>NC_136520.1:41394470-41431970 GCF_053919585.1 Euprymna scolopes
AACAGCTAATTGCTGGATAATTTTATTCTGTAGAATGTATATATAGTTTACAAACAAACGTTTGAGCCCTTTACGAGTGGCGGACGGATGTTTATTTAAATAGACATTCGGACAGATTAATTACGGCCACCGCTTCCGTAGTCAGGGGGTAGAACTGCCGACTCTCATCACGACGGTTCTAGGTTCGATCCTCGGCTTGGGATAGGTGTTAGTCTAGCGGCACTGATGAGTTGTGAAACAACGAAACAGGACTGTATGTCGATGACTTAAATATATTTTATATATATATATATATATATATATAAATAAAATAAAAATTACAATTAAATTTACCAAAATTATCCAAGATGGAAAAATTAAAGTATATTATGAATATTAAAGAATTAATATTTATAAAGTTATCTCAGCCAGATGTAAAAGCTCGATAAAACCAAATAGGAAATAGAGCTTATAATACGAGCAAACAGTTAATAAAACATGTTAAAAAACACTTTGAAATGAGTTAAAAACATATTTAATCTGAAAAGGAAACACTAGAAAAGTGGATAGTCCTTAATCCGCGGAGTTTCGAAGAAATACTTTCTTTCTCATCAGAGGGTAGGAATTAGCAAAATGCGGGATCGGATTTTGCATGCAAAAGTACTTCAAAGTCGAAGATCTTACTTGAAAACAAAAAAGTGAAGCAGAGGGAATATGGCGAAGAAAAAGGTGATTACACATGAATGGATAGTCTGGTGGAAGATAAATAATCCAGTGACAGTAAACTCCAAATGTATAATTTCAAGAAAGTTAATTGAATTTTATGTATATATATATATATATATATATATATATATATATATATATATATATATATATTGTAAGGGCTTTTCCGCTGTATGTACACACACACACACACACACACACACACACACATATATATATATATATATATTAGTGCTGGGACGATTAATCGGAATCGAAAATCGGAAAAAATAGGAGCTTTTTGGGGTATTGGAATCGGTATCAGAATCGGAAAAATTTGAGCCTTTTTTCCGATTTCAAAACTGAATACTTAATTTATCTTTTTTACTTGATTTTGGTTTAAGAAATACCTCTCACTGCTTGTCATAATAATAAAATAATAAATATTTATTGATTTAAACTTCGAATAAGACAAAAATCTCTAGATCACCCCCTCCACAAGAGTGTGTTTACGTTTGAGAAAACATAGGCACATTTTAGATGTATTTCTACGGTAATCGGGACAAAATAACACTTTTTATAGTTAAATGTTTAGAGATTTATAAAGAATCTGAATAGGAATCGGTAATTCTATCGGAATCAGGAAATTAGGACGGAATCGGTAATTGTATTGGAATCGTACCATCACTTATATATATATATATATATATATATATATATATATATATATATATATATATGTGTGTGTGTGTGTGTGTGTGTGTGTATGTGTGTGTGTGTGTCTGTGTGTTTGTGTGTGTTTTTGTGTGTTTTTCTTTTGAATAGAAATATACAAATTTATATGCAAGCGTAAATTGAAACACCTACGTAAACATAATGTACTTGTCGCCCGTCAAAAATTCCGTGTGTAATTTGACTTGAATGATCTGACGTGCAAATAATGTTTGTTTCACAACCCCGATATGCGATACAAATCGAAAAGCTGGTAAACTATCTGGGCAACTTTGTTGGCATTCACCGGTAGAGGCACCCTTGGTGAATAGCAATAGATTAACCCCTTACGAAATGATGAGAAGGAAATATGCGATAAGTTAGAAGACCTGAAAGTCCACCTAATTATAGCTTAGACGAACAGAGAGCAAGTCATCCTAAAAAATTGTAGACACTCTGGCGATATTGGTATGAACCTAAGCTTGTAGGCTTTTGTATAATCGGAATCGGAATCGAGAATAAAAAAATCGAAACTTTAGTGGTGTCCGAATCCGTATCGATATCCGAAAAATTTCGTCCCTAATTTCCGATGCCAAAAACGATTCTTTTATATGCGCTGTTTTTAAACTTAATTTTCCATTGTTGATACTAATAATACAATGATGACTGTTTATTCCTTTTTAACGACCAGTAAAACTAAAATCATTGTATTCTGGCATGAATGTATTTATTTCTTACGTTTGCGCAAATGTATATACATGGCTTTTACGGTAATGTGCAGAGGACTAGGTCGCCTTTTAATGTAGTTGTTTATCTCATTCCCTGTTGTTAAGTAGGAGATTGAAGAGAAGTCGCATGGTCTCCTTTGCCATGGAATGAAGACACGAAATATGTCGGTTATTATAAACACCACCAAATAAATTTATTTACAGCAGATACATAAATGATAATAAGAGTTCAGTGAGAGATTATAAGTAACGTTACTTGCGTTTATAGTCTTTAATGAGAGGTCGACGGCGAGGTCAAGGAAGGGCTGGGGTTCGCCAGACCGGAGAGCGTTTATCATAACATCTGCACTCATTGCTGTCCAGTGAAGAACGAGAATGAATGGTACAAACCGGAAGTGAAGGTGGTCGTATCGCCCCCTTATCGCCAAGAATGATGTTACCAGAGTAAAAAGGGTGATAATCCGTTTGTGTTTGTGTGTTCGCTTGTGTGGGGAACTCAATTCCCATAAATCCCTCCTAAAAAACAACTTTACCGCTAAATATTTAGACGTTTTAAAAGAATCGGAATCGGAAATTGTATCGGAATATGGAATTTAGATAAGAATCGGTAATTATATCGGAATCAGTAAAACTATTGGGATCATCACACGACTAGTATAAAGGCATTGCACCATAGAAAAAAAATGTCGAAGTAAATAACGAAGCTGTTAGTGATTTTACCGTTCGCATTGTCTAACGAAAACTTAAATTACACAAAGACGTAAATGCATTTATATTGAATCAATACATTTTTTCATTATCTGGTGGAGCTTCTATGCGATTATTAGATTCGATCGTATGAATCCGTGTCTGTGATATTAATCGAACCTAATAGAACATTCGATCAGCCTGCGACCAGCACATTATGCTGAAATAATCATATTGGATTCTGCTGCTTCAGTGAAATTAGATTGCCTCTGAGGTTGGGTATGAGATAGTGGCGAGACGGAAGACACTGACATATCGGTGATGATGAGCAGCGCATTCAAGAAGCATATTTGATGAAAGTATTGAGATAACGCCAACGTTTATCGGCATTGATTCACAAGAGGAGACTGAAACACTTTCCCAATCAGCTCCCCCCCCGTTCAAGACTTGCATAGAGAATAGTTCTTGTGTCTTTGAGAAGCGTTTAAAAACCAATTCCCTCTTGTTGGGCTGACTTTGAGTCGTTCGGTCTTTTAAGAAATGCGAGGTTTCCTTCTTGCCAATTTGCCAAGTCTACAACGTGCGAGAATATCTATAGAATATCGGATTGAAGACGGCGATTCAGTTGGGTCTGCGAATGACGAGTGAGTTTCAACAACGAAAATAAAAGACATCGACTTCGCCCCGTGCGCTAACTTTTTTTCTTTCATTCGGATGTGTCCACACTTTTCAATAATAAGCTCTGTCCGTCATTCTCTCGATTTCTCACTATTAATAGGACATTTATTTTAATAGATACATCGTTTATTTATCTTTTATTTTTTATCTTTTTAGATAGAAGTCAGCACTTATCAAGGCCCAGAGGCCACTCGAGGATAAGGTTAATGGGTGTACAGTAGTCAATGGGATTATAGCGTAGTAATCATAAGTTGTGGAAATTTTGTAAATTGGATTACTTAGGAGGGATGATTCATCAAGAATTTGTTTACGTTGGACTTGTATAATATTCGGCTTGTCCCCCCCGGCTGGCCCGTAAGATACGTTTTGAAAAAAAAAAGATTAGATACAGTTTTTGAAAGGAAAACTGTTTTAAAAAAGAATAAATTCGCGAAATTTAGCTTTGGCGAAGCTGGACATAAATATGTGAGTGCCCTCCTTTGGTGTAGCCTCATTTACTAATAACATTATAGCAATATATTATCATTGTTGTTATCGCGTGAGAAGCAAACTGTAGTGATTTCGACGTGCAGCGGTTCTTCATTGATATAAGAATTCAGCGAAATGAGCAATCAATAATTCCCTCACTATCCAACAATCATGAGGTTGGTTACACGGCAACTGAGAAGGCTTGCATGCTTGCCAGTCGGTGTGCCTCAAACTCAACATTCGACACAGCAAACCACTTCCTCCCTGACTCTCATTTTCGGACGGACGCCACACTCGATGATCTAAAAATTACCCCTTCTCAGGGGCATGATATCATAAAATACCTAGACACCTCAAAAGCATGTGGATCGGATCTCATCCCGGCTGTGCTATTAAAAAAATGCTCCGCTGAGGTTGCTCCGGTCCTCTCCAAACTTTACAACAAATGCTTTAACGAATTTTACTTTCTTGGCTGCTGGAAAACTGCTTCTCTGGCACCAGTTGACAAAAATTATGGTGAAAGAACAGACCTATTAAATTATCGCTCCTATAACCTCCGCCCTCTTTTCACCTACATATTTTAGTACATAATGAACCAAGCTCTAGTCCATCACTTTACAGCTGCAAAACTTTTGATCGACCAGCAATATGGATTTTGGCAAACCAGTTCTACATATGATATCCTAACTGTAATCTCTGAACGTATATACCATACACTTGACAAAACAGTGGAGGATAGAGAGATAGCACTAAATATATATAAGGCTTTTGACAGGGTATGGCACGATGGTCTTCTCAGGAAACTAAGATTTTACGGTACCACTGGACGAATACTTAACTAAACCATTCTTAAATAAGAGAAAGATCCAGGTTTTCCTCGACGATCGTACATCTAAACAATATGATATAAATGCAGGTGTACCTCAGGGGTCTATCCTTGAACATTTATTATCCCTAATATTCATAAATGACCTCCCTGATAAAATTTTCTCTGAGATGGGTATATTTTCTGATGACACCACACTCTATGACAGGCAGGAGGGAAAAACAAATGAACACGTATCTAAGGAAATGTCAGAAACACTAGAAGAAGACCTCCAATCTGTGTGGAATATGGATAAAAAAATGGATGGCCACATTCAATGCTGCCAAGACTAAGCTTACTCCCTTAAAAAATTACAATAAGCATTCTGAACCATTAATAGCTATGGCTAAAGATACATTACATGAACGTGTTTCTTTCAAACTAATCGGCTTTACGTTTACAAAGGAATATGAGTTAGAACAGATACATTGAGAGGATTACTGGGGAGTATTGTTGTCCCATTTGGGCTGGTACATCTGCTCCTAGTCTCTCGCTCCTAAACAGTGTTCAAAAGGGAATAGCCAACTTGATAGGTCCTGAACTGCCATCTAAGCTCCAACCTCTGTCCCATCAACGAAAAGTTGCATCATCCCTCTGTCTGTTCTACAAGTATTTTAATGGTGAATGCTCTGATGAAAAACAATCCCTTGTATCCCCTCGACGTAAAGACCTCCGACAAACCCGACAACAAGCAAAATCCCACCCCCAGACAGTAGAGCTCCCTAGATGTAATTGTTTCTTCCCAGAACTTCTAGACTCTAGAACTCCCTTCCGATTTCTTTTTCCCAACTGTACAGACATTATGAAGTTGAAATGTAATGTGAATAAACGTCCGGTTGCTCAATTCTCTACATATTATCCTTGCAGTATATCCCCGATAGTAGCCCCCACGTGAAAGTGGCACTGTCTCTTGTTTGAGGTAAAAATGGAATTAAAAAAAAAACGTTGCGTAAAAAGGGAACATTCGAAAGAAACAGGGTCAGACAGAAGAACATTGTTCGCAAAGAATTGCTGGATTGATGGAGTAAATTAAAATTGTCTATTACAATTTGATTTTATTAACTGTATTGAACGTCATAGCACAATTTTATTTTCTGTGTATTTATAAGTACTTATTAATTTTTCTCATTTGGGTCAGTTCTGTACTAAAAATAGAATGGACACCGTTTTCATAGAAACGGTAATAAATTCAAATTTGCTGCATGTTATTAGTTTTTTGTCCAAAAAGCTAACATTTTCGCTATCTACAAAAAAACATATATTTTTTTATGCGTTATGTTTCTCATTTCGTGAACATTCCAATGGTCCTGTTAGCTATTATTATTACTTATGGCTGTGTGACGTAGTTTTATATTCGTCTTCGTTTATTTTTCTTGTTCTCGTACTGGTCGTGTCTTCTCTTACAGTTGTGATAGCCGCGTTGGCGAGCACTAGTTCACGAGTATAAAAATAAAATAGAGAAAAGACACTACGACACATTATGTAGATATCAGATGTATTCTGTGGGTGATTGTGTGTGTGTGTGTGTGTGATACCGTCACATAGTGTAGAAAAAAAAGGAACTCTAAACGTTGCGCATTGCTCCTCAATAATTATCTTCTCAGCCTGATCTATTCTCGCTCGCCTTTGACTTCAATCTCTCCGATCTCTGATGACGAGCATCAAAACTGTCGCTTACTGTCACCAACTGTAAGCTGTCGTTAACTGTTTCAAACTCATGACTGTCCGTAAATTACCCCTCACTTCCTTAATTTATGACCTGGGGGATCGGGAATCCCAAACTGGTTAGATTTGTCTTTGTGTGCTTTTGTAAATCACTTCCCACAACAGTTAATGTATTCTTTTTACCTTTCCTATAACTTTTTCTTGTTTTAAACTTACTTCTTAATACTAATTCTATGGATAGGTTGTTGTAGCCGGGTGGGGTTTGCATATAGTATAATGCTAGTTTTTTAGCATAATTTCGAATTCTAATTATTTCATTCTCTACGTGTTCTTGAAGTTAATTTAAAAAACACAATTACATACATACGAATAAGCATTGTACAAGTTTTTGATCGCTTTTATTCCATTGTTGGCATTTGTCACTTATAAATACAACCTCCATGACGCATGCCTGCTCATTGAAAAATTACGTCATGTATGTGTTAAGAAATCCAGATCTGTCGAACAGACTGTTGATAATGAATGAGAACTTATAAAAATCATTAGAAAAGTATAAAGAATGCACTTAAAAAAGAAAAAAAAAGAAATACGGTTTATACTAAAACTGAACATTATTCAATACCAGCGACTGGTCCGCATCGGCGTACACAACGCCGAGTCAAGCACAAAATCGAGTACACTCAACATAAAGTACATAGTCTTACAATCAACGCTTACCTTGTGAATTCGGAGTATGGGAAATTACCATATGCTAAAAACAAAATCACTGAAAAAAACAAAAATACCCTAACTAATGAGTAAACGTTGGATAAAATGAGAGTTAAAAGTATTACGAACTTGTCAGGATTCGAACCTGGAATCTTTTGATCCATAGACAGACGCGTTATTTATTGCGCTAAAAGCCTTGCCCCCAGACCGAAAGATGGTACCGCGACTGTATACAGAAAGTGATAAATTCCGTTGACATGGGCAGATAAATTTTTCGACAATTGCATGAAACGGCCTCTAACCCCTTATTTCGTTTTTTTTTTTTATGTGACTCGTCGTTGTTCGGTACGAATCATATAAAGATAAAGACAATCTAAGGACTCATACCTTTAAGGGGAAAAAAGAATTTTTCAATTCGGTGCATCCGTTTGAAAGTTTTATTGGTATATATATATATATATATATATATATATATATATATATATACACAGACACACATAAATAAATAAATAAACATTTAAAATTTTCTTAATAGTATAGAATAGATTAAAAAAACAATAAAACAAATTAAAAAGAAAAATTGCCGTGTTTCTGCTTTAAAAGTAAATAAACATCGTAATGTCTCGGATTTTTAAGACTAAATTTCGTTTATTATTTAAAATTGTGACAACATTGTTTACATATTTACATACAAAGTCAAGCAATACAGATACATCAACAAAACGATAAGTTTCTTTCTTAAAAAAGTCACTAAATAACGGCGAAAAAGAATTCTGTGCAGGCATTAATGATTTTTTTTTTGTTACTGTTTAATATTATTTTACGAGTAATCTTTTCGTATCATCATTTCCCTCCAGAAATACAGATTTTACTTTGAGAAATAACCGTTTTACTTTGTATTTACACATTTTAAATGTGTAAAGATTAAGTAAAGTTATACTAAACACGGCTAATTTGGATAACCTGTTATTTTGCCGTTAACGAAATAGGGCTGATCACGGTAAATGGTCAGTGCAAATCCCCTACAATATATAAATGCAAACTTTCACAAGAAACACTCGTCTAACTGAAACCACTATCAATAATTCCTCCAACTCTTTATCTGTGCCTAAACCTAAACGTAGATTCCATGAACAAAGCTTCTCTCTTAGAACTGCACGCCTGCGGAATCGTCTTCCGTTTTCCTGCTTTCCAGCTGACTAAAATATGGCTGTCTTCAAGTCCAACGTAAACAAGTTCTTGATGAGCCGTTCAACTTAAGTTAACAAATTTATCGAATTTCCATTAGAAACGATTACTATATTGTCCAATTGACTACTGTACACTCTTAACCCTTATCTTCGAGTGGTCTATGGTCTTGATAAGGTGTTATGCATATATATATATATATATATATATATATATATATATATATATATATATATATATATATATAATCCACTTAATGTGCGACCTTAAGGAAAAATATCACATAGCCCACAACACAATTCAGTTAATTAATTTTCCAACGAACTTTCATTTGTTTAATTCTGATCAATCAATACTCGCTGAGATTTAGAACTTATAAAATTGCCAAAAATGTTATATATATATATATATATATATATATATATATATATATATATATATATTATACTAGCCTAGGTGCCCGGCGTTGCCGGGGTGTTTGAAGGTGTATGTTGAGCAAAACAAACAAAAAAAATTGGTAGTAGGCAGGCTCGAACTCGTACCGCGAAGAAGGAAAAGATTATGAAAAAAAACAAAACAAAAAAAACAAAACAAAACGTGACGCCTTGCTGTTGCGCACATCGCCAAACCGGAAGTGACGTAGCTTAAATTATGGAAAAGTGGGGATGACTTTCGAAAATATCTGTGGAATATTTTAGGTAGTCATATAAACATACATACTTACATACATACATATTTAAACAGACAGGTGAGATTTATATAATACTTGCCGCGTTGCCCGGCGTTGCCCGGCGTTGCCCGGCGTTGCCCGGCGTTGCCCGTGTGTTTGGAGGTGTGTGTTGCGCAAAAAAATGTGTTAGTAAGCAGGCGGGCTTGACCCCGTACCGCGAAGGAGGAAAAGAACGTGAAAGTAAAAAAAAAACAAAAAAAAAAAACGGAACGTCTTTGCTGTTGCTTTCATCGCAATACCGGAAGTGGCGACTGTTTAAATTAAGGCGAGTCAATCGAAAAAAGGAGATAACTTTTGAAAATATGGGTGAAAAAAGCGACCCCTCCCCGTAGAAAAGTGCCCAGTCGAGCGTCAGGAAATTTATGTTTTTAGCCACGTATTCGATATTTGTCGTCCGAAAAGTCGATCTTCAAAACGATACAAATCTTGTTAAAATCCGTCGCCTCTTTCGAAAGTTTTAGGCAGATATACATACATACATACATTTAAACAGACAAGTGAGATTTATATTATAGAAGATGTTAAACTACTGATGAAATTAAAATCATTCTCATTTTCAAGTATATGTGATGTCTGCAAAAATAGTACACGTGTTCTTTTCAAAGTAGAAATGAAGTCGGACATATTAATTTTAATCTACATCAACTTAATCAAACATATTCTCTTCTTCAGATAGACAGAGCAAAACGATGAGAGATGAAATAGGAAGAGAAAAGAGAACAGAAAAAAAAGAGGATGAAAAAGAATAAAAAGAGGGAGAAGAAAACGACAGAAAAGTAGACAGAAAGCGAGAATAGACAACATTATTTCACATGTGTAAGGAGCTCCAATAATTAACGTTATTAATATCTCATTGTACTCCACGTTGCTATCGTGGACGGACGCCTTTCTTTATAAACATAGATGTCACGTACAAGTCGGCAGGGTTGAATATAAAAAATCAAAAACACAAAAAAAAAAAATACGTGAGCTCATCTCTGATCAAGATGAGGGCCAAGTGCAAGAATCTATTTTGAGATAATCCGTTTTTTTTTAGTTTTTATTTCAGCGAAAACTGATTCACTTTAAAACACCAACATTACTTAGCTCCAACATAATTTTCCATTGCAGATGTTTTACCGTCCCAAATTTCTTTTTCCAATCGCTCTAATACATTAGCAGCTAAAGTATAAAAAGAATAAATTGCTGCAGTTGAAGTGTTAACAATGACTTATGAAAAAGAAATAAAACTGTTTAAAAATATTTTAATTTCTGAACTATAAAGCTTTCGGGGGTTTCAAAAATATATGTCACTGGTTTATGTGACGTGAAGGGTTTATAACTGAGCTGCTTTCGTATTTCGTTTCAGTTATACTCAGTTTCAGTTTTTACATAAAACTCAAAATCAGCTGGCCATTATTTCTATTTGCGCCGTAATCTCTTCTCCTGATGGAATATAGAGGAGGAAAGAGAAGATGTTTCAATTATGGTAGAACTTTTATGTTTTCTTGTAAATGCTTGCAAATACGTATGTGTGAGGTTCAATTGATCAGTTTATTAAGTACCTCATTAGGCACGGCAGTAAGTGAAAGAAAAATCAAGAATAATTGAGCTTACATCTATAGTCCCCCCTCGCTAAACCTTCACAAGAAACACTCGTCTAGCTGAAACCACTATCAATATTTCCCCAACTCTTTATCTGTGCCTAAACCTAAACATAGATTCCATGAATAAAGCTTCTTTCTTAGAATGCACGCCTGTGGAACTCTCTTTCGTTTTCCTGCTTTCCAGCTGACTACAATCTGATTGTCTTCAAGTCCAACATAAACAAGTTCTTGATGAGCCTTCCTTTAAGTTAATAAATTTACCGAATGTCCATTACTGACGATAACCATATTGTCCAATTGACTACTGTACACTCTTAACCCTTATCCTCGAGTGGTATCTGGGTCTTGATAAGTGGTTATTCCTATGTAAAAAAAATTGTTGTTTTTTAAACGAATTAAAATCTATTAAAATCCATTATTCTTGGGTAACTCTTTTTTCCAGAAAGATAAAAAAGCATTAATTTTATCACATGAAAAGAAGAAAGATATAAAACTTTTTCTACTATTTTTAATAGAATTTAAATTTTAATTTGTTACCTTCATAACCCATGAAGTAAAGCAACGATTAGGCTGACCAGAACCCTATGAGTAACCATTTTGGGAATGCTAGGCATCGTATCTGTTGAAAAAAAATCCTGCATCTTCTATCACGGTTTGGCCACCATAAGTAAATAAACAAGAAATTGCCGAAAGAAATTTTCGTATTTTTAGCAAAATGCTCAGTTATTTATCGATGTTTTTCTTTTTTGGCATCGATTCCTCAAAGAATTGCCTATTCAATGTTATAATAGCAATATTGGACTCACTAAAAGAAAATTATTAATTTATTTTTCCAAGATTTAAAAAAAAAAAATTTGTTGCTAATCTGATAATAATTATTATTAACACGTCAACCACAAAAGATGAAAAATAAAACACATTCAAACTTCGTATTATCAACCTTAAAATCTGATACGTGCGCAGTTTTTTTGTTTGTTTGTTTTATCTATAATTCTTACCCTCGCCAAGATATTTTGCTCGGTTTCGGATAATTATTTTAAGCATATTTGTATCCACAAATAAAGAAGAGGGTTTTGTAGGTTAAAAACATAAATATAAATATCGATTATAAAGTTCATTTCTTTCATCGAAATACACTTCATTTTTTCACTTAATAATCGGTGAAAATTCCGTATTGATTGGATAATTACTTGATTTTTGGTAGATTTTTGAAGAGAGACTCCATATTTACTTCCTCCTTTCGTTTTGGCCCTGCCTATAGTTAATCTGTCACGCTTAAAACGAAAAGAAAATTTTGGTTTCTCATGTATGAATTTGAAATAGCACTTTTATTGCTCTGTGATGGTCCTGTTTTCCGTTCCGTGTTACTTTCGAGACTCAACCTAGAAACAACATTTCTCTTGATTCATCACACTAATTTTTACATTGTGCACTGCTCATAACCGATGCTAGCGAAGAAGAAGGCCAGTTAACTATAAATGACATCACACACAGTAGGCAATATCTGTCAAACCGTCAGACTGTCGATAATGAATGAAAGCTTTTTTGATAAAGAGCATTACAACATTAAGAAAAAAAGAAAAAAAACGATACAATTAATACTGAAACTGAATTTATCTATAATATAAATATAACCTGTCTGTTTAAATGTGTGTATGTATGTATGTGTCTCTACCTAAAACTTTCGACAGAGGCGACGGATTTCCATGAGATCGATATTGTTTTGAAGATTGACCCTTCGGACGAAAAATATCACAAAATCGGGTAAAGACATTAATCTCCTTACCTTTAACTGGGCACTTTTTACAATAAGGGATCGTTTTTTTCGCCGATATATTCGAAAGTCATTCTCTCTTTTCAATTGATTAGCATTAATTGACACTTTCGCGACTTCTGACACGTTTTTTTCACGTTATTTACCTCTTCGCGATACGGGATCGAGCCTACCTGCCTACCTGCTACCGTTTATTTTTGTTTTGCTCAACACACACCTCCAAACACCCGCGCAACGCAGGGCACCTAGACTAGTTAAATATAAAATATAAAAATAATCAAGATTTTAAAGTAGGATGCAATCGAACACTGATAGACCTGAATTATGAATTCAGGGAGCAGACAATTAAGAAATAAAATTTAAACAAATAATTTAAATACAAAAATAAATAAATAAATAAAAATACTAAAACAAAATGAAATATTTGGAAATCAAAGGTAGAGAAAAACTAGTCGGCGTTACTGGCGTTGCTCGGGTGTTTGTAGGTGTGTGTTGACAAAAAATAAATATATAAATACGTAAATAAAAGTTGTAGTAGGCAGGAAGGCTCTAACCCGTGACGCGAAGGCGAAAATGAAAGTGTGTGTGTGTGTGTGTATGTAAGGGTGTTAGTTGAGCAAAAAAAAAACAAAACAAAAAAAACGAAGGAAAATTGCGAGTGCAAAAAAGTGGCAGGCAGGCTCGAACCCATACCGCGATGGAGGCAAAGAACGTAAAACAAAACCTGACGTCTTTGCTTTTGCACTCATCGCCCAACCGGAAGTAAAGTAGGTTTAAATTAAGGCTAGACAATCAAAAAGAGGGGATGACTTTCGAAAATATCGGCGAAAAAACGCCCCCTCATGGGAGAAAAGTGCCAAGTTAAAGAAATAATGTTTTTGCCAAATTTTTCGATATTTGTCGTCCGAAGGAGCGCGTTTCAAAATTATATCGATCTCTGAGAATCTGTTGACCCTGGCGAAATTTTTAGGCATACATATAGGCATGATGATTGCAACGTCTTGTCAGACGAGTGCCACTCCCTCAGACATTTAAAATCCATGAGCCCAAATGTCTGAGGGAGTATCTATACAAATATGATGTTACAGAGTCTTAGCTTTGTACGACAGCTAAGTCTCTCTCTCGGTTCAACATGTTGAGATCCGACAACAGGCAAGAGCAAGATCCGACAACAAGCCAGCAACAAATTAAACTGCAGACCAGCTTAATGCGGGTACTGGTCTTCTGCTTTATGCTTTTTAAATCAGAGATTTGCTTCTCCTAGAAATGTTGCCTTCACCACGGCTTATGGGGGCCCTCTCTACCCCAATACACATATATACACACACACAAATATACACGGTGCTAGTTGGCCGTTGACCCAGAAAAAGAGTTCATTCGACCTTTGGAAGGTCTTGTTTTTAATCCTTCAGGGAGACTAGCTGCCCTCCTCACCAAACAAGTCTGGTGGGGAACCAGTTTAGTCGCCGGTGACCCGACCATGAGGCAGGTAGTACTGGGTTACATGGTACCAGTAGCATATGACATGACCTGACATATAGACATACATATAGGCATACATACATACATACATACATACATACATACATACATTCATACATACATTTAAACAGACAGATGAGATTTCTATTATAGAAGAAGATGGCATGGATAATTTAACTGAATATTATGTTTCGGAATTTTTTGATGATGATTGATAATTTATATTTTCTGATTAATGTACTCATCTTGCGTGTTTATGTCACAGCGATTAAACCAATGTAACCGGCAGCCTTCGTCAAGTGTTGAAGGTTTGACATTTTTTTCATATTAATTTATTCTAATTAATACTGTCAAATCGCTGTTGGATACGTATACAAGATGAGAACATTAGTCCGAATACTACAAATAATACAATTTAGTTAAATGTTTGAAATTATATTTTTCTTATTAATTTCTTCTTATTAATATAATTTTCAATACCACAAATCTAATTTATAAAACCCATCATGCCTGTCTGTCCGTCTGTATCCAAATTTTCAAACTGTATCTCCACCTAAATTAAAAATCGTAGAGCAATGCTAGAGGCCTCAAATGATTGGATTTTTATGGACGGTTCTTTTATGGGGTTTTGGCCGGATTAAATACTTTTTAAGGGGTCAAAAATGCGTCAAGATTGAAAAAATATTTACACGTTTTGTACATTCATTATAATTTTTTTTTAATACGTTCATATTCGTACAGTGGTAACGTCACCAGCTTTGAATGCTACAGTTTTGCTTTCGGTTTCGATTCTAGCTGATGGCATCCAATCCTTTTAAAATCACGAATCTATTATAATATATACAAAATTAGGACGGATTAAAATACAGGGTGACCCAACAAAAAAAAAACATAAGCTAAATGGAGGCCATCTAGAAAATATGCTGCAGAACGGAAAAAAGGCCAAGGACCCTAGTATTTTGATGTGATGTTTGGAATATGATAAACTAGTTATGACTAAAGTTTCATTTTATTCGGACAAAGCATTAAGAAACGGGGCCTAATCAGAGTTGGTGCCCGTTTTTTTAGGGTCACCCTGTATTATATTTAAGCGTATTTTCCGATTGGGCAAAGTCACGCGTCCACCCGATCTAGTATTATTTAAAAGATAATTTGAAGAGCTCCAACTACTTATTATTTCTATATCTTGACTAATACTGTGACCATCATTACATGAACCAACATAGAAAAGGAAAATTATCATCTGCCGAAACATTCAATGTTATGTACATGGCTAATTTGTTTTTTCTTATGGAATAAAAAGAGAGAGCGCCTCTTATCAATTTATTAGTAACTATATAATTGTAAAAAAAAAAAGACAAACAAAATTTATGATTATATTATTAGGATATTAGTAGGACCCGTATATCGGCGTTGCACGGTGGAAGTATACCTCCACCAAACCTGCACACACACACACACACACACACACACACACACACACACACACACACACACACAAAAAACCCCCAAAAACGAAAAAAACAATTAAACTACGATTGTTAGTAGGAGCTACTGCTGACCCAGTATAATACTACTGATGCAATTCTCTATCTGTACAAGGATGGAATAATGTTGCCATATCTGGGCAGGAACTGCTAAAAACAGCCTATCCTGCCTTGACACAGTACAAAATAGACTTCGTGGCTTAGTGGGGGGATGCCCTTTTCTCTACCCTGCAACCTCTCTCCCACAGAAGAGACGTTGCGAGCCTATCATTGTTTTATCGTTATTTCCATGGCAGGTGCTCGTCTGAACTCCAATCTCTGGTCCCCCCTCGCCAATCTTTCACGAAAAACACCCGTCTAGCTGAAACCACTGAGAAAAATTTCACCCACTCTTAATCTGTGCCTAAATCAAAACTCGGATTCCATGAACAAAGCTTCTTTCTTAGAACTGCACACCTGTGGAACTCTTTTCCGTCTGCCTGCTTTCCACCTGACTACAACTTGAAAGTCTTCAAGTCCAACGTTAACAAATTCCTAATGAACCGCCCCCTTAAGTAAACACTTCATCAAATCTCCACGCTTACGCACTGTACTTGCAATAACCCTTATCCCTGAGTGGTTTCCATGCCTTGATAAGTGGTGACCACCGGGTAAAAAAAAAACAATGCATCAAAAATTATAAGGGATAGACTAATATTTGAACATAGCGATTTGATGATACAGCATATACTAAGTGTATCATGCTGCCTAATAATTCTCTTGTAATTTTCATCAATGAACTTTAATTTCTCTTCTACATTCTCAATCTTATTTAATGTCCTTTGTTGTTTATATGCAATCGCATCAACCATACTTTACTGCATAGCAAATTTAATCGCTGAATCCCCCAATCGAATTTTCTTGGAACTGTGTGACCCTCTGAAGGTTGTTTTAGATACACTTTACTATTGTGATACCATATGCTACTTCGATCGTTAACATCGCCGTCGATCGGAACGTTCTTTCCGTGGTGTTCTTCTCCTTCGTCTTCTCTTCTGTCTGTGTTGTCATCTCTCACATAAGCATCAGTTCAGGGGGGCACGGGGTCACAAGTACAAAAACAAGAGAAACAAAAGAATATAAAAACTCTGATACTTTATGCAAATATCAGTTACAATCTGGATGCGTGCGTGACACTATCGAATTCCTACACGCTAAGGTTTACATCTACATTTACTGTAGGGACTATGTTCGTGAGTTGATTTTCTAATTTATTTCTCCTACTGCTGCAAGTCATAGCTTGCGTTCCACTCTAAGTCTCCGACTTATCTTGAGACATCTCTTGTTGCAATATTTTGTTATATAATTAAGGTATGATTGAAGGTTCTACTATGAGACACAAGCGATAGAAACTGACCAAGCAAATGGAGCCAAGTTTTGTTAGCAACCAACTAGAAACCGGAATTGATCAGAAAAATACTAGATCTTTTAGAATTTCAGTACATAACGATCTTTGCTTTTTGCCTGGAAATTTTTCATCCCCAAGACATTTACAGATTAGCTACTCGTCAGACATTCTTCCGAACTTAAAACATGCCATTCAATTCAAGACCTACAAAAAGACAACTGACTCAAACTGTCTTCAACCACCTTTGTCGTCAACTCTCACACCATAAACTGTTCTAAAGCGTTCATAGCAGTAGAAAACTGTCGTAAAACTTATTGCCATATCTAAAAGTTACAGTAAGCCAGCCTTTTACAATAACAATATTGACCTAATCCATCCTAATCATCACCACACATTGAAAAACAACCCCGCCTCAGCTTCCCTTTGTCTTGCTTGGTGAACAAATTCTTATTTATTGTTTTCTCTGCCTTTGCTCACCGGATAAACATATTTCCTCTATTTTTTATTATACTTTTCGTCCCTCTATCCTCTTTTATTACCTAACCCTTAGATGGAAGAGGATGGAATGCTTACAATATAACGTTATTCGGTCTATTGTCCGATTCGGTTAACAATGATTACATCCCATTTCTTTCTAATCTCGAGTGGCTCGTAGCCTTGCTTCATGCTGATCAAAAACCTTTCAAAAAATTACTTCGTAAAAAGCATAGATTCAATGAATAAATCACGCAGGTACTCGTCCTTTTTTGTTGTATCGTAGTTTTCATTTTTGAATCGCTACTTATTTTATTTTCACAGTGAGAAATTTGACACAGGGAGTCGAAAATTTTGGATAAAAAAGGCAACGGCCCCTTAAAGGAAAGCATTCTTATTCGCAAAAATGCTTTGGTTGCTATGTCGGCATTCAAGTGGCTAGTAATAAACTAACCTTTTCTCAAAGAGCAAAGGAAAAGCCCGAGAGGGTGGACCCCCTAAAACTTGTTTACCGCAATTAACAAAGACAGGGTCATAACAAAATGGCCTTAACTTTTGGTTGGTTTTGATTCTCTAGGTAAAGCCATAACTGACGGCTAAAAACATAAATAAAAACTTTCAACAATTCGTCAAACATTCCATCGGCTTCATTTTATCTGAGTAGTTTCAATGCGACAATCCAACTCATCGAAACGATTTGTGTTTGAACAGAGTCACATTTACAACCGACCGGAAGAACTCTTCAGACAAGTTGGAATAGATGACAATCCACTCTCCGAGAATTTATTTCGACCGAAGAATCGGTACAAACAAAAGAGAGAAAAAAAGACATCTTGCCTGTCATTCCGTGACATTTTGTACATCTCGATCTTTTTGGAATGGACAAAACGGAAGTCACTGTCTATGACATTATTTCTTCAACTTTAGAAAACATTTCCTGGTATTATGCTCTTCGGCATTTCGACATTTTTCTTGGGAATTTGGTATTTTTACACTTTATATCAAAATGTGAATAACACATAGGAACGATTTCAATTTCAAGAAACGGAACTTAAACAGGAATGCACACACACATGTATATATATACATATTTATATACATATATATATATGCATATGACATAACATATACACACAAATATATATATATATATATATATATATATATATATATATATATATATATATATATATATATATATATACTAGCAGAAGTACCCATCGCTGACTGGGTTCAAAAACAGCCTGCAGAAAATGGACTGTGATTGATGAAAATATGATATCTTATGAAAAGAGGGGGTTGTAAAGAGATAGGTTTTGATACTCAAAAATTTTACCCTAAGCAAAATATGATGAAAGTAAAGATAATTTTCGCGAAAATAAATTTTTTATATCAACTTTCCATTCGTAGCCAAGAGTGACCAGCAAAATAATATTTCCTTACAAAGAGAAAATGTTATGTATATAAAAATGTAAATATACAAGAAATAAATGTTACCATAGTCAATAAAAGTTACTTTCATGGTAGAAAAGTTCATTGGTTTGTATTTTTAAGTAGCTTGTATTTTTTTTTTAATTAACGAACCGGTTTAAAAAAATCAACATGGCAGCGACTTTGAAATGGAGAAGGGCCACCAGAGCATTCTGTCTTAACACTTTAAGAGAGGTCCGTCAACGTAAGGAATATTTATAAAAATATTTTAAGGTTTTCCATTATTTTGTGCTTGAGGAATATTCGATTATGGCATGAGTAGTTTATATAAAAATTAATTTAAGTAGTTATCGCCTCAAATTTTGTTTTAATTTCGGTTCGCTGACATTATTTCATGTAAAGAGCATTAAAAACTATTTCAAACCAAAAAACATGAACTGAACTTTTATTGACTATGGAAACATTTATTTCTTGTATATTTATTTTGCGGGTAGTCGTTTGTGGGCTTTTCTGCTAAACTCTCTTACTTAATAATATCGACGAAATGTCGAAAAAAAAAGAAACAAAAACAGTTTTGAAAAATAATGAAGCTTTATTTACTTTAGTAAAATAATCCGAAATACAAAATGGGACATTAAAAAGCAAACACATAATTACTTTAGTTTTTTAAAGCAAAGAATCTATATAAGTATAAATAAGAAGAAAATAGCGCCCTTTTCAAGCTGAACCGCTTCGTTTCAGTTTTACAGTATTGAACGGTGTAGTATTGCGCCGTCGGATTAAGAGTTCTACTATTGTAATGTAAGGAACACGCAGAAAGGGTTGTAATCAAATGAATTCCTTCTAGTACACTGACAAAAAAGCTTAAATAGATATATAAATAAAAATGAAAAGGTTATGTAAATGTTTTTAAAAAGACACGTAATCACGTGAGCAGGATTTTTCTATCTTTTGACACAATAACAAGTAACGTTCTTATTTTTTTATTATTTATCTATTTATCTATTTTCGAAAGAGTGCCACGTGCAAGTGGAGAAGGAAAAACACAGTTATGCAAAATTTGTGTCGAGAATTGTTTAAAGTTCTGACTTATTTTTTTGGTTTTCACTTTAATAAGAACGTGAATTTATGAGGTGAATTTTTTCGACACAGTATGATTCAACTCAAAAAATAAATAAAAGCTAACGTGAATTAAGATAAAAGTTAAGGTGTTATTGTGGATCTTCACCCTTTTAAAAAACCTTGTTAAACTTTGTGACATATTTACATTGTATGGAGGTCAGGCGCAAACGAACACCCAATAATTTTATTATACCATATTTCTTCAAACTGAAACTTAATTATCAAAGTATACTTACGCAAATAGATAAGAAAAGTCTTCGTAAAAGTTTGTGCCATATTTCCATGGAGTACAGGCGCGAACGCAGACCCCACAATTTTATTATACCATCCCTATTCAAGTCGAATCATACTTATCAAAGTATTTTAATGTACATCTATATCAAAATCCCTTGTAAACTTTTCTTTTTTTCATTTTTTATTTCCATACTTTGGGGTCCAAGCGCGAACGCAGACCCCACAATTTTTCTGAAACACCGTTCTGCCAGATCAAACATATCCATTGCTGGTCCTCCATACATCTTCTATCATTATATCTGATCAGTTTTTTTTTTAAATGGTCAACTATATAGGAGCCTATTTGTGACCCCCCCCCCACACACACACACAGACGTTCAGCTTTATATTATAGATATAGATATATATACGGCATAATCACGTTGACACCCGGTTCTCTTTAGTTTAGTAACGTTGAGCCTGGTCAGTACCAAATGGGTTACAATCTGGGAATTCTAACCGCCGTATTTAGGAGAACGCTGACGCCTCCGTGCAAGAGTTCCAAAAAAACTAACGTTGTCATCTCCCCTAACGTGGATATACGTGCAATTATGGACCACTAGTGAATTTCATACTTCCATACAACTTCCTCTTTTTCGAGGAAATCGATTAAACCCGCATAGAGTTACAGTCGTTTCCATTTCATTCCATGTATATATATATATATATATATATATATATATATATATATATATATATATATATATATATATATATATATATATATATATATATATAACTTTGTGAGTGTTCCCTATTTGCTCGAAAACGTCTGGGAGGATTTTGATGAAATTTTACACGAAGGTACTTTTCTGGTTTGCAGTGTTCTTAGATATTTTTTTATCGGAATGTCTTCGATAAATATCGATAATCGAAATAATCTTATTAAAGAAAGATTTGACAGTATTGACAAAAGTTAACACCTTACACAGCCTAAGTGCATTTGAAAAGGTTTATTACCGCAAACACCGAAAAGCCCGGTATATGATATATACCGATACCTGACATTTGCAGTTTAAACTTTAATTCAAGCCATTATATATATATATATATATATATATATATATATATATATATATATATATATATATAAATGATTTTATAAAATCCACACTAGATTCTCTACAGTGCAATATAGACTACACACATTGTTGACTAAGTCAGTGCGTGGAGATATGTGGAGCCTCCTTCCGATACACTAAATATAGAAGGCACTCATTCAGTTTGGATAAAAATTGGGGGATTTCCGATTAAAATAAAAATACAATAAAAATATCCGAGAGTGAAAAACTTTTTGATCATCATTTAATCCTGGGTAACGTTAATCTCTCTGCTAGTATATATATATATATATATATATATATATATATATATATATATATATATATATGCGCGCATGCGCGCGTATGTGTGTGTGTGTGTGTGTGTGTGTGTGTGTGTGTGTGTGGAGTGCCTTATTATCAGTCTGTCACAATCTGGTATTAAAAAGAATTCTTCCCGAACACGCAAAACTTTAAAAGAACTAATGTTATCCATAAATTCTAATGCTTCTGGACGTATGAAACACTTATAATTAATTGACAAAATAATAACTACATTGGTATTACTACAGCTACACGTTCACATAGGCTTCTCATGCATTCTAGTTCAATTGGTGAGCATTTACTATTTACCATTTAATGATATATTTGATTGTTGCATTTTTTTTATGAAATCGATAAATTTTAACAGCAAAAGTAAGTTCGTGTGAGACCCACGTTCAAAGTTTTTGCGTGAATCCAATCTACTGAATGTGCCGTGCAATTTTCGCAAAATCAAACTGCATTTTTTCTCACCTAATTCTTTACATGTCTGATTACCATCTTCCTTCAAAAGAACAATTAGTTGGTCTTCGTCTATCTTGATTGGTTTTCCAGAACGAGGAGTGTCGTTGAGGTCAAAAAGTACCATGTTTGAATCTGGTAAACCAATATCAAACAGTTCTCTCAGCTAAAACGTATTTTTCCATATACGGCACACTTTACTCGCTTAGCATGGGTACCCGGCATTGCCTGGATTGACATGAAGTTCCGTTTGAAACACGCCATTTTCATCATGGGTAACATGGATACCCCCCCAACAATTTCAAAAATAAAAGAACGGATAAAAACATGTAAATGTAATCGCCCCCGAAAAGAAGTATCTGGTACCCTCTCCACCAGATATTTCGGCACAAGCGATAACTGTCAGAAGAAAACTAACATTTTTTTTAACCTAAGAAAATAACGTTTATAAACATTAATGCGTGGGTTATTTTGGTAAATGTATAGTTTAGCAGCGTAAATTATTTACCAGACAAATATTATAAAAAATACATATTTTTATATAAAACATATTGTTAGACTCAAAGGCTGAAATAAAATCAGAAAAAATAAGACCGTAAAAAGACCAATCTGTCGAACCTTATAAAAGGCCAAATGTTAACGTGTAAGGCGTGCACATTTAGTTTAATAAAAAATGATAAAAAAAAAACATGAAAATGATTTCATTTTATTTTATTCCAGACTTTGGGTCTAATAATCTTTTATATAAAAATAAATAGTTTTTATAATTTTTTTGTCTGTCAAATACTTTACGCCGCTAAACTACACGATTACCTTTATTTTTGTAAGGAGACATTTTTAATGACTTTTTTTATTATAGATAAAGAAAGTTTTCGATTTGATTTTTATTTGTCGTTTTATGTTTCTAATATAACCCCCCCCCAAAAAAAACAAAATTAAATTTGTCGTATGTTGGTTTTTTTTGTTCATTAAATTGTTAGGTAAAAATAGAGAATGATCGCGTGAAAAATAATCAAATTTATGTTTCTAATGTAATTATCGTTCCCTTATCAGAAAACTTCTTTATAGCCTTTTAAGGAATAAAATAAAACAAACAAATGAAATCTTTTCAGTTTTTTTCGAAAGTGTTTTTTATTTTTTGTTTGTTTGTATATTAAAAAACCAATAAAAGCCAAAGATTTTCCTATATACACGAAATTATTTTTCCAGCTAGAAACTAAATAAAATTATCAAATGATTTTATTTGACGAACGTTTGTTTTTTATGCATAGCATCTAACTCTAATTTTTTTAAAAAAAGGTCGCTGTTGGAAATAATAATTCCAAATAAATTAAATTAATATTATTATCAATATAATTGTTTCTTAAAGTTTAGTAAATATCTATTTTAAATAGAATACTTAAAACAATTCTCTCGCTAAAACATTAAGTAAAATACCGCTATTTAGTAAAATCGATTGTTCTTAATGTCATATGCAAATAAGGTGATCTCTTAATTGTATATTTTTGCAAGAATCATACTATATATAGAAATAACTGAAAGATTAAAGTAAGACACATTTTGTATATATAATCAAATTGTGAACAAACAAACAGACAAGAATACGAATTTATATACAGAGAGATATATACATATGTATACACACAGACAGACACACACACATATATATATGGTTTATATATATATATATATATATATATATATATATATATATATATATAAAGCTGTTGTTTTAAGACACGTAATGCGATGTACATTTTGGGAGATTCTAGTCAGTCTTTCGCTGGACATCAAAGAGAACGGAAAACTCAAGGGAGGAGTTGGTCTCTCCGTGACGTAGGGAGCGGCGTTTCCTCAGGCAGCCAAGATGTAGAGACGTTGTAATTTTTTAAGATGTTGGCCGAAATCATGAAAATAAATGTTCGTAAATAATTCAGGTATGTGTTGTGTTATTTACATCTTTAAAAAAAAAACTGTTTGTCTTCAACTGTTTCGAGACGTCCACGTCAATCGTTTCCTGTTAGAATTGTTGCATAAATGTTAAAATATACACACTAGACGATCAACTAAATGATACGACATGCATACATACACGTATTTACCCGTACATGAATATACAGATAGAATATAAACATGTAATAATATTCAACATGTACGTCCTTATAGAACATATTCATATACACACAAAACGTAACATATGCCTATTTGGTGCCCGTTGTCAGGGCACCCATAAAAGGGTGCGGAGAAAATCGAACCTGGCAGACACTACGGTGAAAAAAGAAACAAACACACGAACAAGCAAAAATAGACACAACGGAGAAAAAAAAGGAATGATCATGTAAAAATAGACATAAAGAAGAAAAGATAAAGAAGAATTTAAAAAAAAAGAGAATCATATACTCACACCCGTAATGAATAGAAATAAAAAAGAAAGTGGGGTCTATACACACACAACGTTGTACGATCGGTTTTAGGTAAGACAGAACATTGAAAAAGAAAAGAAAGAAAAACAGAATAACACAACAAAGAAAAAAAACGTACTAGACACATACACACCCACACACACAAAGAGAGAATGGGAAAGCCTACTAGATACAGACCTCCTGTATCTTCGGTCTCTCTGTAAAGGGGTTTTGTTAGTGTACCTCAGAGTGTCCCTGCAAAGGAACATTGATGGATACACAAATATGAGGATGCTTCTTTCAGGAAGTAAACTCCAACCAAATGTTCCCAAAAAACATATATGAACAAGAAAATAATAAAAAAGTAAACACTGGCAGGACGACGCCCAGGATAAAAAGGTCCCCTCGTCATGGCTACGCACTGGGCCATACGTGGAAAATAACAGTGCAACTTTTCCAGTAATACTACTACAAGTAGCAACACTACGCTGGAGAATGCACCAGACCAGACAAACTCTGATCCTGGACTCCGGAAAAACCAAGCAATGACCACAAGAAAACGCAATTATAAAACAGTGAATTGGTCGATTGCGGAAAAGAAAAAAAATCCTTCACTGCTTCAAATACTCAAGATTTGAAAAATGGGGTAGGTGCAAGGACAAAATATTCGAGGGCCGAATAAAAAAAAACGGACCTACAAAGCAAATATAGCAACACACAGAACTTATGAAAAAGAACGCACGCAAACACGAATATATATATATATATATATATATATATATATATATATATATATATATATATATATATATATATATCAAACGATAAATAAGGAAAACGTTTATGAAAAGTAATGTTCGTGAAAATTGTATCAATTTAAGTTGGAAAGAAAGAAAGAACATTTATGTATGTGTAGATTTGAATAGGATAACAAAACAAAATGTAATACATTGTTTTGATGTTAGATTGTAAACTATCGCACAGTTTTTATAACATATGGTTGGAATGTAACTGTTTTATAACTAGATAGATGTTTGTTTTGTTCAACTTTTCAGCTCCAAGAGAAAATGATATCGCGTTTTTTTTTTTATGCCGGGATGAACTGTTTTGCGTTACCGGTTGGAAAACTGTTGTTGTTGTTGTTGTTTTGTCAAAAAGAACTGTAAAATATTTAAATTATAGAATGATTATCTGTTGTAAGGATAATTTAAATGGAACTTTTAATTATTTGCAACTTTTTTCAGAAAATCAACATGACACTGGTGATGCTAGTTGGAATTTGATGTGATAAGAACATATACCAAAAATTAGATTCCCATCATGAACAGAAAATTGAGCATTTAATTTTTAAAATCGTGTCGAAAAATGCTGAGAAATCCTTCATTTTCATAGCATTTTTCACAACACTGACTTTGAAATTTCACTATTTTTATAAAATATCCAAGTAAAATTGATATATTCATATGAAATACATTGAAAGAGAAATAAATATATGAATTATAATTTTAATTATGAATCACAACTAGCAAAATATCTCATCTATTACTGCATTGATTAAACAAAAATTGTAAAAAAGCTAATTAACAACTAAGTCTTTTAAATTTAACAATTCAAAAAGATATGTGGAGATGTATTACACTATATAACAACTTGATATAAGTTACAAAACACTGTATTTTAATGCTTTATTAGAGGCAATAATATAAACTTATAATAGAACTAATTGGTTCTTTATAATTTCCTTTGGAGGAAAATGAATGTCTAATTTGCTGGCACGATGACTTTGTAATAATGTGTCTATGTCTTGATTCCTGCCCATATACTACTTTTTGAGAAAAATAAATCAAATTTGACCAGTGTGTGGCTGCAAAATTGATAGCAGTAATCTTTTGCATTTTCTTTTGAGTTGTTCACTATTTCTAGAAAAAAAACATCACAAAAAGCAAAACAATTATTTAAAACACTTATTTTTTATAGTTTTGCTATGTAATATGAATAAAAATACTTATTGTTTGGGTAAATTAAGAAAACTAATAAAATTTAATGGATAAATATTTATTTACTTAATAGACAAAATACTTTGAATGCCCTCTTTTCTCACATCTAATTCATCTGAGTTTATCATTGATATTATATTTCCCGGAAGTAGTGCAAAAGCACCGTATTTGTAACAGTTTAAAACAGTAATTTGGATTTCAGTTAACTGTTTTGTTCTCTGAATCATATTAAAATATACTGTTGTTGGTTAAAAAAATATTGTCGGTTTTGATCTCAAACCAACTAACTGCATACACTTGGATGATAAATTTGACCAAAATGTTTCATTTATCATAGTGTTTGAGGATAAACAACTCTAGTCCATAAACACATTAATCTTGTGGTTCATGTTAGCCATCTTCCTTGATTCAAGGGCCCAATTTCCTAAGTTAACTTCTCCACAAGATATGCCAACAGCATACTCAAAAAGTAGCCTCTGGTCTTCACGCTTAAATTATTTGTTTGTTCTTCTGTCAGATAATGATGATCGGGAGGGACACTATTTTTTTAGAATTCTACTTGAGGTAAATCGTGATAATTATTGATACAAAGTTTCCCAAAGGACCAATAAATGTTCGGCTTTTTGTTGTTCCATCAATTAATTTAAAAATTGCTGTAAATGGCAGTTCTTCTAGTGGACCCTGAAAATTGAAAAATTTGCATGTTTAATAATAGAGCCAGATTACATAATAAATACCAATACATTATTTTATTTTCGACAAAAAGGAAGATAATTGCAAGTGAATCTATATGTTAGGAGGTCAAGTGCAGATTATGTGCCTTGTTTGACAATTTTATGTCTTGCACTTTACTGCAAAGTCATCATATCTCAAGACAGAAAGTTTACAGCTACAAGAAAATATATCAAACAGTCCGTCTAGCTGCTTCTTCATTCTTTTCACTTTGACTGCTGCAAGAGATTTCCTGTCAATCTGTTTGGCCTTCTTATAGCAAAATATATTGACCTTCTATCCTATATAATGTTACCTTAACAAGGGCAATTGTCGATTGACTGCTTGCCGAATACTAATCATTTCCTTAGCCATTAACTTAGAAATCTCACTATTTTTTAAGTGGGGATAATTGTTTTCGAGGAAATAACTAAACTGGTTAACTTATTGTGAATTTGGGGGTGCTGTTTCATCCAAATGACAAGGTGGACCAGCAAACTTTGTGAACCACGGGATAAAAATGAACGTCGTGCTTTTACTTACACTCTAATCTGAAAAGTAAAATAAATAAATGGATGATACCTGAAAGAAACTGTATTAGGCTATCTTCCAGTTTCATACGTAAAAAATAAGTGCTCGTTATAAGAAATAATTAAAAACTTTGTAGAGTTGAAATAGATGTATTGAGGAGAGAAGACCAAACCAAATCAGAGGCATAGTAGTGTTTAGTTTAGACATTTTTAGCAGACTTTACCTCCTTCTTCGATAATATGAATTTATCCATAAAGAGATTCGTTCTTGCTGTAGCTGTGCCATTTTAAACGATTTTTTAGTGTTTAGAGTTTGAAAAACTAGTGCCTGTGCATCTATGTTACTATGCAATTTTTAATAGTATTTTCAAGTTAAATTTAATTTTTATGAAATTTTTGTTTATTACATTTTTAGGTGAAAGTACAGAATAGTAACGATACAACCTCCTTCCCATATTAAGAATGTCTTTCTAAATAACAAAGTTATTTTAGCACAATAACATAGATGCATGTACAAATAACGAAAAACCTTTAAAGGAGTTTCCTTATTTACTCGTATTAATCTTTGTGGGGGGCAACTGATTTTAAAACTATAATTTTAGAAGCAAAACACTGCTTAAAAACAATTACTCCCTAAAAATAAAAGAAATTAAAATTTGACACTAATTTTCTGCAAAGTATTTTTTTAATAAGTAAAAAACTTGAAAATTTACGTAGTTATGTTTCGTAAAGAATGTGTAGAATAAAATTGCATGGACTATTTTTTTAAAATATAAAACTGGAGTATTTCCATATTTTAATAAAAAATTAAATAGAATTTGATGTGAAATATTAGGTTGGTGCAAAATAATGTTTTTGGCGTTCATTTGAACGTCAAAAAATGCAATTATTTTTGCACCAACCTAATAGAAACACAAATTAAAAAAAGATAAAACAAATATGTTTAAATTCACTGCAGACACTTGAAATATAATAATATATATTCTAAACAAGTATTTTTTCGTTTTTCCTTTCGAAATAATTAAGCATAAATCGTAATGTTTTAAAATTAAATAATAAACAAACGTTAATTTTCAATATCAATAACGAGCGTGTTTGCGACGATGAAATCTAAAATGTCCCCCCCCCCCAAGTTCTTGAAATGAAAAATCGAACTTTGGTCGTTATTATTTAAAAAAAATACATAATTTTACCTTTACACGTAATATTTACTTTATTAATTCACTATCCTCACTCATTTTATTTAAAAATGTAGTTTAAAACATATTCTAAATAATGATTCCATTTTCTTAACAGTACGGATTGTTTTGATGACGGGGCGTTCTTAAAAATTCACCGATAAACAATTAATCGCTTCAATTTTTCAACTTTTAAAGTCATTTCCTCCAGCAAAGATAACGATTTTGAGAAAAATATTTCGTGTAGGTCTTTTCTATGCCAAACCCCCAACTATCATCACCATTGGCTCATCGAGGTTCCAAAATCGACCTGCCCTAATAAGCAGTTGAAGTGTAACTAGTTTCTTTTAAAAACTGTTCTGCGAAAAAGCACATTGAAAGTCTGTGGTAAAAAATATAAAGGAAAATTAGATGGTGCTTACCTTATATTAGAGGTGTTGCAGGTCCGGTAAGACGTTATGCCGATGGTTGAGGTCAAGAAAAGAGAAAAAGGTTTAAGAATTTTGTGATAAGCTATTTTTTTTGGTAAATGTTTACTTTAACTACAACAGAACAGCGACCAATAAAATTTGTTTTTTTATGGGTTTTCGGGGTCAGTGACAACGAATCTGATATTCAAACTCCTCGCAAATTTACCGTTTGCATGAACCCTCGCACTATTTTGTGCCAACTCACCGCTATCGTTTATGCTATTCTTACATGATACGTTCGCGCATGGACGCGCGTAGTAAGGTGACTTGTCACATCGCAGAAGAATTTTTTTTGCATATATTGTCACGTGTGATTTGCACATATATATGTTGAACATGTTAAATGTGTTTTAGAGACTGCCACGCCAGAAAAGAAAGAACATTAGATACGGTTGAATTAAATTTTTTAACGCATAGTCAGCTAGTATATTTAGGATTTTAAAATAAATTCACGTAGCTGGTTACTAATCTTACTATTTTCGATGAGTGACTCGATGAAAAAAATTTTTTTTTTTTGCGATTTGGGATTGCTGTCGATTTCAAGCTGTGTCAACGTGGAGAAAATTTGAGTACATCATATGTGGAAATCCGATGTTCTCCGCGAAGCTATGTGTCGCGGTACCGACATTGGAAACATGTTTTTCCTACATGGAGAAACGGAAGACAGTCCGTCCAGCGTGAGCTTATCTAGTTGATAATCAACTTCAGGGAGCAAATAAAGTGCTCCCTGACATGGCGCAAGGGGTAGAAGGGGCAGTGGCAGATGTGGCCATTATTTTGCGAATCACTCAGGATAAGTAAAATGTGCAAGTAAAATAGACCACCAATACGTAATAGCTAAGTAAAGCTTGCTCTATTAGGGAAGTAATATATATATATATATATATATATATATATATATATATATATATATATATATATATATATATTAAAGGAAGCGTGTAAGTTTAAAAATGTTAACAGCCAAGGGGAGAAACAATCAGTAATTTAGTCGATGAGATATTGTCGACCTGGGCAGGCAAAAGAGGCCTTCATGGATTATGGCACGGTCGTAGGAGGAGTAACCTACACAAATGACATGCCATAAGATCAGTCGATTACAAAAGACTGAAATGGATTTTGTTTTTAAGAAATAGAAATTGACTTTCTTACCCTGGTGTGGCGTAAAAATGGTATTAAAAATGAGATATGCCATGATCGTGGGGGTGGGGATTTGGGTCTGAAGAGAGTCGGTTAGTAAATGGCTATAAAAAAACAACGAGGCGAATTTTATTATGGAAAAACGTTGACCTTTTTCGTCAGTCGGTGAGAGAGAAATCTAGAGATATGTTTTGATATAGATGTACATAATAATACTTTGATAAGTATGTTTAACTTAAAAAGGGATGGTATAATAAAATTGTGGGGTCTGCGTTGGCGCCTGGTCTCCATAGAATGGAAATAGGCACAAACTTTAATAAAGACTTTTCATATCTATCTGCGTAAGAATACTTTAATAATCATGTTTCAGTTTGAAGAAATATGGTATAATAAAATTATGGAGTGTTCGTTCGCGCCTGACCTCTATAGAATGGAAATATGTCACAAAGTTTAACAAGTTTTTTTTATATATAGATTCACAGAATGTTGTGATAAGTGTTTCAGTGTGAACAGGTATGGTATAATAAATTATGGGGTTTATCTATTTTATTTTTACTTTCATCATATTTTGCTTTGGTTTTGATACCCCCAAATTCGAAGCTATCTCTTTACAACCCTTCCTTTTCATAACCTATCATGCTTTCATAAATCAGAGTCCATTTTCTGTAGGCTGTTTTTGAACCCAGTCAATGATGGGTACTTTTGCTAGTATATATATATATATATATATATATATATATATATATATATATATATATATATGGCGATTAAGCTACACTGAATATTCCGCGTTCCATCCACTCTAAGAAATCGCGGAATATTCAGTGTAGCTTAATCGCCATATATATTTTATAAATTACTAACTAGCTCTACGTACGTATTGAGCACTTTTGAAGTAAATACTTAAAGTTTACGGATAAATTTATACTTTCGTATATTAATTTTATGTGAGTAAATGAAGTAGTTATATATATATATATATATATATATATATATATATATAGTTCTTCATCTTCATTTACTGTTTAACTTTTAATTTTTCTTTTATATGTGTATATGTACTGTGTGTATGTGCGTTCGTATATGTATATATACTCAAAACTGACGTGACACCTTCTCATTGGCTATGCCTCCCCCCTCCAACTTCCTTTGCCTTTCTTCTTTTCCCCGTGTATGCTCATCACTTTTACTACACATATGAAGACTGAAGGATCGGTCGAAAATATGTACTTGTATAAAATTAAAAAAAAATTTTTTTTCATAATATTAGTTTGTATTCGTGCACGTCACCAATAGAAAACGAATAAAGAAAAGTTATAAGCTGTTATACTTTTCGTATTTTTTTATACATTTTCACACACACACACACACACACACACACACACACACACACACACACACACACACACACACACACATATATATATATATATATACATATATATATATTTGTATATATATATACACATATATATACATACATATATATATATATATTTAGTGGAAATGGTAATTAATAAAAACTGAAGAGAGTGCTCAATACTGCTGTAGAACAAATGTACGTTTTATTTTTTTATTATCGTATCTTTCTGTTAAGTTACATTATTGTTTCAGCTACTTGGCCGTTTTTTTGGCCGTCTGTAGCTTCCGTAGACTTTTACAGAAATTTCAAGTAGCTGAAACAATAATGTAACTTAACAGAAAGATGCAGTAATAAAAAAACGTATATATATATTTCAGGTCGACCATCATTTCCCGGTCATAAAATACTCCTAAAACAGATATTTTAACGCATACAGATTTCGTATTCATTAGTATAGAGCAAATTCTCTATGGATTATTCCATTGTACCCAATATATGAAGTAAAACTTTAAACAAAAAATGACATGGCTGCCATCATGGACTCAAAAAATCGAATGAGTCACCGTTCAAGCTTTTATCCTTATCCAACGTGTCAGCCACTGTCGTTACTGCCTGATCTATCGCCAGAAAGCCAAAGAAAGAATATAAATTAACGAGTTAAAACAAAACATGTACACATGCTCTGATGATTATCGATTTACTCCTGCCAACGTTAACTGTGTTTTTTTTTTCTCTCCCTATTTTGCCTCTTTTCAGTTATTTCCACTGGCTAAATAACAAATCTAGCGTGATCCACACGTCCAAACACCCTATATATATATATATATATATATCAAATTTCAAGGCTGTGGACCAAATATTCTGAGCGTAGTTTGGTAGAAACTTTTCGGACACACACTGACAGAATCACATTGACCGATCCCAAAATACGCATGAATATCATATTTTAATTAATGAAGATTACTTATTTATTATTAAACAAAAATACCGCACGAAAAAAAAAAAAAGCTTATATATGAAATAAAATAAAAGAAACGAAAACAAATAAAGATATATGTAGGTATTATATTTATTCTAAACAGTTCACTTCTTTTAAGTACAAATAATGCTCGAGCTGAAATCAAAACGAAAATCAAAAGACAGTTTGTAAAATACAGTAACCATTAACAATTCAAAATGGCGTAATGGAAACATATTATAAGATATTCCAATTTCCGGATTTTAATCATGTCAAAACGTACTTTATTTCCTTTTTGAATGGATTGATTGTTGCTGCTATTTATGATGAGTTAAGGGCAAAATAGATTCACTAATTCATATAATAATTAAGTTATTGATTTTGTGCTACGAAACAGATACTCTAAAGAATTGTAAATGTTTATTTATTTTTATTTTTTTTTATTACATTTTCACCCCAAACAAGGCAAATTGCCACTTTGGTGTAGGGGACTACTATCAGGGGCAACAGCTACTGGTGTACTATGTAGGGATTTGGGCAGCAAGATGTCGATTCACGTTACACTTGAACTTCTGCACGTCAGTACTGTTGGGGAAGCAGGGACCTGGGAATGGAATTCCAGAGTCTAGCGGTTCTGGGGAAGAAACTATTCGAGTAAAAAGATCTTTTACATCTAGGGATCTCTACAGTGTGGGGGTGGGATTTAGCAGCCTGTCGGGTTTGTCGAGGGTGCTCATGTCGTGGGGGCACAAGTGATTGCAGTTCGTCAGAGCATTCACCAGTAAAATACTTGTAGAACAGGCAAAGGGATGCAACATTTCGTCGACGAGACAGAGGCTGAAGCTTAGATGCCTATCAGGTTTGCGACTCTCTTTTGAACCTTGTCAAGGAGCGAGAGACTAGTAGCAGATGCACCAGCCCAGATGTGACAGCAATACTCCATACATGGGCGAATGGTGGCCTTATAGAGGTACAGGATACTTTCGGATGTTAGTAGTTGTCTAGCACGGTAGAGAGAGAGAGCCCACCTTTCTTGCAGCGGCCCTGGCAATGCCTTCAATGTAATTGTTCCAACCAATGTTTCCTGTGAACGTTAGCTGAATTAAAAGAATAAGTTGTAAAGTTGTTCAACATCATGGACTTTGAATATAGACATTTGTCATTCATTAATTATATTGCTCTGTAATTACATTAGACTTCTTAAATTAGGATTGGTATATATTATAAGGAAATAAAGTATATTTCCACGAATATATATATATATATATATATATATATATATATATATATATATATATATATATATATATATATATATACTAACATGAGTGCCCGACGTTTACCGGGTGTTTGGAGGTGTGTGTTGAGCAAAAAAAAAAAAAAAAAAAAAGTGGTATAGGAAGGGAAGCTCGAACCCGTACCGCGAAAGAGAAAAAGAACGGGGAAAACGTGACGTCTCCCTCCCTGTATAAAAGAGCCCAGTTGAGGGTGAAGATATTAATGTTTTTAGCCAATTTTTCGGTAGTTGTTGTCTGAAGGATCGTGCTTCAAAACGATACTGATCTTGTGAAAATCTGTCGCCTCTGTCGAAAGTTTTAGGCAGACATATCAACATACATACGTCTATATATTGGTAGCTCAAATTTCCGACCCAAACCAATTAAAAAGCTTGCCCTATCTCTGAATATCCTTTATGTAAGATTTTAAATGTTTAGATCAAACATTGTCTGAGTAATTTGGTAGAGACCGCGGAGGTCATTTTTTTAAACTTTGATATCTATTATGACCCCTTTACATTTATTGATTTGGGCTCCAATCAAGTTAATAAGTTAGATCCATGAGCAAGAAACCTATATATATAATTTCAAGTGTTTATACCCAAAATAGGCGGAGTAGTTTGGTACAGTTATCAAAGATAAAATCGTTGAACTTGGACCCATTACCAGCCAAATTTCTGGCCAAAAACGAACTGCAAAGATTTTGTCAAATCTCAATACTCTGTATGTCAAATTTCGAGTCTGTAGACTGAAAATCGACAGAGATATTGTGTAGGGAAATGTACACAGAACGACACAGACAGACACTTATATATATATATATATATATATATATATATATATATGTATATATATACAATTATGTTTTTACTATAATAATTAAATACCTACACACACTAGTGTTTCATCCTTTCGGGATTCTTCAGTGCAGGGTGTCACGATTACTACCAGTCGAACGATTCGAACCCCGCGACACGAGACATCTCTGGCTCGATTATCGGAGGCCGTATCCATTCGGCTACTATTAACCGTGTGAAATAGCGTTGAATCTTAAAAATTTTAATTTAAATGTTCATTACGTCAGACAGACAGTGATCAAATCGTTATACGATGATCTACGCATAAGAGCTAAATTGACCGACTTTTTAATTCAACTGAAAGTGCTCAACGATAAGAAACGAATTTCTTAAAGGGGCTGTCATAATTATTTTTACTATAATAATTAAATACCTACAGACACTAGTGTTTCATCCTTTCGGGATTCTTCAGTGCAGGGTGTATACACAGATATCTCTCTGTCTGTCTGTCTGTCTGTCTCTCTCTCTCTATCTCTCTCTCTCTCTCTCTCTCTCTCTCTCTATATATATATATATATATATATATATATATATATATATATATACATTAATGTGTATGTGTTTGTATGAATCTAATGTTTCCCCAGCTACACACATGATGTAATAGATTTCATTCTACGTTATCTACAGGAAATACACGATTCTTTCCTTTCTCACCTTCCGGCGTACATTCTTTTCAATTCTTTCATCTGTTCAACTTCTTCCGCACTAATAAATAATGATTCTTTCGTTACAACGTCTTACGTTTCCATTCCGATCCCTTTCGTTATTGTTAACAACCTTTACATCCAATATTAACCGAAGGACACGTCGGATCCTAATAACTTGAATGTTTTCTTTTGCGGCATAACGACCCTTTTCGGGTTATCTAATGGTTTTTCGAAAATAGTTTTTTCATATATTGAAGTTGTTTATATCTTAAACTAGCTGGACGTCCGGCGTTGCCCAGTCGTGTAATACGCTTAAACATGATATTTTCATTTATGAAAATTGCGTATGTATTATTATAGAATCCATCTTCTATTGAATATTATATATTACGAGGAATAATTTGCCCGCTAGACAAATTGGCAAAAATATTGAAAAAAAAAAAGAAAAAAATTATAATGATAATGTCGTTTATCGAATTCCGTCTGTTTTTGTTTACGGTATAATGCAGCTTGTATATGGGCTTCACGATTAATGACTTGGAAAAGTCAGTCATGTTAAATGTTTAGTTTCATAATATGCAAACGACTAAATTATACCTTTTCTTTTATCGTAAACCAGCCTGGTTGCCTGGCGTTGCCTGGCGTTGCCTGGCGTTGCCTGGCGTTGCCTGGGTGTTTGTACGTGTGTGCTGAGCAAAAAAATAAAATAAAAGTCGTAGTATGAAGGTAGGCTAGAACACGTGAAGCGAAGGCAGAAAAGAAAGTGTGTGTAAGGGTGTTGGTTGGGGCAAAAAAAAAGTTAAATTGCGCGCGAAAAATAAAGGGGTATAGACGGACAGGTTTGAACCCGTACCGTAAAAAGAAGAAAAGAATGTATTAAAAAAACGTGACGCGTTAGCTGCTGCCAAAGCGAAAAAAAAAAACGTGACGCATTAGCTGCTGCCAAAGCGAAAAAAAAAACGTGACGCATTAGCTGCTGCCAAAGCGAAAAAAAAAAAAAAAACGTGACGCATTAGCTGCTGCCAAAGCGAAAAAAAAAAAAACGTGACGCGTTAGCTGCTGCCAAAGCGAAAAAAAAAAACGTGACGCATTAGCTGCTGCCAAAGCGAAAAAAAAAAAACGTGACGCGTTAGCTGCTGCCAAAGCGAAAAAAAAAAACGTGACGCATTAGCTGATGCCAAAGCGAAAAAAAAAAAACGTGCCGCATTAGCTGCTGCCAAAGCGAAAAAAAAAAAAACGTGACGCGTTAGCTGCTGCCAAAGCGAAAAAAAAAAAAACGTGACGCATTAGCTGCTGCCAAAGCGAAAAAAAAAAAAACGTGACGCATTAGCTGCTGCCAAAGCGAAAAAAAAAAAAAAAAAACGTGACGCATTAGCTGCTGCCAAAGCGAAAAAAAAAAAAACGTGACGCGTTAGCTGCTGCCAAAGCGAAAAAAAAAAAACGTGACGCATTAGCTGCTGCCAAAGCGAAAAAAAAAAAACGTGACGCATTAGCTGCTGCCAAAGCGAAAAAAAAAAAACGTGACGCGTTAGCTGCTGCCAAAGCGAAAAAAAAAAAAACGTGACGCATTAGCTGCTGCCAAAGCGAAAAAAAAAAAACGTGACGCGTTAGCTGCTGCCAAAGCGAAAAAAAAAAAACGTGACGCATTAGCTGCTGCCAAAGCGAAAAAAAAAAACGTGACGCATTAGCTGCTGCCAAAGCGAAAAAAAAAAAAAAACGTGACGCATTAGCTGCTGCCAAAGCGAAAAAAAAAAAAAACGTGACGCGTTAGCTGCTGCCAAAGCGAAAAAAAAAAAACGTGACGCATTAGCTGCTGCCAAAGCGAAAAAAAAAAAAAAAAACGTGACGCATTAGCTGCTGCCAAAGCGAAAAAAAAACGTGACGCGTTAGCTGCTGCCAAAGCGAAAAAAAAAAAAAACGTGACGCATTAATTAATGTTTTTGGCCAATTTTTCGATATTTGCCGTCTAAAGAGACAAGCATTAAAATGATACCGAATTCATGAAAATCCGCCGCC
>NC_136520.1:41436970-41814470 GCF_053919585.1 Euprymna scolopes
TACTCATATCATGGTTAATGTTTGTGCAAAATTTCCCAAACTTCCAAGGCGTTGTTATTGAGAAAAGTGCGGACAGACGAACGCACGAATGGACAAGGGTGAATTCACAGGTCCACCCTCCTTTTGTCGATGAACCCAGGGAAAATGGTGGGCTCCTTCTACCGCTCCAGAAGATATACTACTGATGCAATTCTCTATTTGTATAAAAGCCAAGTACGCCCAGGGATGGAGTACTGCTGCCACATCTGGACAGGAACTGGTAAAAACAGCCTATCCTGCCTTGACAGAGTACAAAATATACTTCGTGGCTTAGTGGGGGATGCCCTTTTCTCTTCCCTGCAACCTCTCTTCCACAGAAGAGACGTTACGAGCCTGACTTTATTTTATCGTTATTTCCATGGCAAGTGCTCGTCCGAGCTCCAATCTCTGATCCCCCCTCGCCAATCTTTCACGATAAACACCCGTCTAGCTTAAACTACTGTCAGTAATTTTCCCCACTCTTTATCTGTGCCTAAATCAAAACGTAGATTCCATGAACAAAGCTTCTTTCTTGGACGTGCACGCCTGCGGAACTCTCCTCCGTTTGCAAGTGTCCCACCGGACTACAACTTGGATGTCTTCAAGTCCAACATGAACAAATTCCGGATGAATCGCCCCCTTGAGTAAGACACTTTATCAAATCTCCAATACTAACGATTGCTAGGATACTATCCCATTGATTACTGTACACGCAATAACCCTTATCCCGCGTGGCTTCCAGGCCTTGATAAGTGGTGACTACCCTGTAAACAAAAAAGAAAGAACCAAAAACGAAACAAGGAGGGGGAGAACGTGAACAAGTGCGGTGTATTACGATAGATGAAGAGAAGGAACAGGTAAGAGTCCAAACAAGCGTACAGTAAGGGAGAGAAGAGGAGGATAAGAGGGTAAGCTAAGAAATAGAAAAACGCAAGAGGGGCCGTGGGTACAGGGCAGACAGGGAGAGTATGGAGTATTAAAAATAATATTTATAGAATTAACTACTAGTGAAAGTGAAAGTACTAAATGGCAGCTAGAAGAAAAGCGAGTACATGTAAGTATATATTCGAAGGCAATTTGACAAGATATATTACAGACAGGTTTAAATATGGCGGGCTTTATCGTAGCAGAATGGGATTTAGGTAAAATTATGGGAAAGATATATTAAAGGGTGTAGTATCTCTTAGGGAGAGAGAGAGAGAGAGAGAGAGAGAGAGAGAGAGAGAGATGCACGTAGAATGAAATGCGTATAAATATACATATACACATATATTTATATATTTTGGCAGCACGTCATTATTCAAGCATGTCTGATTGAACACGACTAAGTTATTCTTTTTATCCCCTATTTTGATGGATAACTTTTCGATTCGCTGAGCAGTCTTTTTTTATTTGTTTATTATGGCTTCCATTTGTTGTTGTCGGTCTTATTTTTCTCACGCGCTTTCTATCGGTACATCCGATCGTCGTCAGGAGTGGTTGCTGTTCTTGCAAACACACACACACCCACCCACACACACACACACACACACATACACACACACATACACACACACATAAAACATCGTTTCCGAAACGATCGTACAAATTATTCACTTTATCATGTTGTTTCTTCTTATGAAACAGATTTTTAATTTTTAATTGTAATTTGGATTTTAACTTATAAATCACATTACTATATATATATATATATATATATATATATATATATATATATATATATATATATATGACGGACGTTAAAAATATGTATATTGCAGACTTTAAAAACATTTAAAAACACATGTTTAAAATTCAACGATATTTCACGCGGTTAACGGTGGCCGAATGGATTTGGTCCTTGCTGATGGAATCAGAGATGGCTTCGTTGCCGGGTTCGAATCTCTCGACCAGCGTTAATCGTGACACCCTGCACCGATGATTCCCGAAAGGATGAAACACTAGTGTCTGTAGGTATTTAGTAATTAGCATAGTAAATATTTGTAATCTTCTTTAAGACACTCGTTACAGTTGAAATGAAGTCGGTCACTCTAGCAGATAATGACATAATGATTATATCACTATGACAAGCGTTAAAAACATTTTAAAACAATGTTTAAATTTCAACGATATTTCTCGCAGCTAACGAATGGATTTGGTTCTTGCTAATGAAGCCAGAGATGGTTCTGTTACCTGGTTCGAATCAATCGAAGTTTAGCATCTGTAAGGTGCTGGACTAGAGCATGGTTAATTAAGGTCTCAAATATTTTGGCAAAAAGTGGGAGGAGGCTAATAGGGCGATAATTTAATGGGTCAGTTCTTTCGCCAGAATTCTTGAATACTGGTACCACAGAAACAGTTTCCAACAGCCCGGAAAGCAAGATTCATTAAGGCATTTGTTGTAGAGTTTGGAGAGAACTGAAGCTACTTCGGCTGAGCACTTTTTTAATAGCACAGCTGGGATGAGATCGGGTCCACATGCTTTTGAAGTGTCAAGGTTTTTTATGATAGCATGCACCTAAGCAGGGGTGATTTTCAGATCGTCTAGCGTGGCGTCTGTCCGCATAGGAAATTGAGGTAGGGGGTGGTAGGAAGGGTCCAGTGTGGAGTTTGAGGCAAACCGACTGGCAAACATCTTAGCCTGTTCGGTTGCTGAGCAAGCAACCTCGTGATTGTTGGTTAGTGGGGGAATTGTTGATTGCCCATTATTTTCTACACTGTTGTAGATTTTCCAGAAGTCACAAGTTCCTAGTTTTTGTGTTTTCTAGCTTCTATGTACTTCTGTCTGTTTGAACTGGACTTATGTCAATTAAACCTGCGGAATGCATGCTGCCTTTGAGTAATGGCAGTTGCGCAAGTCGAAGTAAACCATTGGGGAGAGTGGGGCTTGCTATAGAATTTCCGCATGGGAACATGCGCTTCGATTGCAGTTTTGAACCATTCAGTGGTCTCGTTTGCACACTGTTCAGCAGGAAGAGAAAAAATATTCCCCATGGGACGTCTCTGATAAGATCTCTGATGGCTTCCCAGTCAACCTTTTCATAATATCTCGTTGTTTTGAGCACTGGCTCTTCAGTTTTGGCTCTAGAGTTTAGGGCGATTTCAACCATTATCACTGCATGATCAGCGTTCCCAAGTGGGCTGTCGGCTTTCGTTATACAATCATCAGGAACTGTGGTCAAAAACAGATCTAAAAGTGATGCGTGTTGTTCTTCCTGATCAGGGAAACTGGTTGGAAAATTAACAATTTGTGATAGGGAGTGAGATATAGAGAAGCTATGAGTTGCGCTGCCCGCTGCATCTGTGTAAGTAGAGAATCCAAGCCAGTTTTTGTGATGGACATTAAAGTCACCAAATACATGTCGAAGGAGAGTGCTGTGTCTATGCTGTCAGATACTTTGTTTATCATGGTGCAGTCTTGGGTCGAGGGAGAGCGGTAGAGAAAGTAAAAGTAGCTATTGTTGTGTTGCATAATTAGTCTAAAGCACATTAAGTCTTGATCATCCGTTTCTAGGATTGTTTCTCTAGTAAAGGGAAGGGTATTACGAATGTAAACTCCAAGTCCGTGCATATGTCTGTCAGAGTCCTTACGGCAGAGTGGGAGATATCCAGGAATGTTAAAGTAGTTAGAGGTGATGGAGGAATGTAGATTAGTCTCACTTAGTGCTGAGATATCCGGGGTATTTGTTAGGAGAAATGCTTCAACATCAGCTAAATTAGTTCTAAGCCCACGGATATTTGTGAATGCAAGCCTCAAGGGAGGAGGCAAGTTGGATTTGTTTGACCCTAAGTCTGGTTTAAGCTTATTTTTAGATTGTACTGTCATGTTTTTAACGGGTTTCAGTTAGGTTAGGGGGAGCCGAACAGGAGGTTATGCAGAGTATCACACATGCATCACAAGTAGACCATCAGCTGACCCTCCATCAACTAGGACTGTGGCCTCAGGAAAGCCCACCGGGGATGAGTGCAGGGTCCCTTTCCATGCGCGACATGGCACTGCAAACATCCCGATATTATACAACTGTTGATGGAGCAGCCGCTCTAAGCGCTACCAAAGAGTTAGGGCTCCTGTACTACCAGTCGGAAACAGCAGCCAGTAACTGTCAATCCGGTACCCTCAACCCATCAGAGGAAGGTCAACCCAATCTAATTGCTCGGGCATATATGGTACTCAAGCACTCTCAAGTGCCCAGCTTTAGGGGTGGGGTGTGTCGGGAGTGGGGAGACGGCGTTTATTGCCCTAGACAAGAAACAAGATCTACCACTGGGTGTTTCTGTCGAATCACCGTGATAGTATCTCTGCGCCTGACTAATAGGCAAAGAAGGAGTATGGAAGCCGGGCAATAGACAGAACCTATCTACTCCTTAAGCAATTTAGGTTTGCAAACCGGTAATTTGTTTGAGTCACCAGCTCTACGAAGGTTGTCATCCAAGACTGAAGAGGCTTCCGTCCCCTTTGGTTTAGTTTCAGAGTTTTCCTTCTCCTAGACGGATGATCTGGAAAGATCTACTGGGTCTGTCACCACTGAGAGGGTTAGCTCCGCGCCTGGGTTCTAATCCAGGTATTTCTGCGACCCCGCGTGGTTAGTTAATGTCACTGGGTTAGTTTGTAGAGGTTATATATCTACTGAATACTTAGTTCGTAGAGGTTATATATCTGCTAAATAGTTACACTCCTCAAAGTGAATTAGGGACATTGTTATTTCATTGTTACTGGATAAAGGGGTTGAGTAGAGCTCATGCAGTGTAAGCAACTATGATTGTAAGAAGGCTTGTTAGGAGATAATGTGGTTTGAGGCTTTCCCTTTATATATATAGATATTTTTTTTATTTATTCATGTTAGCTTGGGTTTAGGATAACATTAAAGTGTGAGTAGGTGTTAAGAATTGAACTACGAGTTGTAACCAAACTATATTTTAGATGTCAGCGGGGCTTGAGATGCGAGTGCAATATAGTACGGATAAAACAGTAAGTTTTGAGTCATGTGTAATTTGGTAAATAGATATATGGGCAGGTTTTAGTAGGTGCGAATAAAGTTGAGGGTACAAAGTGAGTTTCTGTTATTGAGAGAAGATAATTTCAGCTTTCAGGTAAGAGTTATGGACATTTAGCATAGCAAGGAGTATTGGTTCAGTTTCGTATTAGCGTTGCAAAGCTATCTAAGAGGAGACATAGTTGAGTAATGCAGTGCAGTGCGCTTTGCTTCCGAGTGCATACTTTGGCTGTTAAATACCTAACTGGAATAGGAATGAACTCCAATGCATGTCTAATAGGTAGAATTGTATAGATGTTTAGTGATGACTAAGCAGTTATCATGTGAGTGTTAAGGGCTGGAAGTTAAGGATTCCACTACAAACGCTGTGAAATGTAGGAGTTAAGTGGCGGTTTGGTGGGAAGGAGCAGATTGTTAGCCTTCAAGAGACAGGGGTTATTAATTTACAAGAAACAGATCTACATTAGGATTTAGAGTGGCAGGTAAGTTTTTTTTTGCGCATGCAGGTTAGACAGAGGTAATCATCTTGGAGGTAAAATGTATATTGGGATTTCGTAGCAAGCAGTTAGGTGTTTTTTCCAGTTACAAGAACTAGTTCATGGCGATTCGGAATTCGTATTCTGTATTTATAGGCAGACATTAAGGTCACGCACAGAGCATAGCATCCACTCAGGAAAAATAACCCTAGTATCACAGCTAAGATACTGCATATTTCAGTTACGAATACTGAAAGTTAAATTCGGCGGCACTTTTTTTTTTCACCTTACCATGGCTGTTAATATTAAGTATCGTACTTAAATAAAGTTCTTCTGTCATCTAAATAAGCTAAATAGGGATTCCCCCTCCCGACTACTACGTCGATGTGACATGGTAAAAAGAAAGAAAAATTTGTCAGGAAATTGTTTTAAAATAAATGAATCAAGAATGGTCAAGATGTGTGAGAAATAAAAATAAAATAAAATTACATAGAATGATATGAGCACAAACGAAAAAAAAATATATGCTAACTAGCGGGGGTACCCGGCGTTGCCCGAGTGTTTGTTTCCGGGACGGGGGGAGTTTTAAAAAATGTTATGGTAGGTAAGTAGGAAGGATCAAACCCGGAGTCATGAGTAAAAGTAGGAAAATAAAGTGTGAAAAAAAACAAAAAAAAAACATCTGCAACGTTAACAGTTCGGCAACCAAGAAAAGTCCATTCCAGTTATTTAGGAAAAAAAAACAAAACAAAAAACGACTACGGTAGGTCGGCGCGAACGTGAAAATATAATGTGAATTGTCCAGCACGCTAACCACTACGCCACAGAGCACTGCAGCTTAGTTTAGTGATTTTAAATAACTTCACATGTAAGAACTACGAAGCCAAACCGGTGTTCTCTTCTCAACTGTTCCTTGTGAATGATTCCCAAACGGTGGTAAGTGGTGGCAGGGGGAGGAGGAATTTATTAGAGAGAAAATATTTTACCACTTCCATTGATCTTAACCGATTTTGGTCGTGACTTCTCAGCAGAAAAAGTATAGAAATCTAAGATTATCGAGGAATTTGAGAAATAATAAGCCTATAACACACCTCAGATATTGTTCTGCCGTTTGTGCATATTATATTTGCATGAAATATCTTGATTTTTAATCCTATTAATGTCAAAATCAGACGGGAAAAATGAGTTTATTTTATTTATATAGAAGACTAGCGGGGGTACCCGGCGTTGCCCGAGTGTTTGTTTCCGGGACGGGGGGAGTTTTAAAAAATGTTATGGTAGGTAAGTAGGAAGGATCAAACCCGGAGTCATGAGTAAAAGTAGGAAAATAAAGTGTGAAAAAAAACAAAAAAAAAACATCTGCAACGTTAACAGTTCGGCAACCAAGAAAAGTCCATTCCAGTTATTTAGGAAAAAAAAACAAAACAAAAAACGACTACGGTAGGTCGGCGCGAACGTGAAAATATAATGTGAATTGTCCAGCACGCTAACCACTACGCCACAGAGCACTGCAGCTTAGTTTAGTGATTTTAAATAACTTCACATGTAAGAACTACGAAGCCAAACCGGTGTTCTCTTCTCAACTGTTCCTTGTGAATGATTCCCAAACGGTGGTAAGTGGTGGCAGGGGGAGGAGGAATTTATTAGAGAGAAAATATTTTACCACTTCCATTGATCTTAACCGATTTTGGTCGTGACTTCTCAGCAGAAAAAGTATAGAAATCTAAGATTATCGAGGAATTTGAGAAATAATAAGCCTATAACACACCTCAGATATTGTTCTGCCGTTTGTGCATATTATATTTGCATGAAATATCTTGATTTTTAATCCTATTAATGTCAAAATCAGACGGGAAAAAATGAGTTTATTTTATTTATATAGATAGAAGACTAGCGGGGGTACCCGGCGTTGCCCGAGTGTTTGTTTCCGGGACGGGGGGAGTTTTAAAAAATGTTATGGTAGGTAAGTAGGAAGGATCAAACCCGGAGTCATGAGTAAAAGTAGGAAAATAAAGTGTGAAAAAAAACAAAAAAAAAACATCTGCAACGTTAACAGTTCGGCAACCAAGAAAAGTCCATTCCAGTTATTTAGGAAAAAAAAACAAAACAAAAAACGACTACGGTAGGTCGGCGCGAACGTGAAAATATAATGTGAATTGTCCAGCACGCTAACCACTACGCCACAGAGCACTGCAGCTTAGTTTAGTGATTTTAAATAACTTCACATGTAAGAACTACGAAGCCAAACCGGTGTTCTCTTCTCAACTGTTCCTTGTGAATGATTCCCAAACGGTGGTAAGTGGTGGCAGGGGGAGGAGGAATTTATTAGAGAGAAAATATTTTACCACTTCCATTGATCTTAACCGATTTTGGTCGTGACTTCTCAGCAGAAAAAGTATAGAAATCTAAGATTATCGAGGAATTTGAGAAATAATAAGCCTATAACACACCTCAGATATTGTTCTGCCGTTTGTGCATATTATATTTGCATGAAATATCTTGATTTTTAATCCTATTAATGTCAAAATCAGACGGGAAAAAATGAGTTTATTTTATTTATATAGATAGAAGACTAGCGGGGGTACCCGGCGTTGCCCGAGTGTTTGTTTCCGGGACGGGGGGAGTTTTAAAAAATGTTATGGTAGGTAAGTAGGAAGGATCAAACCCGGAGTCATGAGTAAAAGTAGGAAAATAAAGTGTGAAAAAAAACAAAAAAAAAACATCTGCAACGTTAACAGTTCGGCAACCAAGAAAAGTCCATTCCAGTTATTTAGGAAAAAAAAACAAAACAAAAAACGACTACGGTAGGTCGGCGCGAACGTGAAAATATAATGTGAATTGTCCAGCACGCTAACCACTACGCCACAGAGCACTGCAGCTTAGTTTAGTGATTTTAAATAACTTCACATGTAAGAACTACGAAGCCAAACCGGTGTTCTCTTCTCAACTGTTCCTTGTGAATGATTCCCAAACGGTGGTAAGTGGTGGCAGGGGGAGGAGGAATTTATTAGAGAGAAAATATTTTACCACTTCCATTGATCTTAACCGATTTTGGTCGTGACTTCTCAGCAGAAAAAGTATAGAAATCTAAGATTATCGAGGAATTTGAGAAATAATAAGCCTATAACACACCTCAGATATTGTTCTGCCGTTTGTGCATATTATATTTGCATGACATATCTTGATTTTTAATCCTATTAATGTCAAAATCAGACGGGAAAAAATGAGTTTATTTTATTTATATAGAAGACTAGCGGGGGTACCCGGCGTTGCCCGAGTGTTTGTTTCCGGGACGGGGGGAGTTTTAAAAAATGTTATGGTAGGTAAGTAGGAAGGATCAAACCCGGAGTCATGAGTAAAAGTAGGAAAATAAAGTGTGAAAAAAAACAAAAAAAAAACATCTGCAACGTTAACAGTTCGGCAACCAAGAAAAGTCCATTCCAGTTATTTAGGAAAAAAAAACAAAACAAAAAACGACTACGGTAGGTCGGCGCGAACGTGAAAATATAATGTGAATTGTCCAGCACGCTAACCACTACGCCACAGAGCACTGCAGCTTAGTTTAGTGATTTTAAATAACTTCACATGTAAGAACTACGAAGCCAAACCGGTGTTCTCTTCTCAACTGTTCCTTGTGAATGATTCCCAAACGGTGGTAAGTGGTGGCAGGGGGAGGAGGAATTTATTAGAGAGAAAATATTTTACCACTTCCATTGATCTTAACCGATTTTGGTCGTGACTTCTCAGCAGAAAAAGTATAGAAATCTAAGATTATCGAGGAATTTGAGAAATAATAAGCCTATAACACACCTCAGATATTGTTCTGCCGTTTGTGCATATTATATTTGCATGAAATATCTTGATTTTTAATCCTATTAATGTCAAAATCAGACGGGAAAAAATGAGTTTATTTTATTTATATAGATAGAAGACTAGCGGGGGTACCCGGCGTTGCCCGAGTGTTTGTTTCCGGGACGGGGGGAGTTTTAAAAAATGTTATGGTAGGTAAGTAGGAAGGATCAAACCCGGAGTCATGAGTAAAAGTAGGAAAATAAAGTGTGAAAAAAAACAAAAAAAAAACCATCTGCAACGTTAACAGTTCGGCAACCAAGAAAAGTCCATTCCAGTTATTTAGGAAAAAAAAACAAAACAACAAACGACTACGGTAGGTCGGCGCGAACGTGAAAATATAATGTGAATTGTCCAGCACGCTAACCACTACGCCACAGAGCACTGCAGCTTAGTTTAGTGATTTTAAATAACTTCACATGTAAGAACTACGAAGCCAAACCGGTGTTCTCTTCTCAACTGTTCCTTGTGAATGATTCCCAAACGGTGGTAAGTGGTGGCAGGGGGAGGAGGAATTTATTAGAGAGAAAATATTTTACCACTTCCATTGATCTTAACCGATTTTGGTCGTGACTTCTCAGCAGAAAAAGTATAGAAATCTAAGATTATCGAGGAATTTGAGAAATAATAAGCCTATAACACACCTCAGATATTGTTCTGCCGTTTGTGCATATTATATTTGCATGAAATATCTTGATTTTTAATCCTATTAATGTCAAAATCAGACGGGAAAAAATGAGTTTATTTTATTTATATAGATAGAAGACTAGCGGGGGTACCCGGCGTTGCCCGAGTGTTTGTTTCCGGGACGGGGGGAGTTTTAAAAAATGTTATGGTAGGTAAGTAGGAAGGATCAAACCCGGAGTCATGAGTAAAAGTAGGAAAATAAAGTGTGAAAAAAAACAAAAAAAAAACATCTGCAACGTTAACAGTTCGGCAACCAAGAAAAGTCCATTCCAGTTATTTAGGAAAAAAAAACAAAACAAAAAACGACTACGGTAGGTCGGCGCGAACGTGAAAATATAATGTGAATTGTCCAGCACGCTAACCACTACGCCACAGAGCACTGCAGCTTAGTTTAGTGATTTTAAATAACTTCACATGTAAGAACTACGAAGCCAAACCGGTGTTCTCTTCTCAACTGTTCCTTGTGAATGATTCCCAAACGGTGGTAAGTGGTGGCAGGGGGAGGAGGAATTTATTAGAGAGAAAATATTTTACCACTTCCATTGATCTTAACCGATTTTGGTCGTGACTTCTCAGCAGAAAAAGTATAGAAATCTAAGATTATCGAGGAATTTGAGAAATAATAAGCCTATAACACACCTCAGATATTGTTCTGCCGTTTGTGCATATTATATTTGCATGAAATATCTTGATTTTTAATCCTATTAATGTCAAAATCAGACGGGAAAAAATGAGTTTATTTTATTTATATAGATAGATAGAAGACTAGCGGGGGTACCCGGCGTTGCCCGAGTGTTTGTTTCCGGGACGGGGGGAGTTTTAAAAAATGTTATGGTAGGTAAGTAGGAAGGATCAAACCCGGAGTCATGAGTAAAAGTAGGAAAATAAAGTGTGAAAAAAAACAAAAAAAAAACATCTGCAACGTTAACAGTTCGGCAACCAAGAAAAGTCCATTCCAGTTATTTAGGAAAAAAAAACAAAACAAAAAACGACTACGGTAGGTCGGCGCGAACGTGAAAATATAATGTGAATTGTCCAGCACGCTAACCACTACGCCACAGAGCACTGCAGCTTAGTTTAGTGATTTTAAATAACTTCACATGTAAGAACTACGAAGCCAAACCGGTGTTCTCTTCTCAACTGTTCCTTGTGAATGATTCCCAAACGGTGGTAAGTGGTGGCAGGGGGAGGAGGAATTTATTAGAGAGAAAATATTTTACCACTTCCATTGATCTTAACCGATTTTGGTCGTGACTTCTCAGCAGAAAAAGTATAGAAATCTAAGATTATCGAGGAATTTGAGAAATAATAAGCCTATAACACACCTCAGATATTGTTCTGCCGTTTGTGCATATTATATTTGCATGAAATATCTTGATTTTTAATCCTATTAATGTCAAAATCAGACGGGAAAAAATGAGTTTATTTTATTTATATAGAAGAAGAATAGAAGAAAGATAGATAGATAGAAGAAGATAGAAAGAAAGAAAGAAGAGAAGAGAAGAGAAGAGAAGATGAATTAGTAGACTTCGAAAGTTTTCACAATTTTGGGTCTCAGCGTTTTTTTTTTCTGGAAGTTCTTGTCTGTTTAATTGTGTTTACTGGTCGTAAAAGCAAGTTTTCAATGTCTGACTAAAGGTCATAAACTTATGTAATAACAAATAATCCCAATGTTTGGCAAGACTGCTGAGACCAGCACCTAGGGTATAGCTCTTGGAACTAACATGTGATAGATTTAGGAGATACGTGAGCATCACTGACCCCTGTCCGCCCTGTTGGACGCAGCAGCTAGGAATCGAAAGGTGCTACCTTTACTAAATATCCCTATACCCTAAATAGTAATAGATGATTCGTGGGAATTATTATGATTGAAACAATTTTTTCGTTGTCAGTTAAGTTTATATTCCTTTCCTTGATCAGACGCAAATACACAAATGAAGACAAATTGTCTGTCAACAAAAATATGAGTGTTTATTAAAAAAAAAAACATGTAAAGAAATTTAAAATATATTTTGCTAAGATGTTTTTCTTATATTTCGTTTCGAATTTAAACTTATATTTTCATGTACATATTTAAAGTAAGTAGATTTTGCTTACTATATAAAAACGTACCTTGGTGCTTGGCATTGCCCGGGTGTTTGGAGGTGTGCGTTAAGCAAAAAAGAACAAAAAAAGTGGTAGTAGGTAGGCAGGCTCGACCCTGTAACGTGACTTGTTTGCTGTTGCGTCCATCGCCAAACCGGAAGTGACGTAGGTTTAAATTAAGGCTACTCAACCGAAAAGAGGGAATGACTTTCGAAAATATCGGCAAGTAATGCGACCACTTCCTGTAAAAAATTTCTTTCTTGAGGGCAAAGCAATTAATGTTTTTTTGTTGTGTTTTTTGTCAATTTTTCGATATTTGTCGTCCGAAGGGTCGAACTTCAAAATGACACCAATCTCGTGAAAATCCATCGCCCCGGTCGAAAGTTTTAGGCAGACATACATACATACATACATAAATACATACATACAAACATAAAAACATACATTGATTGATTGATTGATTGCAACGTTTGTCAAACGAGTGCCACTCCCTCAGTCACTGAAAGTCCATGAGCCCGATAATAAGCTTTTTTTCTTCTTTTAGTCCTGCCAGCGAATTCACACGCTCAAGCAGTCATGACATTGAAGACGGTCCTTGGCATACACGCGTATATATACATATACACACATACATACACATACATATCCATAAACATACACACGTGCACACATCCATACATACACAATATCTATAACACATACATACAAACATATACATACACACATGCACAAACATATACATACATATGCATACACATATGTACAAACATATACAAATATATACACACATATACATACATATTCACATACATATACGTACACATGTATGCACATATACATACACATAAAGTTACCTACATATACCTACCCATACATATATATGCACCTATACGCATACACGTGTATGCATAAATACATATACATACATATACACAAATATATATATATATACGTATATACATACAAAAACACATAAACATATATACACAAAAAATAAATAAATAAAAATATATACACACATACATATATACATACATATACAAATAGGTATACATACACATACATACACTAGTACATATATTAACATACATGCATACATACATACACATATGCATATATAGAATGATGACAGATCAATTATTACATGCTTCCAGCATTTCAGGGCTATGTGCCGTTATGAACGCATGTTCATTTTAAAAGCTGTACTACCGGCACAAATCCTCAACGTTCATTACGACGATGATGATGGTTGTTACGAATACATAATACATACATACATACATTTAAACAGACAGGCGAGATTTATATTATAGATGATTATTGTTGTAATATGGGAAAGTCTTCAGATAACTCCTATAAATAAAGGTAAGATTATAGTTTTTCAGGCAAAAATGTGTGAACTCCAATGAAAAATTTCTTGGGAGGAAAAATGAATTTTTTTTTCAGAATTTAGAGTTGATGGGACAGAAGTTGAAGCTTAGATGGCAGTTCAGGACTTATTAGGTTGGCGACACTCTTTTGAGTGAGAGACTACTAGCAGATGCACCATCCAAACTGAACACCCAGTTCAAATTCCAAATTAATCATTTTCGTTTGTTTCTCTTTTTTTTGTCAAAGGTTTCAGAGTATTTAATCACACATAATTACCTGGAAATAGAATATCATTTTGGATCGAAATGATTTAGGTAAGAGTGTTATTTTTTTTAATTTTTTTTTTTTTTAATTACATTTTCACCCCAAACAAGGCAAATTGCCACTTTGGTGTAGGGGGCTACTATCAGGGGTAACAACTACTGGGGTACTATGTAGGGATTTGGGCAGCAAGGTGTCGGTTCACGTTACACTTGAACTTCTGCACGTCAGTACTGTTGGGGAAGCAGGGACCTGGAATGGAATTCCAGAGTCTTGCGGTTCTGGGGAAGAAACTATTGGAGTAAAAAGATCTTTTACATCTAGGGACCTCTACAGTGTGGGGGTGGGATCTAGTAGCCTGTCGGGTTTGTCGAGGGTGCTCGCGTCGTGGGGGCACAAGTGATTGCAGTTCATCAGAGCATTCACCACTAAAATACTTGTAGAACAGGCAGAGGGATGCAACATTTCATCGATGGGACAGAGGCTGAAGCTTAGATGCCAGTTCAGGGCCTATCAGATTTGCGACTCTCTTTTGAACCTTGTCAAGGAGCGAGAGACTAGTAGCAGATGCACCAGCCCAGATGTGGCAGCAATACTCCATACATGGGCGAATGGTGGCCTTATAGAGGTACAGGATACTTTCGGGTGTTAGTAGTTTGTTATTAATTATATTCTTTTCTATTTATTTATCTTCCAATATAGGTAGATTAAGATACAAGGTTAATGTTTTTTTTACTCATGTTCACCCCTTTACAAAGCATATCGACACTTGGACGTAAAGGGCTACTATTTGGGGCCAGGTGTAGGAATGATTAACAAGATATTTGTTTATGTTACATTTACACTTCTGTATATCAGTGCAGACAGGGAAGCTGGAAGCAGGAATGGAATTCCAATGTCTAGCTGTTCGAGGAAAGAAACTATTGGAATTAAAAAGCTTTCTATCATTTAGGTACACCAACATGAAAGGGGTGAGATCTTATTGCTAAGAGGGTTTGTCGGGGATATGTATGTCCAGGGGATACAAGTGAAACGAGTTCATCAGAACACATTCCATTAAGATATTTGTAAAACAGGCACGGTGATGCAACATTACGGCGATGGGACAGGGGTTGGAGCTTAGTTGACAAAGTGGGACCGATTAGATTCACAACTCTTTTTTTGGACCCTATCTAAGAGGGAGAGACTAGTGGTAGATGCACCAGCCCAGATGTGACAACAATACTCCATGCATAGGCGAATGGTGGCCTTGTAGAGATACAGGATACTCTCGGGTTTGAGTAGTTTCCTCGCTCGTAGAGTGAACTCACCTTCTTTGCTGCAGCCTTTGCAATGTCCTCTATGTATTTATTCCAGTTCATATTGCCCGCAAATGTTAGGCCGAGGAGTTTGAAGGTAGAATTCTCAGGTATGGTGCTATTTGTCATGTATATATGAGGTTGGAGAGGCGTCTTGTAATTGTTAAAGGAGAGCAGTTTAGTTTTAGCAATGTACATAATGTAACTATCAAAGAAGATGCATTCAAAACTGGGATAAGAATAAAAAATGCCTCAGTCTAAAAGGATTTCTTTTCCACTCATCGAAGACTTTTATTTACTTGTTTAAAAATGCAACAATGAAGAAGATCATCAAAAGTGAGGGAAAACGGGATCGTCGTTCTTCTTCTATTTTACGTTGTCTATCTTACTACAATCATTTCACCCACCACAATACCACATTTACTCCTATTAAAAGTAGTGTCACTAGCAAATGTCATAATATCTTTGGGTCGTTGGCACAGTGGTTATATTTTAAACATTCTTTTTCTCTTCTGTCAATTATTCTTAAGTATTGATCACTCTTTTTTTAACATAAATTCTTTGGATCATTTGTTTTTAATAAAATATTATTATTATTCATTTATTTTGAAAAACGTTAGTTGTCCCCTGTTAATTTGTTTTCATTCAATTTTATGGACTTTTTTTTTGGAAACATTCATTCTTTTTATCATTTTTTTTAAATATAATATTTGATCAATTTGTTGTGTTTATTTTTATTTTCGAAAAACGTTTGTCGTCCCCTGTTTAGTTTTAAAGTCAGTTGAGTTTTCTTTGCCTTTTTGCGAAGCTTTACTTGTTTTTAATCTTTCAACATCTGTGTGTGTGTTGGTCACGATTTCTCTTTGCTCCTGGGTATATATATTTTTTCTTTTCTTTTCAAATGTCTTAGCCGTTTTCAAAAGATTTTGTTTGGTAGTCGGCTTCTACTTATAATGTTGGACAGGGGTAAATTCGAAAATTCTGTAAGTTGTGGGTTATCGAAATATTTTCTGGCGGGTACTGGTGTTTTCTTTTTCCTCTGTAGATGCTCGGTTGAAGTGACTGTTTTTAGGTTGAGTTCTTGCGTTGTTATGTTTCCGTAGACTTTGATTAATAGATATTTTGGTGGGTGGGGGTGTCCGTGGATTTTTATTTGTCTAGTGGTTGATTTTTTTTATTGTTGTGTCCGTAGATTATTTTCCGTAGGGTCGTGCTTGTTCCTATGCTAGAAACAATCCTGGATTTACGGCAACCAATATGGTATTATCGCCTCCCCGGGAGGATTACTTGGTTGAGGAAAGTCTTAGGAACGCAACCAGCACACGGAGGAATAAATGAAATCCAACGATATCTAAACGGTAGGCACAGGTTGGAAACAACAACAAAAATAGGTCGATATGTCGTCTGGCATGGATCGCTTTTTGTGTGTTCATTGCCTCGTTACAGACAGCTTTCTGACGTTGCATTAATGGGAGGAACTGCAGGCTGAAATCGAACACTTATACTAAAATAGCGAACAAATGCATTCTTATAAAAATATATAATGTATTTAACAGTTAACAAGTAGGAAACATATGTAGTGGACCCATTGCATGCACACCAAACTACTATACCCTCGCGTACGGGGTACAAGCTTTAACTGTTTTTACAATACAATCATATTTCAAATCTCAAATTGAAAGAGAGAGAAATGGAGTGAAAGAGAAAGAGAAAGAGAGAGATGCGTTTTAGTTAATGTTTTATTTTTTCCAACTTCACATACTCGCGTGTAAGTCTTTCTTGAATTATTCTGACAACGGTGAAGTTTCATAACACCTGTCATTCAAACCCAACCGACATGCTCAGACATTCCCAAACCCACAAAACACCTCCATGAAACGTTTTTAACATCATCACAAAGTCAGCCACACGGTAAGAAGCTAGACATAGGGGGTTATTAATGTAGAAACCAACAGCTCCCTCAAAAGGGCCTACGTCATTGTGGCACAGTATACTTATTGAAATGTATTCTTTGTCTTACATGTAATAAAAATTCATGATTTAAAATAAAACCACTTTACATCGTAAAATTTAAATTACTAAATTTCGATATATATATATATATATATATATATATATATATATATATATATATATATATACTAGCAAAAGTACCCGTCGTTGACTGGGTTCAAAAACAGCCAACAGAAAATGGACTCTGATTTATTAAAATATGATAGGTTATGAAAAGGAAGGGTTGTAAAGGAAAGCCTCGAATTTGGGGGTATCAAAACCAAAGCAAAATATGATGAAAGTAAAAATAAAATAGATAAACCCCATAATTTATTATACCATACCTGTTCACACTGAAACACTTATCACGATATTTTGTGGATCTATATTAAAAAAACTTTGTGACATATTTCCATTCTATGGAGGTTAGCCGCGAACGAACACCCGATAATTTTATTATACCATCTTTCTTCAAACTGAACCATAATTATCAAAGTATACTTACGCAGATAGATATGAAAAATCTTTATTAAAGTTTGTGCCTATTTCCATTCTATGGAGGCCAGGCGCGAGCGCAGATCCCACAATCTTATTATACCATCCCTATTTAAGTTAAAAAATACTTATCAAAGTATTATTATGTGCATCTATATAAAAACACTTGTAAACGGTTTTTTTATCTTTAAATTTTTTATTTCCATACTTTGTGGACCAGGCGCGAACGCAGACCCCACAATTTTAATGCACCACCGTTCTGCAGGATCAAACATATCCATTCCTGTGTCTCGATACATCTTCTATCATTATATGTAATCAGTTTTTTTTTTAAATAGTCAACCATATAGGAGCCTATTCGTGACCGGACACACACACATTCAGCTTTATATGTATATCCTGATGCTTTTGAATCGTTTAAGATAAACCAGACTATATTGATAAAGGAAATCCAAAACTATATATAAATGTGGAAATTGATGAATCGCACAGGTAAGAAATTCATTTTTATACTATGAAAAGGTTAGTAATTACAATTAAGAATAGGAAATTGGGGAAAAAAATTTTTGTAACTTGTCTTCTTCCTAAGATTAAGGGTGGTGGTGTTTGATCAACACTGCTGGGGAGCCATGATGTAATACACTGTTTTGTTTTTAAATCCCCGAAACAGTGTTTCATGGTAAACAACTGATGATCCCTTGAAAAATATATTAAAAAAAAAAAAAAAAATTGGTATTATAGTAAATTTGAGAGTTGATGCAGTGATTGCAGGTGATTAAATGACTTACTGACTAGATGTTTTTTTAATGAATGATAAAAAATAATTTTTTGTGTGGTTTCAAATGTTAAAAACTTCAAAGACTATATATATATATATATATATATATATATATATATATATATATATACAAACGCACACACACACACACACACACACATATATATATATATATATATATATATATATATATATATATATATATATATATATATATCAAGGCAATTACCGTAAAAAGGAATAAACAAAATCTTACGCAGCAAATGTTTGTTCTTACTTGTAAGTGGGAAGACATTATACCCCCCAAATATATTTGTGTAATTCTTTCATGAAAATATCTTTCCTTCAAGTAATCGTTTGCTCTTGAGTAACAATGGTGAAAAATATTTAAGCAGCACACTCTTTTATTCTTTGGCCTGATATATTTAAGATGTTTTTTTTTTTTGTTAGAAGTGACGCCAACATCTTACTTGGTTGATTGATTCCAAATAAAAGACATTTTTCTAGCTACTCGTGGCAGAAAGAATACGACCATTCCATTTCAATATGGATCAGAGATATCTGTTCCGATTTATATGTTAATAAACGAACTAACCTAAGGGATTCCATCGGTATGTATTATTCCTTATTGTGGTTAACCTCCGCGGTAGTTTGTAAAAAAAAAAAAATTATAACATGTTCTCAGATGTATCAACAAGCTACGTATACGAACAATGAGATAAGATAAAATAATCTATTATTTACGACGACTTAAGCAAGATGAATTCAAAGCATTATCAGATGATATTGTGTAACTTTGAGATTTTCATAAAATTGATCCAGTTATTCCCCTTTTTATTATTAAACTAGCTTGGGTGCACGACGTGTCTCGGGTGTTTGGAGGGTTGTGTTGAGCAAAAAAAAAAAAAAATGTGGTGGTAGGCAGGTAGGCTGGAACCCCTACAGCGAAGAAGAAAAAGAACGTAAAAAAAGTGACGTGCTTGCTGCTGCGTCCATCGCCAAACCGGAAGTGTGGAAGCTTTAAATTAAGGCTAAAGAATCGAAAAGGCTTTAAAAAATATCGACGAAAAAAGCGACCCCTCCCTGTAGAAAAGTGCACAGTTGAGGGTTAAGGAATAAATGTTTTGGGCCAATTTTCGATATTTGTCGTCCAAAGGGTCGGGCTTCAAAACAATACCGATCTCGTGAAAATCCGTCGCCTCTGTCGAAAGTTTTAGGCAAAATACATACATTTAAACAGACAGGTGAGATTTGTATTATAGATGTATGACTCGTCATAGCGTTTCCCTCGTAATGATGCACTTTATCCTTTATGCGTTATCTTTAGTGACTGGATTTCTATAAAACAATGTGTATATCTCAACTTATATATCAAAGGTACTTTATCTGTGTGTGCGTGCGTGTATGCATGTGTGTGAGCGAGTTTCCTATCGACATGGAAACGGCTGCGTGGATTTTTTGAAATTTCAGAAATATACGTTATGCTTCCGGATAACGTTCTTACATAGATTTTGTATTGAAATACTCCAGATAAGTATTACACATCGATAATCGTAAACATCTGCTTAAAAAAGGAACAGTCAAATTTGACCTAAGTTAACACCCTTATACAGTCTAACATCATAAGTGAATTTGGGAAGGTTTATCACTATGCAAACAGAAGGGTTCGGCATATGAAATCAGCCGTGTGTTCTTTAATACAACAAGGGCGCGTTCGAAATTAATGTTTCTGTATAAAGCTCAATTGAACTAAATACTTGACTTTTTCATTTTAAACTGTAACTCAAGTCCTTATATAAAAATAATTTCATAAAACCAACTGTAGGTTCTCTGCGGGGCAATGCAGGCTACAATGTGTTGTCGAATAAATCACCTCGGAAAGGTACGTGAACTTTCTTCCCGATGCATCGTGGTGGATCTCTTCCTACAGAGAGCAATCAATTAATTTGATTGAAAAATGGACAATTGCACTAATTTTGATGACATACGTACTGGAAGTGTGGAACATTCCTTTATCCTAATTGAATCCCTAGTGAGTACATATATTTATGTGGTGGATTCACATCAAAACTAATTAACCGATCATTATCAATTTTAGCACGCAACTGTTAATCGTAAGGGTCGGTAATGTAGGCTATATTTTATTTAAGTCATTTCGTGTTACAGTGCTTATGCTTTATTTGTAAATAAATCAGATGCATATAAACGTTATGAAATTTGAACAATACATATTACACTTGAAATAATACACATTACCCAAATTTCAGTTTCTTTGTAGGTTTTTAAGAGATTTGGGTGTTATAATCATAACACAACGTCCAGTTTAAACAGTAAAATATTTCAGATTTACCTTAAATCATATCCATTGCCATTAGGCACCGATTAAACTCCAGCATTTCAATTTCTACTTAAAATAATTTAAACTTAAACTGTAAATATTAAACATATAATACAGGCAATATCATGTCACGGATTGTGATCAAAATCAGAATAAGGATTCTAGGCATAAGGTTTATTAACATTATATCTTGCTTTATATTTAAAGGGTGATATGATTAGGGAAATAAATGTTACTCGTCTTGAACTGGTGTTTTTCTAGAATATATCATAAACGTGTTTATTTATATAAAATAAAATACGTATTATATACGTTTGAAGCCAAAGCAAAGCATTATTACAAAATTAATAGACATTTATTTTGTTTGAGATTTATGAATTTCACTATGAATTTCAAACAAAATGAATGTCTGTTTATTTTGTAATAATGCGTCGTTTTTGCTTCAAACGTATATAATACGTATTTTATTTTATTCAAACTCAACCAGCGCTCCTAAGGAATAAAAATCTTAACATGTTTATTTTTTTTTTCATTGGCCATTTTTTTTTATTGATTGAAGTGATTATGCCTATAGTATATATAGCCACACTGCCTTGTGGATGCATTGAGAAAGACAAAGGCTAAGGGAGTAAATGCCGACAAAACATCCGGTCTGGGGTTCTGACAGGCGGATGGTGAAGCTCTGCAACATCTTTCCGACACCTCCTGCAGCCGCGCTGGCACCGACTGTATTGGCTTGCCTTTTCGTTGGAATCTGCCTGCAACGCCGAGAGGGGGACTGTGATAAATGGGCAAACCAAGGTTCTTTTGTTACCTGTCCTGGCAGTCACATGCTTCGCCACAGAAGACGCTGTAGTAAACCAAACTAGGTGCAGAATGCCATTGTCTCAAGAGACAGAGGGTTGCCATCTCTGCATATATTAAAATGGAGTTTTGTTTTTAGATTTGTATTTTTTTTTTGTAATCTCGTCCTTAATGTTATTTTCATTATGTTTGAACCGATATATTCTCCGCTTTCTTTCGAGTGTATTTAATCAATCTGAGGAATCTGCGCAGAATATCGAAAGAAACCATCTATATAATCCACGGCATTTAACATGCTTTCGGTCCGTCAGCCATAACCGGATAGAAGTTTTAAGCAATTCACAATATATTCTGAGTGTCGCCAGTAATGAAAGTTGAACATTCAACCACGCAGACGAGTTTCACTTACAACTGAATATAACCTAGTGCATTTTCTGTTACACCGCGTGTGCTTGCGACTCCAGATCGTGATAAAGCAGCTGAAGAAGGTTGGAGGTTATATCGACGTAAACTTTCTGAAAGTAACAGTCAAGATGCGAACAGTTGTCCGATTTAGTCAAATAATACACACAATGGAGATTCGTCACATCAATTTCTGTTTGCACTAAACTAAAAAAATGAAAATTTATACGTGCGGAAATATGTAGATATTTAATTGTCATTGGCCACCACGTATACACAGTGATTATAGAATGTTTCTAGATATCATTCATAAACGCAATCTACATGTGTATCAGTGTTATAGAGTTGGCGAGTAGAAGAGAAAATATCCGTCATTTGTCTATTTATCAGTTTATCTAATTATAGGTGTGTCTATCTATTTATCTGTTCAGCTGTTTAACTTTCTATCTGTCTATCTATCTATCTATCTATCTATTTAATTGAAAGTAAACAAATGATCTTTTAATGAAGTTATACAAAGCATTTGCATTTCAAGACCTTGCCAAACTGTAAACTGGAGAAGTTGCACCGGAAAGTCTTAAGCAGTTGAACGGTGACGTCTTGTTTGTCACGTGTTCTAGTTTGTTGGAACTATTGTTTGAGTAAGAATTCGGACGTCAAACAAAGAGAATGGATTAAGGAATCATCCCCCCACCCGGGAAGGAGGTGCCGTATATCTATAATATAATATATATATATATATATATATATATATATATATATATATATATAAACGAAAATGTGCGTGTGTATGCATGCATGTATGTATGTATGTATGTATGTATGTTCGCTTTTTGTGTATGTCTGCAAAAGGCTTTTTTCCGATGCCTTCTCAGGGATGGGGGTCGTCCTTCTTAAAACTTTTTATATCACGTATAAATGATAATATCTACGACTTAAGAACAGGGGTCGTGTGTGTATTTAATTTGCCCGATTTTGACTAGCTCGCCGCGTCTTCGAAAAGCGAAAAGCGAGGGAAACAGTAACTGGGTTGCAGCGCTAAACTAGGTCAAACATCACACCACTTCCTCGCACCTGTATATTTTACTTTATAAACCTTATTTTAATGCACTTATCAATTCCTCTTCCCCCGTTGCCGAGGTGGTTAGGTGTCTGGCTTTTTTCCCTTTCGTTTCCACCTTCGCGTCAAGGATTCGGGGTTCAATCCTACCTTCCTACTAAAACTTTTTTTCTTTTAAACCTCCAAACACCAAATCAAGGTTTTTTTTAACACACACACACCTCCAAACACACGGTCAATATAAATTTCACTAGTCTATTTAAATGTATGTATGCATGTATGCGTGTATGTATGTCTGCCTAAAACTTTCGACAAAGGCGATGGAATTTTACGACATCTATATCATTTTGAGGTTTTACGCCTCGGACGACGAATATCGAAAAATTAGCCAAAAACATTAATTCATTAATTACTTCAGCCTCAACTGCGAAGTTTTCTACAAGGAGGGGTCGATTTTGTTGCGAACCATCGTATCGGTTGGATTGACTTTGCCTAATTTTAAAGTTCCGAACTTCCGGTCGCATCATGGGGTAGGGGTAAGATGTCAGATTTTGTTTTCCGCTTTCGTCTCGTCCAAAGATCTGCCCCAAAAAATTTGGTTTTAAATATGTACAACTAAAAATTATCTACGGTCAATAACGACTAATAGCCGCTGCTGCTGATGAAAGCAACTTAAACACATACGATCGAATTTACGCACAAGTTTTGAGAGGTTATTTTTTGCAACTATCTTTTTAAGTCGATACCTAAAGAGAAATTTATTAAAGAAAACTCCTGATTTTTACAAAACATCTCCTTTTACACGTGCAATCTACTTAGTCCGTAAGCGTGAAAAAATTTGTTATTAAAATAAACAATAACTTTTTAGTTACACTCACGATTATTTTCGGCAAATTCTTAAAGATTGAGACATTTATTTGCAGCATAGTGTGCCACGTTTTTCCTTTTTAATATTTGTAAAAATAAATAAATAAATAAATCAGTCAAAATTTTCAGCTGAGATATTTTTTTCAAATGAAATTTTACAAGTAACCTTTTTTAATTTGAATTTGTGTCTCGACAACAACGTAATGCTAGAAAATATTTGCAAAAAGTAGAATCCGTTAAATGTCTTTATCCAAAATAAATATGTTTTATTTATTTTTTATAAATAAATATTTTTTTAGCGTCAAGGGTGTGAGTTCCATATTGAAGCGTTGATTTAATTTGAATAAAATAAAATACTTATTAACTGCTCTTGAAAGCCAAAGCATAACGTAATATTAGGAAAATCAATAAATATTTTACTTGTTTGAAATTTAAAACATAAATATATTTCGGATCTTGACTCCATCCTCAGTATGTTGTTTTCTTTCTTTTTTTCTTTTTTTCTTGCCACGTTGTAAAGTTGGAGAAAGAATGTCTGTTTGTAAAGAGCCGCGTATCTCAGCGACTGTATTTTGAAATGTTGGAACGATGTTGACGTTATTCTTCACGTTGCCTACACACTGAAAGAAAAAAAGAAAGAAAGGAAACGAAAGAAAACAACATTCTGAGGATGGAGTTTAGCTCCGAAATATATTTATGTTTTAAATTTTAAAACATTAAAATATTCATTTTTTCCTAATATTACGTTGTGATTTCGCTTTCAAGCGCAGTTGATGCGTATTTTATTTTATTGGATTTTTTAATTTTAAATACGACAGTGTTATTTGTGTGTGTGTGTGTGTGTGTGTGTGTGTGTGTTTTGCGTGTGTGTACTTATTTTTCATTCAGGTTTATAAAATTCGCAAGTCTATTTTTTAGGTTTTGCTAAGATTAAACTCGATTTCGTATAATTTTAATGGTTAAATATTTCCAAACATCAATAATAATAATAATAATAATAATAATAATAATAATAATAATAATAGCAATAATAATAATAATAAGAAGAAGAAGAAGAAGAAGAAGAAGAAGAAGGAGGAGAAGAGTTATTTACTAGCAGAGGAGAGATTTAGACACAAGGTTTGTTTTAGATGTCAGAAAACCCAGTTCTCCCAGAGGTGACAGATTGGGAACACAATATTTAAAAGGGCGGGTTAATTTTTACATTAGGTCCACATCCACAATTTTCTTTTATAGGTTTTTGAATATGTTGAGTAAGAAAATCCCATTCTAAGTTGGCGGAGACAAGTACTTTTTGATATAGCTGGCTGCCAAGCAAATCTGCTTCTCTTTTACCGACATTGCCACTCCTATTTTTTATTTTTTTTAGCATTTGCATGTGGCTATGTTGCCAACGATTATCACGGTTAAAGTTGGTGGAATCATTCCCCACTCCAAAAAAAAAAAAGCAGTTCTTCACATGGGGATGTTGGGGGTGTCTATTCCAAACGTCATTTTTTTAAGATGGGGAGTTTGGTGGTTTCTATTTCGAAAGCCGTTCTTAACCTGGTGAGTTTAGAATGTTTATTCCAAACGCCATTCTTAACAAAAAGTGCGGTAAAAAACAGACGTAATTATTTTGTTTTACACGTTAAAATAAGACTACATTAAACTGGAATTCAGTTTTATACTATCAGTGGAGGAGCAGAAAAGAAGACTTGAACAACAAACGGAAACAGCTAGAAAAGCTACCACTGATTTCGATCACTCTAAACAGTTAATATACAGTGAGAATCTAAAACGTCTGTTTTTACTTTCTATTATTACTAGCGAGGGGTACCCGGCGTTGCCCGGGTGTTGGGGGGGGGGGGGGTAAAAAAAGTAAGTATGAGGATCGAACCCGAACCCTTGAGGCTTGTAAATTAAAGTGTGAAAAAAAAAGTGCAAAGTTAACCATTGCCCCACCGCGAAATGCTAACGGAAGCACGTTTGAATTTATTTAATTAGTTGGATTTAGCAGGTGCCCGTTTTAATGAGTTAATGAGGTCAACTGTGGGATAGTATTCATTTACTGCTGAACGCTTTTTTCCCCACCCCCAATATGTTATAGGAAAAAGACTAACCCACATGCGGCGAGCGACAAATATTGAATATTTATCTTCCCGAAATCGAGCAAATTAAATAGACAGGCGAGCTTCGTTGTTAACTGTGAGACATTACGATTTCTATGTGATATAAAAAGTTTTAAAATGTTGTTAAGCGAGCGACCGCTTCTCTGAAAAAAGCCTTTTGTTGACATACAGAAAAAGCGAACACACATACATACATACATAGACACATTTTCGCTTTTATATATATAGATTATAATGGACCATTTTTTGTAACTTTATCAATTCACACTGATTTACGCATGCCCTTAATTGTTTTTCTTAAATTCAAAAAGTACTTAGAGTGAAAGCCAGATTATTATATTTCGGCTACGGACGCTAGTGTCCGCAATTGTTCAGGGACGCCAGTGACCACCACCACCACCACCACCACCACCACCACCACCACCACCACCACCACCAACAACAACAACAACAACAACAACAACAACAACCATAGTTTACTATTTTGCGAGGGGGGCAGGCTCTCACCGGGCTACGGGTCCTGCTAGTTAACAATAATCTTCTTCCTAAAAGATCATCAAAAATTTGTTTTGACTCAATTTAGCCTTCAGAATGGAATTCTGCATTTTCCACCCAAAAGAACGTTAACAATTCGTTTCGAATTTAGAAAACATTTCAAATTAATTAACTTTTTTTTTCAAAGTAATTAATTTATTATTAAAAGCAATTTCCTTCTGAAAAGATCATTACAAGATCATTTATAATTAATCCACTCCCACCACACGTGGAAGTTAAATTAGTTAATGATTAATTCTGTATAATTGAGAAAATTAAAGTTTCGACCATGTCGAATCTCCATTAAATTCAATCAATCGTTAATCTTCCTCTCTGTATATTTTTATACTATATAGAAAATAATTATTTAGTCAATAGCCATCTAACATTGGCTCTTTTGCTAAGATCACTGTGAAGCATCAGTTCTCGTGTTACGCTTAACCTATTCTATCCTCGTTATATAAACGGGAACTCTTTCTAGACCGAGAAAACTTTTTTTTCCTAGAATCGATTTCATTTTTCGAAAATACTCTTCAGTCAACATTTCAGGATCATTCATAAATTCGGTTCAATTTCAAATAAACCTTCAATTAAGGAATTTACTCGGTTAATTCTTAAGGAAAAATATTTTTTTAAATTCGGGATAATTTTAAGGGTTAGTGAGACGTATATACACTCGGAGATAACGTATGCTGCTTTGGTGCGACAACGTAACATCAGAGCGCGAACGCGCGTATGACAGCAGCAGCAGCAGCAGCAACAGATGTAAATGACTAAGTCATGTGCGACAGTCTCAGCAAGGAAGAAGAAAAGAAAAAGATTATAAAAAAATGATAAACGGTGGACCCTGGCGTTGAGACGTGCTACGCACGTGCCCGAGAGCGACAAGGAAAGACGGAGGGAGTTTAAAGGGGATCACTAGTGCCGCTTAATAAATAGGTTGCCGTGATTGGTCGATGAGCAGCACCTTTGGACAATGAGACAGGGCCTTATTTAAAGTGTAAAGAAACGAAACGAGAAGACGAAAAGGGGGGTAACTCTAGTTTTTTTTATATTCTCCCAACAACAACAAAAATGCGACGAATGAATTCTTTGCATGTCCCTTTAGGACTTCATATTTAAACATAAATGATTAACAGGAGTTAATAGAATGCTTAAATAAGATTCCAGGCATTAAGTTGGTCCGATTACAAGAATGTATATAGTTTTTAATAAAAAAATTTATTTTGATTTATGTCACAGGCATTATTATTGCCTGATTACAAGAATGTATACACAGTTTTTAACACAGAAATGTTTTTTTTAATAATACAAATATTCCGTATTAGACGTTGGTTTCTTGATTCTCTTGAATTTGTAAGTAACAAATTCTTCTGAAGCACCTGCTGGTTCCATGTTAGGATTCTTACAAACTTCAAAAAGAAGAGGGTGTGCCTTCATCGGATTCCTCTCCAGCTGGAGTGTCAGGAAAATAGTTATGGGTTAAAGACAACTCTAATGGAAACAAATGCTTGAGGCTATGTGTTTCCACTGCACCATCACCTCTTTTTATTCGAGCAGAACGAACTTTGCCATCGCTCCCACTAAACAGTCCAATAACTCTGCCCAGTTTCCAGAAAGGCCTAGGCTTGGCAGGATTGTTTATAAGAATCACATCATTTACATTGATTTTATTGTGGAACTCAATTTCATGCAAATCCTTGCAATTTTCCCTTAGACTCAGCAAATATTCCTCATGCCACAGGTATTTAAATTTAGAAATACATTCTTCTCTGTTTTCCAAGGTAATAACAAGAAGAGATCTTTTGACTGGTTCTGTTTCAACTAAACTGGGGTTGTCAGCTTGAAAGGAATGTTCAGAGTTTATGTTAGGATGAATAAAACAGTTGGGTGTTAAAGGGAGAAATTTAACATCAGTAGAACATCTGTAGGTCAGAGGCCTGGAGTTCACTGCCCTTCGGACGTGTGATGGAAGGGTTAAAATTTAAAATAACCGATTTTGGATCGACCTAATGTTTTAAACAAGCATAATTTTATTACCCTGATCATTCCCTCCCAAGTACTACCAATCCAATGGGAGTAAAGAGGTATTTTATGTGCATGATAGCAGAGCTGATGAATGCATTATTGAATTAATTGTTGTTGATGTGATGTTTAATTACGTTGGCACCTAAAGCAGCATTAAAGGAACGGGCATTATCATTGTATATATGAGTGTGTACTCCATAAATTTTAGAAAAACGAATTAATGCGAGAATGAAATCTTGAGTGCTCATATCCGGCACAAGCTCAATGTGAATAGCTCTCACATTCATACATGTGAAAATCAACAGACACATTTTTGTAGACTTTCCTTTACTTTGTATCCAGATGTGACCCGTGTAATCAATACCGGTATGTTGAAAGGGATTTATTAGCCTAACTCTGTGTTTCGGCAGATTTGTTAACTTGGGGTATTTAAAAACCAAGCTGTTGAATTTTTTACAGGTATAGCAGCTTGAGATTACAGACTTCGCCGACTGCCTTGCTTTGGGAACTCAATATCCAGACAACCTTAATTTTGTTATTGTCGTGCCTATGCCCAAATGTCTGCACCGATGATGGTTATCCCAAATTATTCATTTCGTTAGTGGATGTTGCTTGACAATCAAAATTGGAAAGACCAAATTATAGTCATATCTTGAATTGGCAATTCTTCAATCTACTCTTAAGCTCCCGTCGGAGACGAGAAAGATGCTAAGATTCTTAACCAGCGAAGGAATCTTCTTATCAAGGGGTTCATTCAGATAAACAATCTCGATATTAAAGGCTTGCGATTGCATCATTTTAATCAAGTAAATTTTGGCAATCTGTTTGGGATTAGGCTGTTTCTTCACTCGTTTACATTTATTCACAAATTTGAATACGAAGGCAGTAGCACGGCATAACTTGTCAAAACTCGAGAACCTGTCAAAGGGAATAAATGGTTTATAAATAGTTCCACCTATTGTACTATGAAAAACATTTTCCACATGTCGCTGGTTTTCTGGACTCAGACAGATCAAGATACTTGTAGGTCAATTCTCTGGTTCCTGAACTAGCCATGTAGATCCATAAGTCCAGTAGTCCAATTTCTCTTTAAATTTTTCCAGGCTTACACCACGAGAAAGCAGATCCGCCGTGTTTTCCGCAGAGGTACATATTTGTAGTGAATGTCCACCCCAAATTCTTTAGTAAAATTCTCTTTCATATCATGAGTGTCTCTTATTCTATTTCTGGTATATAGGCTTTTTGCCTTCACATTGTCTGAGAGAAGCCATGACAAAACAACTTGCGCATCCACAAAAACAATAATGCTCTCAATTTTGATATTAGAGTATGTTTTCAGCAACATGATCAATGCTTTGAATGCAATGCATACAGAAAGCAACTCCATCATTGGCAAAGTTTTAGCTTTCATTAGTGCTACTTTCACTTTAGAAAATATTATATGGGAATTCCCATTTTGCACCCCATAAATAACAAACCCATATTCCTGTGGTCAAGCATCATAGGAGATATACAAAGGATAGATTCCTCAAAACAGATCTTCAGCTAAATTTGACCAGATTGTCATTATGTCTATTGGTACCTTTTGATCCCAACTCAATTTGAGCAAGCATAATTTTCTGAGAAGGATTTTCGCTTTAACTGTTACAGGAGAACATAGTGATAAAGGATCAAATATTTTTACTTTCTTTGCCAAAATATCCCTTTTAGAGAGTATATTTTCCTGAACTGAAGTGTCAGAGATGCTGAGAGTATCTGATTCGGGGTGGTATTTATTCCCAAGAACCTTTTCATACTCACAGTTATGTTGCACAATTCTACCATCCTCAATCATGATTCCTCGTAGGACTCTATAATTGGAATTACACGACCTCAGCTGGGAATTTTTGCAGTCGAGGCATTGCATTTTTATAAAGTTTCATTATCTCCCCCGACGAATTGCTTGTCATACACAGGTTGTCAACATAAAATCGACTTTTCAACATCCTACTACATGTGTCATTTGGAAAGTTACTCACGTGATGCTGCAGGACATAATTTAATATAAAAGGGCTTGCATTGAAGCCAAATATCAATGTGCAATAACGATAACAAATCAACTCGTTTTCATCTTTCACAAAAAAACAAAATCTATTTTTACCTTCATCAGACTTGAGTCTGATCATAAAAAAAGGCTTTTCTTATGTCACCTAGCAGAACATATTTATCAGTGACAAATAAAAGTAAAAGTTCAAGCATATTATTCATAACATATTAACATCCGGGTAACATGCCTCATTAAGAGAATAACCACCTCCAGTCTTGAAAGAACAATTAAAAACAGGTCTTATTTTGGTAGTTACCTGTTGATCGAATTTGAAAACTGGTCTATGGGGTATCCATATATTTTGTGAAAATCCTGTGGGGCAACTTCAATTCACTTGATAATTTCCTCAGTCTCTTGTTGACGAAAATATCAGTATAGGCCTCAGCCATTTTTTTCTTTTCCAAGAAAAGCATAGTTTTGTCAAATACCTTCAAAGCGACTTGCATGTCCATTCGTGCATTTAATAATTCTGGGGTTAGTCATGAATTGAATATATCTACACCTAGGATACCGTCAATTTTTATAGCATTGCTATGTTTTTCACTAGAAAATGCCAACCTGTATTTTAATTTATTTAAGTTAGACTTTACTTGACAGAAATTATCAAAATTTAATACCAAATTGGTCATCTTTTAAAACCGGAATGGTGAGTTGTCTCCCTTTACCAACATTAACATTCAAAACAACTTGTTCAAGACTCTTTACCGTAACACCTGCATAGGTTTTCAGCTGGTAATCGGTAAAGTTCGAATCCACATCAGGATATCTTAGTTCCTTAAATATTCTTTTTGGAAAAATAAGAGCGCTGACTTCCAGTGTCTAAAAGGCAGTTAACCCTAGTTTTCTTTGTTTCATTATGTAATTAAATAGCTACAACAGGTAATATGATGTTGTTTTCATCAACATGGGAATATAGTGAAATTATTTTTTTTTTGGGGGGGTCATCACATAAAAGTGTAATATGTGCCTTAGAGGGACACAGTTTGCAGGAGAGAGAATTGTTCTTGCGCTCAGGGCATTCTTCGCTTTTGTGTTTATAACTGGAACATCCGATACACAATTTCAACTGTTTACACCTCTCAACTCTTACTTTATAAGTAGAGAATTTGCTGCACTCCAACATGGAGTGGCCACGTACTGAGCAAAGTTTGCAGTATGTACCGGCATAATAAGTAGAAAATTCTGTAAGGCAGCATCTCCTTTCTCCTTTTCATGATTTTTACATGTGTTCCATCGCCTTTAGAATTAGCTTCTGCTGATCGCGAATATTTCTTATTCCTTGACAGAGCACGGACAGCTTCATTATAATTGTCAAATGTTTGAGTCAAAGACGGGTAATTCTTGCCCACTCTGTGAGTTATTTCTCTTCTCAAGACCACAGATGACTTTTCAAACATAATGTGACTCATCAACAAAAACCCAGGGGACTTATTCTAAAAATATCGATCTGATATGACGTTTTCAGTTCAGAAAATCCGCTCTGACTTCCGCAAGGTATTGTTTCACGGACACAAATTCAGGGTCATATTGAGGAGAAGCAGAAATTATCTGCTTAAACATTTCATTAATAATAAAGGGGATATCTTAAAAATTCCTTTGTCAGTAGATCGACAACAACATTAAAATTTTCATCTTCCAATGTTAGATGAGAAACTAATTGTAAAGCATAATCGCTTAAATAACCTTTTAATAAAACTAATTAAGACTTAACGGATTTAATAGAGTCTGTACAGGTTTTAAATTGTGAAATAAAATACTTGAATTCGAATTTGGATGGATTAATTCCACTGAAGGTTGCACGTTGTAACTTGGGCATGGATAACAGCAGTACAGAGCCAACTTCAGATTTCTCCGATGTGTTGAGTTCTTCAACTGTGTCTTCGATGTCGGCAAGATAATCATTAACATTAGATCGAAATTCAATTTCTTTCTTCTGTACGTCAACGAAACCACAGTTCTTCAAATCAAACTCTGCTTTGATGCATATTACTTTAATTTTTTCATTCAAGGAACGAACTTCCACTATCATCTCCTTTATAGTATCTTCCTCTTTCTGGAAGGTCCTTCTTCTTAGTCTTTCACACTGCTCCAGCATTTCGATTTTAAGTGTAATATCATCCTTTAAGACTTCCCGGGCAACTTCGAGAGCCCTTACACCCTTCAATGTCTTAAAATTCTCCATTTTAGGATTCACTCTTATTTATTTTAAATCAAACGTGAATCTTTCCTAAAAGAGCGACAAACAATTTGTAAAATAGCCTCGCCAAAGAATCACAGCTTTTGAAACACGTGGAGTTCCAAGTAGATCAATAATGTTTCTATTTTCTTGTCTCCCCACGAGAGCAGAGTTTAACTCAAGAATAGTAAAATATATATTTTTTGTTGGTCGGGCTGGGGGGGGGGGATAAGCCGCAAATAAGCTTTGCTTTAAAAGGGTTTATTTTCTTGTCACAAAACAAATAATAGTAAAAAAAAATTTTTTTGTCACAAGACAAATAATAGTGAAGCATTTTTTTTCAACAAATACTTCCAAGTCCGCACGAGGTCATAAAGATGTCTACTCGTTCGCGCCTTGAGAAATTAAACACAGTTCGTTCATGTGTATGTAGAGATTTTTTTATATATATAAATAGGGGACTTCTTTAAAAGTGATCTCCTATATTTTATTTATTTTTTTATTTTTTCGCAACAATCAGCTAAACGTGAGAATTGTTTTGCAAAATGTTGTGTTTCGACCAGACACTTAGGGATCGGACGAAAAAAACACGAATATACAAGTCGGAGACAAATAAAAGTGTATTTAACTTCAAATAAATACAAATATAAAATAAGCAGGTTACAAAACAATTGCGTTTGCGGCTTTTTAAGAAGTCCAAAAAGTTCTTATTTTAATGTCTCCAGTTTGACGGTCCCATTCAAGTTCGGAAAGAAGAGAGATGAAATATTAAGGCATTCCTCCACAGCGGTTCGAACGAAAGAGGAAGCTTAAAAGGAATCTCTAGTCCTGCTTAATAAATAGGTTGCCGTGATTGGTCGATGAGCCGCACCTTTGGCCAATGAGACAGGGCCTTCTTTAAAGTGTAAGGAAAGGAAACGAGAAGACGAAAAGGGGGATAACTCTAGTTTTTTTAATAAATCATGTTTACAAATTTTTAAGGATTTTTTAAAAAAAGTTCTGGTTAATATTTGTGGTTTAATAAAACCAAAAAGAATAAAGCAATCAGCATAACACATCTTATTACAACGTCGTGTAATTTTCGTGCTAACAACAACTCACTGTCCTCTCGTTTCGGTCATTTTATAAGACCTGCTAATTTATTGAAAACAATTGAATGCATGTCAAACGAAAGAACCACTGATCCTTAAAAATCATCTCGCAAAAAAAACAGCAAAAAAACAAACATGATTTGAGCTTTCAGAAACAAGTGACCCAAGCTACACTGCTAGACACAACAAGCTCACACCACATGGCTAGACATAGCAAGCACTTTCTACTCGGTTGGATACAGTAAGCACTCTCTACTCGGCAAGACCCTGCTGGCACTCACTATTTGGCTAGAAAAAGCTATAACTCACTACTCAGCCATACATAGCATGAACACACTACTCGGCTAGACACATTAATCACTCACTACTCCATAAGAAACAGCAGAACTCATAACAGAGCTAGCTCACACTACACGGCTAGACATAGTTAACAATTACTACTCGGCTAAACCCAGCTAGCTCACACTACATGGCTAGACACAGCTAGCGGTCATTACTCGACTAGACATACTACTCAGATTGACACAACTAGCACTCACTACTCGACTAGACACAGTAAACAATCATTTTCTAGATATAGCTAGCACTCACTACTCGTCTAGACACAAGTAACACTCACTATTTTGTAAACAGAAGTAGCTAACACTACACAGCTAGACAGCTATAATTCACTACTCGGCAACACTCACTACCTCGCTAGAACCAATTAGAACTCCCAACTCGGCTAGACACAGCTCGAACTTACTACTTAGCTATACACAGCTATCACTCACAACTCGGCAATTCACAGTTGGCACCCACTATTTGGCCAGAAAAAACTCGACAATACATAACGAGAACTCACTACTCAGCTAGATGCAGCTAGCACTCATTATATGCACAGAGCTAGCTCACACGACATGGGTAGATAGAGCTAGTGTAGACATTTTATTTTCCTTTTTCTCTATTTACCTCCCCTTCCTTTTTTCCTACTATTAGTGTCTTTCTACTCTCTTCATCCCCTTCCTTTTCCCCCTCTAGTTGGTGTATTTTCTTCTCACTTTCTCCCCTTCTTCCCCCCTCTCTCGGCGTATCTGTTGCTACTACTTCTTGCTGTGTCACGCGGGATTCGATTGGCTAAAACATTGAGCGCGCCATTTTAAAAAGGGTAAAACCGGCAGAAGCTGAGGAAGAAGAAAAAAAAACACCAGAGCGGTGTTCGGAACTGAATTACACCAGAGCGGTGTAGCGTCGAAATGAATTACACCAGAGCGGTGTTGCGACGAACTGAATTACACCAGAGCGGTTTTGCGTCGAACTGAATTACACCAGAGCGGTGTAGTGTCGAACTGAATTACACCAGAGCGGTGTTGCGTCGACCTGAATTACACCAGAGCGGTTTTGTGTCGAACTGAATTACACCAGAGCGGTGTAGCGTCGAACTGAATTACACCAGAGCGGTGTTGCGTCGACCTGAATTACACCAGAGCGGTGTAGCGTCGAAATGAATTACACCAGAGCGGTTTTGCGACGAACTGTATTACACCAGAGCGGTTTTGCGTCGAACTGAATTACACCAGAGCGGTGTAGCGTCGAACTGAATTACACCAGAGCAGTGTTGCGTCGACCTGAATTACACCAGAGCGGTGTAGCGTCGAACTGAATTACACCAGACCGGTGTTGCGACGAACTGAAAAAAAAACAGAGCGGTGTTGCGACATTTAAAATACAAGAAGAATGTAATATTAATCATTGAGATTATTAAACTTACCAAACAAAGCCTGAACGGAATCGAAATCAGATAAAATTATAAATTCAAGAACACAAGCAAAACAGTCTATTTTCAATTTCCCATGACAATAGTTGGAATTACGATTTTATTTGATAAAATAGTGTCTATATGTTATTTCCGGATGAATATAAATTCGATGTTAAATAACCCAAGAAAGGGTTGATATGCCGTGAAAATAAAGCAAAGTAAAAGAAATAGATTTGGTAATGGATCCTTATCGATTTATTTCTAATGGTGAGAAGTCAGATAAACTCAATTGGAAACTGCTAATGATTTATGCATCTCAATTCTGCATTGAATAACACAAAAAAGGGCAAGAAGTGTTGACGTGTTCCAACTACGCCGATTTTTTTTGTAAAAGTATAATTTTTAAAAGAGTTAAGAACCGCCAAAGGGGCTGATTTGGCAGCCCACTTAAACTATACATTTCCTTTTCGATCATTCTTTCCTTTTCTATTTTTCTTTTTGATAAAATTTTATACCAGTTTGGTCTCTTTTTTATTATTAAATTTCTTTTAGAACTCTTAGTCACGTGATACGGGATAAAGTTCATTGAACGTAACGAAAAATGTCCGTTACTAGCACTCACTACTCGGTTAGGCACAGCTAGCACTCACTATTCAGTTAAACAGAACTAGAACTCACTACTCGTCTATACACAGCTAGCCTAAACAACACAGCTCGACACAGCTAACACTCATTACTAAGCTAGACATAGTTAGCATTTACTACTCGGTAATACATACCTAGCGGTCATTACTTAGCAGACACAGCTAGCACCCACCATTCAGTTAGACACAGTTGGAACTCACTACTCGGCTAGACACAACTACTTCACATAACACGACTATATATATCTAGTACCCACTAAAAGACTAGATGCACCCAGCACTCTTTATGTGGACAGAGTTAGTTAGACAGTTTGCACTCAAATCTCGGTTAGACACAGCTTGTACTCACTACTCGGATAGACAAAAATAGCACTCACTACACAGCTAGCTTACACTACACTGCTAGAGACAGCTAGCAATCACTACTCGTCTATACACAGCTAACTCACACTACACGGCTAGGCACATCTAAGACTAAATACTAGGTAAAACATAGCTAGCAGACTAAATACTAGGTAAAACACGGCTACACACAGCTACCTCACACTCCATGGCAAGACATAACTAGCTCACAGTAAACCGCAAGACATAACTAGCACTTACTAGGCGGCTGAACACAGCTCGCACTCACTACAAGTCTAGACACAGCTAGCACTCAGTACTCGGCTGGATATAGCAAGCACTTACTATTCGGCTAGACATACCCAGCGCTCACGCTACACAGATTGGCACAGCTAGCACTCGCTACTCGCCTATACACAGCTAGCTCACTTTACATGGTTAGACACAGCTAGAATTCACTATTCAATTAGTCACAGCAAGAATACATTACTTGGCTAAACAGAGATAGCACTCACTAGTCGGCTAGACACCGTCAACTCACACTACACGTCTAGACACTGCTATCCCTCACAACTGTATAGACAGAGTTAGCTCACATTAAACGGTTAGATACAACAAGTACTGACTCCTCAACTAGACACAGCAAACACTCTCTACTTCGCTATATAGATCTACCAATCATTACACGTCTAGATACAACTAGAAGTTATAACTCGGCTAGATACAGCACCTTACACTACTTGGCAACACACAGCTTGCACCTACTATTCATTAAACGACGATGCCAATTAAAAAATCCATTTCTAATTGTGTTTTTAATTATTTATTTAACAGCGAATATTCTTTACATAAAATATAACCAAATTTCATTTTGAGTTTACATTAAAAAACGACGACTCTTTTCATAAAATATAACCGAATCACATTCAATAGAAATTTAATCAAAAACAAGAATCAGTTATTAAATTAGTTAAGTACCTTTATTATAAAAAGATGCAAATATCGGAAGAATTCATCCAATGCCTTGCCGGCTCGCTAGGACGAGAGCAGGCTCATGGCTTTTCTATGAATAGCGGCGGTGGAAGGGCATTGTATATGGCAGTCAGTTCATGATTGTTCACGGTGTTGCACGTCACTCATAGACGAAGCCTCCACTCGGCAACATAGCGATTGGTTTGTAACACGAATGTATTGGCGTTCAGGATTCTGGTTTACCTTATCATCACACTACATTGAACTAGATGTACAAAAGCTATTTAACCTGGTGGAAAAATGGCATTTCAGCTATACTTGGTACGATCATTAACATCAGTGTTAAAAAAGCTTCAAGTCACTGATGTGTTTCTCGTTTAGGGTTTAACGATGTGACTACTTTTACTTTAAACATCTAACATCAGATGAAACGCATCCACAGGTCATTAGTACGGGCAATAAACTATGCACACATCGATGAGCAAAATGCATACACAAAATAAACTTTTCATATATATATATATATATATATATATATGTGAATATATGTATATATATGTATATATACATATATATATGTATATATACGCATATATGTACTGTATATATATATGTATATATATATGTATATATGTATATATATGTGTGTGTATATATATATATATATACATATATATTAAAAAGACAGATATGCACTCATTGAAACACTTAAAGAATTTGATCCGTGTCCTCGCATTAGGACGGGACCACATCCAAGTTTAAAAGATTGAATTAGACATCAAACACACACACACACACACACACACACGTACACACACACACACACACATATATATATATATTCATGCGCATATATATATATATATATATATATATATATATATATATATATATATATATATATATATGATGGATGGTATCGTCCTAGCAAGTATAAAATTCCTAATAGTGAGATATCGGCTTGGGTTATTGCAGGTTGGATGATCACACCTCTTGTTCGAGATGAAATAGGTTCATTGAATAGTCGGATTTCGCCTCGGTTTTCTTGATCTGTGTTGGTTAATAAACTTTATTAGGTGTTGCACCACTCGCATGCAAGAAGTTCTGGTTTTGAATCCCGGTTCTGGATATGTCTAACTGATGAGCCCAAATGAGGGCGAAACTACGAGTCTTGAACTTCTGTTTTTTTGGCTGTCATGACCCTTGTGATTTAAGACGCTGTTCTACTATATATATATATATATATATATATATATATATATATATATATATATATATATATATATATATATATACAGTGATGATCATATTTATTGGCACGGTAAAATAAAAGTTAAATTTTGTCTAAGAAATTCTAAAAAAGGGATTAAATTAAAGAAAATAACAAAGTATATTATGTATTTTTAACTGGCCTTTCCGATGCAGCAATCGGATTTTAGAAAAAATAAATAACAAAGGAACAACAAACATAATTGCAAAAAACCCTTGTTCAAAATTATTGGCACGATTTATTTAATAATCAATTGTATAGCCTTTGGCCTTGATTACCTTCCTCAGTCGCTTTTCATAGTTTACAACCAAGTTGTTGCACTCTTCAGTAGTAATTTTAGCCCACTCTTCCTGACAATAATTCTCCAATTGAATAAGATTCTTAGGCTTCCTTTGCATTACCCTCAATTTTAATGTTCTCCATAAATTTTCAATTGGATTATGGTCTGGGCTTTGTGATGGCCACTCCAAAACATTAATATTATTGTCCTCAAGCCATTTCTTAGTCAGTTTAGCCGAATGCTTTGGGTCATTATCTTGCATGAACCACCAACGACGACCAAGTGAGAGCTCTTTAGCAGAGTCTTTCAGGTTTTCATCCAATATTTTAACATAATCTTCCTTTTTTATGCTACCTGTGACCTTAACAAGTCGCCCTGGTCCAGAGGCAGCAAAGGATCCCCAAAACATCAAACTGCCTCCACCGTGCTTCACTGTGGGTATGGTGTTCTTAGGCAGGAAAGCTTCGCCAGATTTTCTGTAAATATAAGACACTTTATTATGGCCAAATAACTCTATTTTCGTTTCGTCAGTCCATAGAACACGTTTCCAGAATGCAACATCTTTATCAATATGACGTTTTGCAAAGGCTAGCCTTGCTTTCAGGTGCATAGGCTTCAATAAGGGAGTCTTTCTCGGACGACATGCTTTTAAACCAGCTCTCTTCAAAACTCTACCAACTGTATGTCGAGATACATTCACTCCAGAGGTGCTCTGTTCATCAACAATCTCCCCAACAGAGATCCTTGGGTTTTGTTTTACTTGTCGAACAATTTTCCGTTCATCTCTTGGGGAAAGAATCCTTTTTCTCCCTCTACCCTCTAAACTCATAACGTGGCCTTGTGATTTGAACTTGTTTATTATGGCTCTAACAGTGGATTTGGGAAGGTTTAGCTTCTTTGAAATCTTATCATAGCCCTCCCCATTGGTATGGCATGCTACAACAAGCTTCCTGACGTCCTCGCTGTGTTCCTTAGTTTTAACCATGGCGATTGAATATTATAATTTAGTCACTAATAATAGTTTAAATAAATCGCTATCTAAAAATTATCTGAAAAAAATTATTCACTGAATTAGCGTTAAACAAGCATAATATGGCTATAAAAAAGTTCAGAAAGCACGTAAACCGGAAATTGATTGATATTATACTGATACTAAAAGAAAAACAAAGCCGTGCCAATAATTTTGAACAAGGGTTTTTTGCAATTATGTTTGTTGTTCCTTTGTTATTTATTTTTTCTAAAATCCGATTGCTGCATCGGAAAGGCCAGTTAAAAATACATAATATACTTTGTTATTTTCTTTAATTTAATCCCTTTTTTAGAATTTCTTAGACAAAATTTAACTTTTATTTTACCGTGCCAATAAATATGATCATCACTGTATATATATATATATATATATATATATATATATATATATATATATATATATATATATATATATATATATATATATATATATATATATATACAGCGTGTCTATAAAGTCCGTGTACAATTTTAAAATGAATTGTTCCAAAATGAAATCCTTTTTACATGTTATTTCTACAGCAATCACAAATAAATTATAAATATTTTAAGGCGCACACGTACATTATGGAAACCCTTTATATATATATATATATATATATATATATATATATATATATATATATGTATATATATATACGCATATATATATTATAATAAATACGTATTCCTTGTGTTTGATGGTTTGTTTGTTTGTGTACAATGATGTCAGCATATATATGCAATACACACACACACACTCACACACACACACACACACACACACACACACACACACACACACATATATATATATATATATATATTTCACGATTTTCTTGGGGGTACAAAACTTTATTAAGGCAATCATGAAGGGAAGAAGTATTCCTTCGGAATTCATTTTGTATTATTTTTATATAAAAAAAGACCGAGGAGAAAAAGAAAATGGATAGCGACTAAGAAATAAAAGTAGGGAAATAGAAAAAAAAATCAAAACGAGTCAATTGACATATTTCGCCCTCACTCATCAAAATTGGAATTGAGGGATTTATTTTTTAGTAATTTGTTTTCTTAATGATAAAATCTAAAAAAGAGACGGGAGCAACAGCAATCGTATAGGGATGAATTTCAGAGGCTGATCACCTTCAAACCCAACAAGTAGTCTTTATATATATATATATATATATATGGTCTGACTTCAAACGTGGCGTCACAAAAGGGCGCCATAGCAGGATATCATATACGATGTTACGTATCGAAGTTTAATAGGCGGCAAAAAATTCCCGGGCAACGCAGTGTACATACAGCTATATATATATATATATATATATATATATATATATATATATATATATATATATATATATATTATTTTCAGGAAATAATAGTCTGAATCCACAACAGTAGAAAAGAAATTGATATATAGTTAACTTTTATAATGAAGGGAAACAAATATTAATTACAACTAGTATCTAGGAATACTGCAGGTATATAATCAGCACAATTGAAAAAGCGTTAGATAATCTAGAGCAAAAGTCGATTAAATATGAGGAGAAAAAATAAATAAATTATTAGAAGATCCACATTATATGTTCGAGGAATTCTTTACAATAATAAATTAGAACAGACACAGTATTAACTTTAGATAAAAATCTATTTATTACAACAAAACAGAGAGTTGACATCAAATTAACAATCAAATAATGAAATTATGAGGATTTGGATTCGACATGAAATAGATGGTTTTCTTTTTTTACGATCTCAACTATATTGCAGAAATAAGTATAATCAAAACTCATATATATATACACACACACACATATATATATATATATATATATGTGTGTGTGTGTGTGTGTGTGTATGTATGTATAGTGGTATTACTACTAAACTGGTTCCCCCACCAGACTTGTTTGGTGAGGAGGGCGGCTAGTCTCCCTGGAGAATTAAAAACAAGACCTTCCAACGGGCGAATGAACTCTTTTTCCGGGTCAACGGCCAACTAGCACCGTGTATATTTGTGTGTGTGTATATGTGTATTGGGGTGGAGAGGGCTCCCGTAAGCCGTGGTGAAGGCAACCTTTCTAGGAGAAGCAAATCTCTAGTTTAAAAAAAACATAAAGCGGGAGACCAGTATCCGCATTAAGCTGGTCTGCAGTTTAATTTGTTGCTGGCTTTCTTGCTCTTGCTTGTTGCTGGATCTCAACATTTTGAACCGAGAGAGAGAGACTTAGCTGTCGTACAAAGCTAAGACTCTGTAACATCATCTTTGTATAGATACTCCCTCAGGCATTTGGGCTCATGGATTTACAATGTCTGAGGGAGTGGCACTCGTCTGAAAAAACGTCGCAATCATCATTACTGCTAATGGCGGAGGTTAGTAGTAATACTAAAAAGTGTGGATGGTTCAACACATAGCCTTCACCACTAAAAGCAAATCATCTGTATGGATTTCCGAATAACTTAGTTGTTGTGGCGGAATCTCATACCTCGAAATCGACGGGAGAGTCCAGTTGTATATATATATATATATATATATATATATATATATATATATATATATATGTGTGTGTGTGTGTGTGTGTGTGTGTGTGTGTGTGTGTGTTCATTCCTTTACATATTTTCTTTAAAATTTACACAACTTTAGTGTATAAGGATGAGGGTGATCTTAGTAAAGTTTTGTCTCAGAATATCCCCGATAATTATCGATTATCAAGACAAATAATCGAAACCGTTATTAAATTTATCTATCATCGTCGCTTAGCAACAACGATAGAACAACGGACCATGAAAAGTCTACTGTGGGTAAGTTGATAGCGTGTTTTTTTTAGCATGACGTGGTTCACACTCCACACGTAATATTTTTTATTTCATTAACTGCAAACAATTTTATATGTCTTGAAAATTTGCGTGTTTATTTTTTGCGTTTTTTTTTTTTGCATGGCGTTGTCTGTAGGTTCAAACCCCGCACGTAAATTTCTTTATGTTTTTTTTTCGTTAACTGGAAAGAAGTTTATATAAAATAATTTTATTAAAAAAAAAACAGTAGGTTTTCTGGAGTGCAATGCAGAATAACATATACGTCGAACCAAGTTACTGCATGGAGGCATGTGAAGCTTCCTCACGGTTATCGATGGCAATAAAAATGTAGGAGTGTGAAACATTCGACGATCATCATTCAATCCCGAGCAACGTCAGCTCTCCCTGCTAATAAATATATAAATGTATAATATTAGTTTGGTATTTTGTATTCACGTCACTCGAAACATGAAAAAGGGGATTGAAAAGTTAATATCTTAAAAGAGAAAAAAGCTGTTCACTTTAAACATTTTTCCCCAAAATATCATTGTTAAAATCTCTGGCGTCGACTTCTTCTCGGAGCGATCACAGAACATTCAATAAGTAGTTTTTTTTATCAACCCTCATATTAAGTTGACACTTATATGTACACTACGTATAATGTCAGCCTTCGGGTACTGTATTTTATTAACACATGAATGATATGGTAAGCGATTTTCTTTTTTTACTGAATCGAATAAAAGATTTTCTTTGACCCCCCCTAGATCCGAAAGTGATAGTCGTCTTATTTGGCTCCAAGTCTTTAATAGCGAGAATGTCTTTAAAGAATCCTTCAACAAAGGAAAGCGTTGGCGTCACTTGAAGAAGACATTATCATCTCAAGAATTCTTTTCAAAGAATAAAAGACTTTTCAATTTTTATGATTTTCATCCTTTCTTTTCTTGCAATTTTTTTTTGTTATTTAAACGTTGTTTCTGGGAATCATAAACGACTTTTATAAATCCCAGAGATAGAAAAATCGTTACGTTGTGATTAACCTTCTAATCCTAATCTTTTATTTGGTTAATCACTGTTCCTGTATTTCGTAATTACGTGTAATGCACGTATTTTAATAATTCGTGCAAGACATATTTCGCTAATACTTTCGAGGAACACATGTACGAGGGTCATGCAATACACAAGGTGATTTTTTTACGTCTAAGGATATATAAGATAGATTTAAGTTTAATTTTTATTTCATTATTTATTTCTTTTTCGCATGGATTGTTTTTTCACAGATTTAAAAAAAAGTGAAGTGTTTTAACGATTAACAAAGATGGCCGACCAAGGATCATGCCCCTGTATTAAACCGCGGCCAATTCTCAAGTTCTTACTTTCTTAATTATGCAAACCAGTTTAAATACATATGTGAATGCCAATCATTTATGGTGCCACAAGTTTCTGCAAGAAATTGTTCACAATTGGGCTACTTTTTTTAAACGAAACAAATAAATTAAATGAATAAGGAACCCGCAAAACTATAAACACACGAAAAAATAAAAACTAGTGAGGTATGAAGAAGTAAATTAATATATAAAATAGATAAAATAAATAAATAAACAAAAAATAAAAACACAGTATGGAGTCGCCAGCAGTGAGGAAAGGACAACCATAAAAATAACTTAGCTTATAGGCAGTAGCGGTGATAGGAATAAAACTTACTTTGGTTCAAAGCAAGAAAAGTAGGCGCCAGACTAATAGAATTCTAACACCTACCAACTGTCAACAGCTTAATCGTATGGGACATTGGTTTCTCTGATATTTTCCCAGTCAGAATTCTTTGTAGAAAGATATCGGATACTTACTGTAGGGAACAAACGAAGGTTGCTAACATCTTGAGTGAAAGTAATTTTTGTAGAGCGAATTGGATTCAAACTTACAACACCTTATTTTAATTGGAATTCATTGAGATGAGTATTATTTATTAATTTATTTATTGCGGACTATTATCCTCATCTTTTAGATGTTGTTGCACGATGTTTCGGCGAACAATTCCTCTGGCCTTCGTCAGAGGAAAACCGCGACGGGATAAGAACTCCGAATCTCCTAACTGTATTCTCGGCAATTGCTGCCTTCCATAGTTGTTGTCGTCTCACCACGTTTTTGACCAAGTAAGCGTCTGGCCGTCTTTGGGTAGGATTGAAACCGCTATCTTCAGACAGTTCTCACCTGAAACCGTTCAGATTAAACGTCTCTATCCACTGCGCCACGGGCCCCGAAAATGAGATGACAACAACTATGTAACTAGGTATTTAGACGCTGATGGCACCTAAATATATTTTTTAAAATTTTACTTTTCAAATCACGACTCTGTAATAACCTCTATACGAAATCTGGACAAATTAAAATATCATATTTAAGCATATTTTACGCCTGGGCAAAAGCTTGACGCCCCCAGTTTTTTAAGTTATAAAAGTTTGTTGGTAATTGTCTCACTGTCTGTCACGCTTTTGTCTATCATACCATGTTCATTGATAAACGTGTAAAGCTAAGGACGTATGTAAAACTGGTAGCTTTTGTTTAGCTACATATAAAGTTTCATTTTCAACATAGTAACTCTGACTTTGCTTCTAAACATCCTCATCAGCGCAAATTCATTTTGGGGGAAAAATTATAAAAAAGATAAAATAAAAAAAAACAACAACATACTGTTAGCAGATTATATATATATATATATATATATATATATATATATATATATTTTTTTTTTTTTTTTTTTTTTTTTATTCATCAAATAGGAATTTTGTCTAACTGCCAAAAGCCGTTCTCCGTTTCGTTTCCAAGTTGAAATATTTCTATTTCTTTTCCTTTCTTTTATTTTCGCATCAAATCTCAAATATACTTGATCGAACACGAACGAAAGTAAAAAAACAAAACAAAAAAAAACAAAAAAAAGCCATTGACAAATATTTGAATCTGACTGACCAATATTTTGACGCTATATTTTATTTTAATTTATTTATATTTTCATTCTTTCGTTTAGTTCATGTTGCTTAATATCCGCCCCATATCCGCCTGATATTAAGTATCTTTCATAACTGTGGCCGGGCGACTGGGAATAAATCTATTGAAATATACCATCATATTTGTTTCTGTCGTAGCTGACACCTTCATGTATATTTAAACAAGACATGGGCGGATTGTAGGGAGCGTGAGACAGGCTCATAGAGGGAGAGAGGTAAAGAAGAAAAAAAAAGTCATGACAAAGATGCTGTCTACAGATAAATTTTATATAGACAACTACAGTCTAAACAGAAAAATAAAACAAGACACTATATTCAAGCAAGTTAAGAACTCGTTAAACAAAGACACACCAAACAATCATTTATTGTGATTTTGATTATAATATATAATTCAAAGATATATCTTCCTTTTTTGTACAAAAAAAGTCACCACTTATTAAGGTCCTAAGGCCACTCGAGGATAAGGGGTAATAAGCGACGATGGTTATCAGGACAACAGCGTAGTAATCGTTAGTTGGAATTGAGTATAATTTGATTATTTAATAAGGCATCTCATCAAGAGCTTGTTTACATTGGCCTTAAAGACCATCATGTTATAGTTAGCTGGAAAGCAAACCAGCGGAACATTGTTCCACAAGCGGAAGGTTTCAAAAATAACTTTGTTCATGGGATAAAAAATTAATTGAAATACATAGAAAACAATGATTCAGCTATACTTTAAAGATTAGTTCTTCTTTTACTTGGAAGTAACCATTTATCAAGCCCGAATGCCACTCGAGGATAAGGGTTAATGAATGTAAGTTGGTAGGGTAGTAATCGTTAATTGTGTAAATTGGATATAATTTAATTATTTATGGGGACGGCTCAACAAGAACTTGTTTACATTAGATTTGAAGGCCACTATGTTGTATTCACCCGGGAAGCAGACCAGCGAAACAGTATCCCACAGACGGGCAGTTCTGATAAAGAAGCTTTGTTCGTGAAATCTGCGTTTAGATTAAGACACAAGTAAAGAGTAGGTGGAAATCGTATAAAGCGGTTGTAGCTAGTCGAGCTATTGGTGAAAGTTTGGCAAGGGAAATCATAGATTGGAGTTCAGTCGATCACTTTTCATGAAAATAACGATAGCACAGATACAGTCTCGGAAAGTTTTTTCTGTAAGAAAGTGGTTGCAGGGAAGAGAAAAGGGCATCACCTACTTAGTTTCAAAGCCAGTTTGGAACTCTATCAAGGCAGGATAGGTCACGCCAAACAAACCCTGACCACATATGACAACATTAGTTCATTTTAGGGCGTATTTGGTTTAGTATTGCAAGTATACACCAATATGCAAAAAGCACTTGTAAATATCCTGTATATGATAAAACTTTAAAAAACTGTCTGTATATAATATTTTCATTAGAGAAATTCTCCTCTGCACCAAATTGCCCTAGGTTTTCATTAACAAATGTCACATACAAATTTATTATGTCTAAACCGTCAACCATCGTCTTATCTACCTACACTACAACGTTTTATACACACTTATTCATTATAATTAAATCCTATATTACATCCGAGGAAAGGCATACTCACTATTGTCCAGATCAACAGACAAAGTAGTTCGTATTTTCCTATCTACCTTATAAGTTCTCCCACTCTCCCAGACAAGACCGGCAACCACGCATGCGTGTCTAGCGGTCTTCCTTGAATTGGTTATAATAGAATAAAACAAGACGCTACTGCGATGATATCTTCGTGGTGCAATGGATACCGGCCTCGCGTCGTAACCTACAGGTTAAGCGTTCGCACCTATGCATCAGATTTTCATTTTTTTGCTTTGTTGAAATAGGGGTATTTATGTGAGTTTTTACGTTCGCTTCTTCTATATTTTCCTGTTTTTATCTCTATTTTTTTAAAAATATTTTTTCTTTTATTTTGCGATAAATACGTACAACTTTTCGTGTTTTTTTTCTTCTTTTTTCTCAGTTTTTACTATTATCGAATTAAAGCAGTTTTATTTTCCCCCCTATTTTCATTTGTTTTTTAATTCTTTTTTATTTGTTTTTATTATCGAAATGAAACGAAAGCCCTTTATTTGTTTTCGGTATATTTTCTTTTTTGTTTGTTTTGGTGTTTTTAAAAAAATTTTATTTTTTATTTTCATTTTTTTTTACTTATATTGATAAATGACATAATTGCAACCAAGTATTACAGTAACTAATAAAAGAAATAATAAATGATAAATACACGAAAGAATTTTCGTTTCATTTCTTTAGGGTAGGATTCCATGTTGTCGTTCTTAAATACATTTTTACCTCGTAATAAAACTTTGAAACAAACTATTTTTAGACCGAGAAGTAACCAGTCAACATCACCACAACTTCAACGGTTAAATCGATGTTTTTTTCTTTTTTCCCCACCTCTCTCCACCCGGGCAGTCTACTGTGTCTAATTTTTGTTTTCTTTTTCCACTCTCTGATACTTTTGTATTTTTTTTACAGCTAGCAGTTGTTCAATACCCTTACTCCACCACCGATCTCCATCTGTTCTTAACATTCCGATAGCCGTTCTTACCATAAGGAGTTGGGGGTGTCTATTCAGAAAGTCGTTCGTAACATGAGGATGTTTCGGAGGGAGGGGGAGCTGCAACAACAACAACAACAACAACAACAACAACAACAACAACAACAACAACAACAACCGTACTTTACTTTTTTCGAAGATAGGGGACACGCTTCCGTCGGGCAACGCTGGTTAGCGGGTACTACTAGTATTGAATAATCCTTGAATAAGAGTTAACCAATCATCATGTATCACTTTCAAGACAAAGATGAATCCATGAGACAGCTTTTTGTCAACCATGATGTGTACTGAAAGGCTAACGGAGTTTGTTCTACGAAAATAGCAAGAAACCACTTAATGTAAGGAGCTGAAATATTGCTACTCTAAGGAGAAAAGAACCTGACCAAGGATAAGTGTGAGATGGATATGTTCTGACAGAGAAAGCAGCAATTCTTCCTCCTTTATCAGAAACTTCACTCATAAAACGTAACACATGTTGCAGTAAAACATTAGCTTCATATGCAGAAGAGCTAAAATATATCAACTCAACATCGCATGTGCAATCGACCAGAATAAGACATCGTTATTCATCGGCAAATGCATACTACAGAATAAACGACCCACAATGTTAAAGAGCATCTCTCCTCTCTCTCTCTCTCTGGCTCTTTCATACTCTCTCTATTTTCTCTCTCTGTGTCTCTATTAGATAGTAGATCGAGAGAGAGAGGGAGAGGGTGGGAGGAGGTCAGAGAGATATTTTTGTAGTAAATCCACGTTGCAGGAAGTGACGTTTCATCTAACCGGATGTCATGTGATGCTACGTGGCAAGGTTGGTGAAACGTTGAGTCTCTCAGAAAATGCCAAGCCGAGCAGAAGTCTAAAATGGTTCTCTCCTAAGTAAGGGGGGGGGAGATGCGCGCCCCAGACGTGGGACGTGGTAGGTACCCACAGTGGAGACCATCGATGGCGACATCTGCAGATCATGCCTGGGAGAATAAAAGGTTGAAAACCCAACATCTGTCTTCATCTTGTGTATTCCGGCAAAAACAACAAGAGAGCTCCACCCAGATGAAGACTCTCCCAGAGCAGCAAAACCAGGTATGAACTTCTATATATAAACACATACATCCACAAAAAGTGTCTTAACCACCAGACAAACGGTTTAAGGGATCTTGGGTCCCGTTCTCTCGTCTCTTAACACTTGTAATATCTCTCTCATCGTCGTAAACTTTTTCTCTTCATTAGTAAAATGGACACGTCATCACCAGGGTACCAGTATCCCTCAAGTAAAGTGTCAAAGTCCAATCCTCTTCTTCTCCCTCCCTTATGTAACACATGTATCACTTTCAAGACAAAGATGAATCCATGAGACAGCTTTTTGTCAACCATGATGTGTACTGAAAGGCTAACGGAGTTTGTTCTACGAAAATAGCAAGAAACCACTTAATGTAAGGAGCTGAAATATTGCTACTCTAAGGAGAAAAGAACCTGACCAAGGATAAGTGTGAGATGGATATGTTCTGACAGAGAAAGCAGCAATTCTTCCTCCTTTATCAGAAACTTCACTCATAAAACGTAACACATGTTGCAGTAAAACATTAGCTTCATATGCAGAAGAGCTAAAATATATCAACTCAACATCGCATGTGCACTCGACCAGAATAAGACATCGTTATTCATCGGCAAATGCATACTACAGAATAAACGACCCACAAGACCAAACATAAAACGGAAAACAACCAAAATAAAAGAAAAAAAATGCATACGAAATACATTTAAAAACTAGTGATGGGATTATTCGATTATTTTTCCCAAATCCGATACAATTATCGATTCCGTGCTAAGTTCCTGATTCCGATACAATTACTGATTCTCATTCCGATTCTTTATAAATCTCTAAATATTTAAACCAAATTTTTTTTTTTCTCCGGTGCCTGTAAAAAAATAAACGCCTGTTTCGTCTGCAGATATTTTTCGAAGTCCAAAGTTTCACTTAGGGAGGATAATCTATAGATTTTAGTTTTACTGGTCTTTTAAAATCAATACACATTTATGATTTAATCATTATTACCAGTAATTGAAGATTTTGCTTTAAACAAATTCAAATAAAACACGTGAAGTATGCATAGTACCCCGTGAGTGTACAGTGAATGAGGCATAAAAAATGACTAAGTTCAGCATTTAGCCTCAAAAAGTGCCAGGAGATGACAAATCTTGTTGAAAATCTACAAACGACGCAGTTTTAGACCGTATCATATGTAAATTTGAGTTCTGAACCATGCAAAAAAAAAAAAAGAAAAAAAAAAAAAATGACTAAGTCCATCATTTCCCCTCCATGTAGCCCCCTTAATCGCTAAATTTCTCTCTGAAAATGGATCACATCGATTTCCCAAATCTCAGTACCCTGCCTATCAAATTTCGAATCTGTAGGCTTAAAATTGACAGAGTTATTGCGTAGAGAAATGTACACAGACACACACACACACGTTCACTTATATATATATATATATATATATATATATATATATATATATATATATATATATATATATATACATATATGTATATATATATGTATATATATATGAATATATATATATATATATATATATATATATATATATATTAGTGATGGGACGATCCAATATTTTTATCGATTCCGATACAATTACCAATCCTGTACTAAATTCCCGATTCCGATACTATTACCGATTCCGATTTCTTATAAATCTCTAAATATTTAACTGTAAAATTGTTGTTTCGCTTTTGATTATTGTAACAGCGCATGTTCAATGTGCATATCTTTTCTCAAACATAAACAAAAACACACTTTGGGGGGGGGCGATCTATTTATTTGAGTTTTCTCGGTAGTTTCAAAATTAATAGATATTTATTATTTTATTATTACAACAAGCAGTGGAAGATTTTGCTTTAAACAAAATCAGATAAAACAGATAATTTAAAGGATCGCTTTTGGCATCGGTAAATAAGGACCCCATTACCCGATTCTGATATCGATTCCGATACACGAAAAAGTTCCGATTTTACCGATTCCCGATTCGATTCCGATTAATCGTCCCAAAACATATATATATATATATATATATATATATATATATATATATATACTAGCAGGGGTGCCCGGCGTTGCTCGGGTGTTTGGAGGTGTATGCTGTGCAAAAAAAGCAAAAAAAACAAAAAAAATGGTTAATTTTTAAAAACTTTGACCCCTATTATGACCCCTTTAAATTTATAGTTTCGGGCTCAAATCACATTATTAAGTTAGATCCAGGTTCAAGGAACCTATATCTAAAATTTCAAGTGTCTAGACCCAAAATTATCGGAGGAGTTTGGTAGAGTTCTTAAAGGTCAAATCGTTAAAATTTGACCCCTTAACAGCCAAATATCTGGCTGACACCCGTTACACCGATTTTCCCAAATCTCAGTACCCGGTATTTCAAATTTCGAGTCTATAGACTAAAAATTGACAGAGTTATTGCGTAGGGAAATGTACACAGACAGACAGACAGACAGACACGTTCACTTTTATAGATATATAGATAGATATATACTATTTCCATTATTCTCATCATATATATATATATATATATATATATATATATATATATATATATAAGAGAATAATGGAAATAGTATATATATAAATAAATAAAAAAAAATAAAAAGGAACAAATCCAGTTATGTGTTCATGAACGTTTCGTCTTTATTGAATCCAGAGGAAGTCTCGAAATAAAAACGAAACGTTGATAAACACATAACTCAGTTTGCTCCTCTCTCTCTCTCTCTCTCTCTCTCTCTCTCTATATATATATATATATATATATATATATATATATATATATATATATATATATACGTAGTTTTTTGTTGTTGATTTTTTTTTAAACCATCTTGAGGTTAGCGTCTTCACCTTGAAGACCGGATGTTTTTTTTTAGAAATTGGCCATTTTTTTATTTTGGATTTAAGCAAATAATATTCTTTCTTTCTTTATTTAACAGTCATTTACGTACATGCATGTTTCGGGGCCCCACCCCTCTTCAGCGTAGCTTGACTGTTATTAAAACTCGAACCCTGGACCTTATGTATTTCAGTCCAGCGTCTTATCCATAACGCTATGATGCCAAAGACGATTTACTGCTTAGTTTTTATCGTTTATATATTTACGTATATATACATATGTATGTATATATATATATATATATACATATATATGTATATATATATACATATATATGTATATATATACATATATATACACACACACACACACACACACACATATATATATATATATATATATATATATATATACATATATATATATATTAGTGTTGAGAAGGTTAATTGGAATCGGCATCGGAAATCGGAAAAAATCGAACTATTTGGAGTATCGGGATCGGTATGAAAATCGGGCACATTTATGCATATATTCCGATGCTCAAAACGATTCCTTTAATGGGCGTTTTAAATTGATTTTGTTTAAAAGAAAATCTTCCACAGCTAATTAATTATAAAATAATCAAAATTTATTGATTTTTAACTATCAGTAAGGTTTACATCTCTAGATCATCCCCACAAATCTATTTTAGAAAATATATGCACATTTAACGTGTGTGTTTTACGGCAATCGGTTAAAATAACAACTTTGTAGTTAAATATTTAGACATTTATAAAGAATCGGAATCAGTAATTGTATAGGAATCGGGAATTTAGTACGGAATCGGTAATTGTATCGGAATCGGGAAAAATATTGGAATTTATCCCATTACTATAGATACTGTTGTAGCGGTATAAGTTTTCAATACTTTGTCGCCATTGGTGAATCCTTGCATGCCAATCAAGACAAACAGTGGTTTCGTTAACAGAAAGTGTCTTATCAAAAGTATATTACAGAGTATACGCAATGATTCTGGCGGCCATAACTGCCACGAATCGCAACTTAATAATATATTAGTGATAACTATATAATAATCTCTAGTAATGTTTATTGTTTCTGAAAAAAGTATATCACATGCACAGGATTTAATCATACTAAATCGATAATCAATGGAACTACGCCTTTCCACTCATATACACTGCGTATCAAATTATTAACGAGTTTACATTTTTCTTAATATTTAAGGAACGAGCGAATAAAAATCCACGAAACTGAGAAAGTGCTTAAAATACTATTCAGCTATTTCAGTAATAAAAATAAAAGTATTTAAAGCAGTATTAGCGAAACTATGGCAGAAGATAGGAATATCTGTTCAGTTCAGTGTGTCAAGTTATTAATGAGGTTGAGAAAAAACACAATATACCTAAACTTTTTTATTAAAATAACTGTCAAACATTAAATGAACTAGGAAAATTGCTTAGAACGCAATAACTGCAGCAATTTCTACTTTGACATAATTAGTAAGGGATATGCGATCCTTTTTTATGAATGACTTGTGAAAGACGTTGCGACTTTTATGAAAGACGCTGATCCATAGATATAATTCAATAACTTTATTTCTTCCGCCCCTCACACCAATAATTTCATTTTTGTTTCTTTCTTCTTCATTCATTTCATTCCACGACCGACCCGTTGAATTATGCACACGTGCTAGTTAGGTAAGTCGCACGTTTCCCTACAATAGAATTAGTCTAATTTGTCATTTTGTCAACAGTTATTCCTCGCGATACCTCTTGGAGAGCATCTCACAACTCATCTTTTCTCTTAAATTGGTGTCCACTTGCATAGAGGCGTCGTTTCATGATACTCCAAAGGTTCCCAACTGGGTTCAAATCTCTATGTTCCGTTACACAGAGAACCCCAGTTGTTGCAAATACTCTTTGCGTTTTTTTTTTTGCTGCATGCGAAAGAAGCATTATCCTGCATAAAAATATTAGTTCTTCTGAACGTCAACCTTTGCTTCTTCAGCCATGGTCCAAACAGCGCCTTCAGAAAAGCTATGTTAGCATTTGACGTCATTTTTATGCCTTCTGGAACTTTCCATGTGCCAACTAAAGTACCTCCAATAATATCAGCCCACATCATTATCCCACCACCAGCTTGTTGGCGTCTTAAACGCTGATGACTATGTCGTCCATCTAAGACCCATCCCTTGCATCAGCCAACTAGCCATCTGGGCCATCAAGAGTGACACGCAGTTCATCCGTAAACAAAACTTTGGAAAAAATCCGTTTTCGTATTCTCCTCTGCCCATTTCAATCGGTTTTGTGTGTAATGTTGCTTCAATGGAGGCTTTACAGATTTTGCCCTTTCTTTCAGAAGGTGACAGCGAGTACTTTTTGAGACATTCTTCAATTCGGCTTGGTCAAAGACTTCTCGACTTGTCTGCCCAAGGTCATTAAAAACTTCACGTTTAATTTGAAGTTGAGAAGGCGTTAAACAGATCTAGATTTACCTTTATCAGCTCTCTTACGTACCTTTGTAGGGTCCTTGACAAAGTTCTTCAAAGTTTGATGGTACCTTCCTATAATTTTCGATATTTCGAGGGTAGTTTTACTTTTTGCTGGCTGTTCTGTAATAGAACTCTTTTCAGAACTACCCAAACCACTTTTACGACCGATTTTATTGACAAAACAAACTGCCCTGTTAATAATTTGACACACCTCAAATACCGTGGATTCAGCAATAACGATGGAAAGTTGTTTACATTGCGCAGAACTGTACGAAAATTTTACAGTCCGCGCAGTTGAGCATTGCCAACGTTTCCGAAACTTTTGATACAAAACTACCGGTAAGTTTCTGAAACTGGTAGAAAAATATTATTAATTTGATACGCGTTGCAAATTATCCGGATTATCGTCCAATTATAATGTCTTTGCGAAATATAAATCTTATTATAACAATTTACTAATAAATTTTATTCCTAAGTTTGAGAATCGATTTAAAGGAGAGAAATTTAACTAAAAACAATACTAAAATTACGACCTATAATATAGTAAATAAATATAAGTAAAATATACAAATAAATGATCATGTAAGCCCTAAAGAATTGTTGCTGAAAATATCACCGTAAATAAAATAAAAAACAATAGATACAAAAATAGGTCTTTTTCAAATAGCAAACTAGTCTTTAATAGAAAAATGGCAGTAAATAGGGAAACAATAACATGATTCAACCTCATTGCATAACATAGCCTACGAATAAATATATTGAATGAACTCTATAAAATAATAAATGATAATTTTATAGCTAACCACTAGTATACTTAAGTTATTAACAGAAACACTAGCGAAGTATTCTGCTCTATTATGTTAAATATGTCAACATATAATTTCACTCAAGTATAATAAAAACTATTAGTCTCTGTGAATAACGCAGTCTTCATATTGCAACTCATACAAAATGGCTGAATGCACCTTTTAAAGTAATTGCACGCTTTTCAATATAGTTAATGAACGTCTCTTCAAATATGGGTTTCAAAAATCATAATCAAAGTAACGGTAATAACGTTACACACATACATATGTATATGACTACTTCATTTAATCACATAAATTAATATATAATTTTATGCGTAAATTTTCAGTATTTACTTCAACAGTGTTCATATACATAGGTAGAACTAGGTAGTAAGTTTTTTATGTAAGATGATATATATGGCAATTAAGCTGCACAACATTTTCCGCGTTTCAGTCTCGTGAGAAGTAGTCAGGCTTAAGCATAAGCCTGACGAATTCTCGTTTCATTCTCGTTTAATTTTTTTGAGATTTCGTCAGGCTTATGCATAATGAAACGCGGAATATTCTGTGTAGCTAAATTGCCATATATTTTCTTACAAATACTTACTATGTAAGAGTGACTAAGTGGATTACGGTACGGACTGACAATCCGGGTATGTCAAGTTTTAATCCACTTCGTTTCACAGAAGAACATTGAATTGTTCTCGTGGTCCCTACCTATAATAATCAATTTTTTCTCTATATATTATTGCTGTTTCTATATATGGTTTTGCTGTTTATTTATGTTGATGTCGGGCGTTCATGTGCATCTAAATCGCTTTTCAACCTAACTACAGTCTTGCATAATCATTCACAGATCTAGCAGAAGAAGTTGCCAGTATTTGCTGGTTCTTCTAGAGATACTATAATGGTGAAAATAAACATTAAATAAAACACAATATTTCTTAATCATGAAAAATTCAAACAAGAATTTCAATCAAAGAAAAAATCCTTAATCCATAGATTTTCAAGTATAGGCTTTTGACATCAGAGGATAAATATTATTAAAAAAATGTATTAGAAAAAATGACTGACGTTGCTTAGTCTATATTTTTTCTTATTAGCTTGCTTTCTTCCCAATCGTTAAAAACGCCCGTTAAGCGGTAAGCATACGAGACAATCCGATCAATGGACGCAAGATATAACAAAAACAAATGAAGCGTCCACAAACATTAAACATGATATGAGTAAAAAAGTAACAGAACGGATTTTCCTGAAAAACTCCGGTTGCCCCACTAGGGCTGCCTTTCGGGTTCAAATGGCTAAAATTAACACTTTTGTGCTTATTAAAAAAAATTGATGCCTTGGATTTTTATAAAACTTTCTGAAAAGTTGTAACTAACTGATTTCTATATAATTTTGTTTGTCTATAATTCGCGATAACTCTTGGGTGTGCCCCAGGGGCTCTTTATAATAATTTAATGAAAACACTCTATTTTTGGGACTATTTTACCATATTTGTCCAGAATTATCTGTGTATATCTATTTAGCAGTTTTGCATGGTGCTGAACTCAAATTTAAATATGTTATGGCCTCGGGGACTTGTGGGGCTTAATGGGGGGTGCAAAAGATGGACTTCGTTATTTCTTTTTTTTTGCATGGTGCAGATCTCAAATGTATATATGTTAAGACCTAACACTGCACGGTTTGTTGAACTTCAACAGGATTTGACGTCCCCTGGGGACATTTGGGGGCAAATGCTTAACTTAGTCATTTTTTTATGCACTCAAGGGGTACCATGCACGCTTCAATTGCTTTAAAGAAAGACATTATATCTGTTTCGGACTATCGCCATTGAGATTTGTACAATCTCATATATCAATTGCATTTATTTTCCAGATTGACTTTCGACGAAAAAACTTCTAAAATCTCAAATCAACAAAAGCGGACACATTTCAGATGATATTTTCTAAAAGGCGAAAAAGTAAATTAACGGACAAACGGTATTAGACGATTTGTATTTGGATTGGATTTGGACAAGATAGTTTTCTTTTTGATCGAAATAAAAATGGTTAAAGAGACACAAATATTGATCGACCGAACCAGACAAGATAAATGAATTGGGTCAATTCAGAGAATACGCTTTAGTAAATACAAAACAAATGTAATAAAAATAAATTAAAATGTTTCCAATTTCTCAATCAATTGGGTTTAAAAGAAAACAACGTTAATTTCTAGTTGGGCCATTTTTAATTTCTTTTTCGCCCCGTTCTACTTGATCGTTTTAAGAAAACACGGGAATGTGTAAAAAAAAGAAGAAAATGAATGATTGTAATTGATTAAGTATCGCCACACGTACCATAGAAACTGCGGCATATGTGCGAATTAGTGTGGAGACGATTAATCAGAATGAGGAATTGGAAAAAGCGACAAATTTGGGAGTATCGGGATCTGTATCAGAATCGAAAAAATTGGTGCCTATTTTCCGATGCCGAAACGATTCTTTTAACTGTCTTTTTTTATTTGATTTTGTTTAAAGCAAAATCTTCTATTGCTGGTAATAAATAATGAAATAATAAATATTTATCGATTTGAAAATATCAGTAAAGCGTAAATCTATAGATCATACTTCACAAGTGTAATTTTGCGTTGAATAAAATATCTGTATATTTTTAGGTGCATTTTACAGAAATCGGGGGAAATAACTCTATAGTTAAACATTTAGAGGTTTACAAACAACCTGAATCGGAATCGGTTGTATCGGAATCAGGAATTTAGTACGGAATCGGTAATTGTATCAGAATCAGAAAAATACATTCGCATCATCCGATAACTAGTGTGAATACTTGATTAAAACATCCTTATATACGTGCCTGTACAACAATGAGCAAACGCACGTATAGCAGCATTAGTTAGTTGTATGAGAGCGAAGGTATGCAGATGCGTGTGCGTTGGTGACGTCACAGCCAGGAACAAGGAGGAAAGAAAAAGATTATATTGTAACGATAATTGTGTACAGCAATAGAAGAAAACAACAGATGAACTTAATTGGATGATGATGATCATAATATAAAATGATGATGATGATGATGATGATGATGATGATGATGATGATGATGATGACGATGACATAAAAGAAAGCGAAAAGATCACTCGATTCAGAAAGAAAAATCATCCGATAAAAAATTGACCAATAAGATGGGAGGAAAAATATTAAAAAAATATTGGCGCCGAAATTCAACAACAAAAAATCGAAAACTTTGGAAGGCAGTTGCGGAAACATTTCCGAAGATGACGGACGCCAACATATATATCTTGGAAAATATATATATATATATATACATATAGGATACATTGCGACTCCGTTGATGGAATATCAACGATAAAAAAAGAAGGGGGAAAAGAGAAAACGTTAATCTCAAATTAACGTTAAAAGTTAAAAGTAAAAAAAAAAAAGAGGAGTAAGGAAAAGCAGACAAGAAAGAGCCACGAACAATAACAATGTAAGAAAAAGACCCTCTTCGAAGGTGAGTTGGAACTTTGTTATTGATATAAACTGTTCTCTCCGCCAGTGGCAACTAAATTAGCTAAATTTGGACAAGGGTCACAATGAGTGCATGAGGACCCAGATCTGTAATAAAGAATCGTTCCCAGGGTTAAATAAAAAAATAAGTGACGTACAGTTAGACAAGGGGCAGAGGGGAAATATCGTAGACAAAACAGAAAGACAATAAAGAATGACGTCACATTTTCGAGCGGAGAGAAAAGTAATGTTTTCAGATCACTTTCTCTGTGCAAGCCGTACGAACAAGACACCGCCAATAGTGTAGAAATATTCTAAGAAATAAGTTACCTCGTTGAGTTAGAAAATAAAGATAAGAAGGAACCAATTAGCTAAGATCGGATTAGTTTCAGTCTCCTATGTTCATTTTCTCGCAATAAAACTTTAAAGATAACTCACCGACGTCTCTTTTTGACAAGGATAAACAGCGGCGACTGACAAACACTTATAAACACGTCGAACGTGTATGCATGAATATTTTATTTATGATGCCATTTAAAAGTTTACCTGGCGTGAAAAAAATTAAGGAAATCATAAACACTACTATTTTGTTACTGCTTCGATTTGGGCTGTGATGCGCTTCTTTGATTCAGAAACAATGTATACATTGTTTTTATAAACATTATATTTGAGATAAACACGGGTATACACACCTTATAGAATCGATGTTCAATAGTTGTGAAATCTTTGAAGATTTGTTTGTTAGAATTTGAAAATATCTAGCTAAAAATGATATCAGTGAATACAATAGATCCACCTAGAAATAACATCAAAATAAACCTAGTCCACATTTTGGCGTCCATTACACCCGATCACTTTATTTTTTGTGATTATATACATCTAGAAAATAAATAACAAATAACCAGGTGAATTAGAGGTATAGTAAGGTGACTACTTACCTAATAAACGTACGCCGATTGGCTACGAAAAGTGGGTGTGTGAATAACAACGAATCTAATTGGCTGATCAGCAAACACAAAACTACGACCCTATGTAAAAAAAAAAAAATAAAGCAATAGCCGACGAATACTTACGAGGAGTGAACGCGGAAAATTCTGTGTAACTAAATTGCTATTTATATTTTCCAAACTGGAATGCGTCTCGAATACATAAATTCTGAGGAGAAAGATATAAAAACGGGCTGAAAACGGGCTGAAGAAAGTGCGACATAGGCGACCAGATATAGGTCCATGTTCTTTTCATTTTAAACCGATGGTATCAATATTGCTATGATATTCTGCAATGCTTATAATATTATATGCATGTATACAAATAAATATACACAATATATATATATATATATATATATATATATATATATTAGAATTGGGACGATTAATCGGAATCGGTATCGGGAATAGAAAATCGGAAGATTTGGGAGTATCGGAATCGGTATCGGAATCGGAAAAATTGATGCCTATTTTCCGATATTAAAACGATCCTTTTAATTGTCTTTTTTATTTGATTTTGTTTAAAAAAAAATATTCCCCTGCTGGTAATGATGATAAAATAATAAATATTTATTAATTTTAAATTAGCAGTAAATCTAAAATCTATAGATCGTCCACCACAAGTGTAATTTGACGTTAAGGAAAATATCTGCACATTTAACATGTGTTTTAACGAAATTCGGGGGAAATAACAGCTTAATAGTTAAATAATTTAAAATTTATAGAATCAGAATCGGTAATTGCATCGGAATCGGGAAAACTATTGGAATCGTCCCATCACTAATATATATATATATATATATATATATATATATATATATATATAAGTACTTTAATTAATTTTATGTGAGTAAATTAAGTACTTATATATATATATATATATATATATATATATATATATATATATATATATATAAGTACTTAATTTACTCACATAAAATTAATATACGAAAGTATGGATTTGTGCGTAAACTTTAAATATTTACTTCAAAAGTGCTCAATACGTAGGTAGAGCTAGTTAGTAATTTTTGCATAAGTCTGAAGAGTTCTAGAGTGGATGAAACGCGAAATATTCAGTTTAGCTTAATCGCCATATATATTTTATAAATTACTATATATATATATATATATATATATATATATATATATATATATATATATATATATATACTTCATTTATTTATACAAACATTGATGGCTACATATGTGCATACATGTTCCTGCAATCACCCGTTATTGGGAGATTACGTCTTTAGGCCAAGAATTTCCCTCGAAAACTCAGTATGGTATCGGTAATTGCATCGAAATCGGGAAAAGTATCGGAATCGTTCCAGTTTTCGAGGGGAATTCTTGGCCTGAAGACGTAATCTCCCCAATAACGGGTGATTGCAGAAACATGTGTGCACATATGTAGCCATCAATGTTTTTATAAATAAATTTAATATACCTGCTCTGTTAACTCATAGAGCACTTGTTGGTAGACACATGTTGTTTCAATGGATGTACTTCTAGGAAACTAAACTCCACTGGCGTAATATATATATATATATATATATATATATATATATATATGTGTGTGTGTGTGTGTGTGTGTGTGTGTGTATGTATACATATGTATATATATATATGTATATATATATACATATATATATAATACAAAAATATATATACATACATATATATATACATATATACATGTACTTATATACATATATACAAATACATGTGCATATATATATGCATATACATAAACACACACACACACACACACACACACACACACACACATATATATATATATATATATATATATATATATATATATATATATATATATATATCGACATGGCCAGGCAATCTATGTGTGCCGATTTTGAATCCCATTTATTCCAAAGCAAAACTTTTCATTTACGGATGTAAGAAATCTTCACGTGATTTCTCCTGTAAGTAACCGATGTGTTTCTATAAAGAATTCTGAATGGAAATATATTGAGCAAACAAATTTCAACAGTAAATATTTTAATCATTCGAAATACACAACAACAACAACAAAAATAGCATCAACTTTCTCTTCTCGTTTCCCCTTCGTCTGGAACGATCAATCCTTTTTCGTTGATCTAAAAATCATTAACGCTTCTCTAAATGACATATATTTCATTTTCCTAGCAATAAAATCATCTGCTTCGTAGGAAACGAGTGAACGATACCCAACGACAACAGCAGAGAGCTGACGGTGGCTTAATGGTTAACGACATGGACTAACAAACTGTGTGGGTCAAGTTCGAACCCAGGCTGATTCGAAAGGAAACACTTTCGCTTATTCACGTTGAAAACCTTCGCGTATGTACACGGTTATTTTTTCTTAAAGTAATAACTTGAGAGATATCGTGGAAAAAAAACGCCGACAGCAAGAGTAATTAAAAATCAATGAATAATTCTCAACAACAGAAGCAACATATGCGCCAGTTCCCTATTTTTTCCCGTACTATAATTCTCAGGAAGAAGGCAATGCAATTTGTTTTGTTATAATACCAAAATCAACAGAATCTACGCCGTCCTTGTAATGCTCTTTTCCGTATGGCTTGCTGATCATGTACAGTTCTATAAGGTCCATCCTCCCAGGTTTTTCTTCTCTTTTTGAAAGTAGGTTACTTTATTGCTACTCGCATGAGATGCCCCTTACTGGGATAGGATTGTCCAGGAATGTTTGTTCAGGTTAGAGTGCTCTCTCTTTGAGAGGAGGTGCGGTGGCTTACCAATCCCACTTTCCGATACCTTTATGCGTCACATTCTTCATTCTGGATATATATAAATGTCATATTTTATGCTGAAAAAAAATTCTATACCACGAAAGCAAATTAGATACAAGGTCGTTTTTTAATGTGTGTGGGGGGCAGCTTCCTCCAAAAGGGGACACTCTGGCAATGTCCAAATAAATCAAATAAATACTAATCGTCTCGGTATGAAGGTTTTCCCTCACATTGACCAAAGCCTAAATAACTTAAATAGTAATTGTCTCAGTATGACGGGTTTCCCTTACATTGACCAAATCCCAATTACTTAAGTGAAGCATCAGTACAGATACTACACTTTGATCTTTGCCCGAAGATATTCGTCCATCGCTCGCTAAGATGGCCGTGATTAGATAATTGTTCTATGGGTTCGGAGATGGTTTGTTAGAACGATTCGTGCTCTGCAGTAGTTCCAGCATGGTGAAGACCTGTAGGGTGATTCTCAAACATAGATACAAACTGCTCTGTCTTTTCTAATAGTACGTTTCGTTTTGTGTCCTTCATTGCATGCGGATTCAGCAGTTGGAATCACTTTGTGGCTTGCAGCAGCCAGGAACACTTGCGTTGGTTTAGTTTTTTTCACACGAGTAAGAATACAAACGGAACTGTTTGACGTTTCTTACTTTTTGTAGATGAGGATTGGTTATGTGCATTATTATTCGTCGGACTACTGTTCTCATCTTGAGTGTGATTTTCACAACGTTTCGGTCGATAAACATCCGACATTCTTCGGATGTATCTTGTTGAACTCGGGAATTTGGACGGAGGGTTCCGCTCGAAATTCCGTCCAAATTCCCGAGTTCGACAGAAACATTCCCGAGTTCAACAAGATACACCTGAAGAAGGTCGGAAGTTATATCGACCGAAACGTTGTGAAAATCACACTCAAGATGAAAACATTAGTCCGATGAATCGATGAATAATAATATACAAAGCGGAACTGTTTGAGTCTTTCAGACTGTCCTTGAACTTTCCGTTGTCTTTCTACGTTTTTTTTAATCGTTGGATACTTTCCCATAAAAAAAGCTATATTGAGAACGTTGAAATTGACATTGCGCATATATGTTCTGCCCAACGTACATGGCACCGTTGCAACATGTTTTGTATAGACGTCAAAATATTGTTTGTCTAAATAAAACCTTTTTTTTTTTAAATTTTACTTCATGACGACTGATCGACTTTCCATCAAACGATTTATTTAATTGATTCGAAGACAGAACTTATTCGAACTCTGAAGAGATAAAACAAAATTCAATTATTTTGAGTGTCTCTAAAAGATTCTTTATGTCGGAGAAGTTGATCCGCGAAGAGTAATTAACCCCACTTATTTTTATCACGCCTCAATAGTCGGCCCAATCGAAAGGCGATATAATAATAAAAGAAGAAAGGGAAAAAACGCAAACCTACCTTAACAAGTATGCGTTTTTGTTTATCACGGCTATACGCTACTTTCATAAGTGAGCACTGAATAATATTTTCCCCAGTCATAAATACGCTTAAATATATTTTAATTCATGCAGATTTTGTATTTATTATTGAAGTGCCAATTCTCTAGTAAATATTATATCGTACCTAATATATATTACTGGTTTAGAAAGATTCCAAAAATGATTTGGGGGCCACTATCTAGAATCGAAGCTAAGGCATTTACCGCTCCAACTACGTTCACAAACGTTTGAGCTATCGACAGATAGGTAAAAAAGATCTCAAATTAAACCACTCCAATTTACGAATGAATTTGCGCTTGTGCAACAATAATAGAAATATATCGGTTGACATTAACAGTTTTGATTTCAACTTTGCGACATTTTTCTGTTCGCGGTATTCATCCATGCAAACAAAGGGGTTCTTCGTTATAATCCATCCCTGGTTTGTGCTTACGATTTCCTGTTAATTTCAGTGTTATGTAACTAGTAGTTTAAAAGTTTATCAGTTAAATATTTACACATAGACAAACACTAACACACACATATCTACTGTTTTACGTATATAGATTATTCGGATATTTTTGAAAAGTAAAATTTAAATATGACGGAAATAAAACAATAAAAAATTCACACATTTGAAACATGACCATATTTTAAATTATTTTTCTGTAAGCCATCTATTCTCCCCTTGGTTGCGATGGGCGACATGGCCGAAACAAATCATTCTCTTTATAAAGGAGTTTCGTTGGGGGGGGGGGTTCGTTGCGTCCCGACTTGGGTATTGGAGACAAAATTATGCCAGGGAAGTTTACACACAGGGAAATAGTTCCAAAACCACCCAAAAGTTACATACCATCAGATGGAATTCTCACGTTTCGGCCAACATGACTTCAGACTTTTCTCACGCGCATCGTGAAAAGTTCGAGAATCTTTATGTTGAATTCTAACTGACAGTGAGTTTTACGCATATGTACAAATTAATTTCCACACATGAGTAATTTCTGTGTATTATTACAAAGATAATATCGTGTTTCAATTGAAAGGTTAGAAGGAAAACTAGACGGATGTCGCGAAATTATAAGGCTGACAACAAAGTTCTTGCGGGTTATAACGTTTTTATTCAGATGAACATATATCAGCTCAAACAAAACAAAAAATATTGATCGAAATAAGCACCATCAGAATCAACAGACTTTTGCCAACGTAAAACAAGTGTTTTTATGCCAGTAACGTAAAAATATTGCATTCTGATGATGATGAAGTCGCTGAAGACGTATTTGATATCGCTTAGGTTTTTTAAACATTTCTCACGCAGAAAGTTATCGAGATGCTTGAAAAAGTGGTGGTCGGAAGGTGAAAGGTCTGGAGAGTATGGCGGATTAGGCAGAGTTTCGCAGCGGAATTCGTTCAAGGGCCGGTTTAGAAACGTGCGGTTGGACATTGTCGTGCAGAAGAATTAGGCCTTTTCTGTTGAATAATACTGGGTTTTGTTGTCGAAGTTTCTGAAGAATTTCATGCATTTGTTGACAGTACTTCTTCGCCATAATGTTTTCGTCTGCATTCCAAAACTGTAATAGGTGTGACCGGTCGCAGATCACCAAATGGTCAGTATTACTTTTTAGTGCATCTCTGGTTTTGAGAAGTGTTGTGGAACTTTTTTGATGTCTAACCAATGAGCTGAGCGTCATCGCTTGTCATAAATAACCCACTTTTTATCGCAAGTCACAAGCCGGTCGAGAAACGAGTCGTTCTTGTTGCGTAAAGGAAGAGAAGATAACACTTCATAACGTCGTATTTTTTGGTTGTCGTTGAATTCGTGAGGTACATATTTGTCAAGTTATTTTGTCTTTGCAATCTCTCAAGTGGTTAGCAATCGTCGTATACGTCTAATTCAGAAGCAAGTTCTCAAATAGTCGTGCGTGGATTGGCTTCGACTAAGGCTCTTAATGGATTGTTGTCAACAGCCGATGGCCGCCCACTAAACTCATCATCTTCAAAACTCTCGTCACCACCACGAAGTTTCTTAAATCACGATTGTGCTGTGCGTTTATTAATGATTCCTGGGCCAAACGCTTCGTTGATATCGCGAGCTGTTTCAGCAACTTTTCGGCCTAGCTTGAACTGAAATTAGAAATTTGTGCGAATTATTTATTTTTCATCTTGTATAAAACGTTCTGAAAAAAGTAGTTTTAATAAAATAAAAGCAAAAACGCCTCTTGAAAATGATATATGAAAATGAAAATGATATATAAAGTAAAGGTATTAGTTGAAAATTATTGCAATATTTTTTTAGTTATAATGAGGGTAGATATTTTTTCGTGCCCAACGCACCAAAGTGTCACACAATGTCGGAAAGCGGAAGATAAGCAAGCTCCCTTAAAAGAGGGCCACTCTTGCCTCAACAAAAATTGCATGAGCACCTCGTCGGCATTCCCTGGTAGGGGCGCCTCAGGCGACAAGCAATAAACTTTCCCCACCCGAAAGCCGGGTTGCAAGGCTTGGGAGGGTGGACACCTTGGGTGATACCCAAGCGGTGTACCTTAGTCCGACAGGTACAGGACTGATTTCCGGCCCCTCACCTGTCGAGCTGAGTGTCAAGAACGGATCCTTGACGAGAACACTACCCAGTATCCCTGCAGCCGAAGCCGCTAGCAGACCAACCGTTATAAATAACAACCGCGTCTATAAACATAAACACATAACTAATATTTAATAATAAAACCCCCCTCTCATTATATACACTCCTACTACTTTAAATTCCAACGTCCTCCCCTCCCACTTCCCCCCTTCTAATCTAACTCCCCTGCATCTACAACGATTTTTTCCATTCTTATTAGTATTAATTCTGACGAAGCTGGTCGGATCTCTCCTGATCTTCAGAGGATATCTTCCTAGCGGAAACAATATGTAAATTCATTCTGGACTCACAGCAATAAATTTCATATATATATATATATATATATATAGCCTCTTAAAGACGAGAGTCATCCATTATAATTGATGCCAGTTTCCGTTTCGATTATGGCTGAAGAAACTCAAGTTATATATATATATATATATATATATATATATATATATATATATATATTTGTAGTCATCGACATACAATCCTGTTTCGTTGTATCACAACTCATCAGTACCGCTAGACTAGCATCTCTCCCAAGCCAAAGATTGAACCTAGAACCGTCGTGTTGACAGTCGGCAGTCCTCCCACTCGACCATGAAATCGACGCCCATAAATGACTCGTCGGAATGTCTATTTAAATAGACACCCGCCACCACTTATTTCCATGAATTTTTATTTCGATTTCGATTCAAGCTAATGCACCCAAGTCATATGGATATATATATTTTTTATTTTTTAAATCGTAACTTTATAATATATAAAAATCGATAGAACATTAACTCTGTAATAATGAATACGAAATCTGCAAGAATTAAAATATCATATTTAAGCGTACTTAACGACCAGGCTTTACCGGGCTTTCGTGCTAGCTTAGATTAATACTTTTGCTGTTTTAACAAAAGAGCTACAATCATATCAGAACGTCTCCATTTACACTGAACATCTACAGAATGCCAACATCAATATATTACATATAAATGAATTCCCTGTGGAATTTCCACAGGTCCCGCTAGTAAATATTAAAGTCATAATAATAATAATAATAATAATAATAATAATAATGTTATCTGCTGTCTTGCTTTCTTTTTCTCTCTTTCACTCGTATACAAGTTGTCTATATGTTATGGGGGCTAACTCATTTATCGATAACGGACTTTTCTAATCGTTATGAAAAACCTCCGAGATTTCATACTCTCGTGGGGAAATATCAGTACATAACGCAAGAATACGAACTGTCTAACTTAACGGTCGGAAATAAAGACAACATTTCGTTGTGTCACTTTCTTGTAGAATATATTTTGTCTGCCTAAGTTCGTTGTTTTCGTATTTCTTCATGACGATTTTCGTATTTCTTTATCATGACAATTTTCTGGTGTTTGTTTTTCGTACAGTAGACTCTAAGAACTTGGATTCACGGCAACGACGACGTCCAGTGTAATAAATGATATAGCCATCGGCAAGGGAACGCTCAACAGCAGAACTCTTAAGTAAATCTAATTTCTTTCTAAGCTATAGATTGAACCTTCAAATTCAAGAATGCTGTTACAAAGAATTAATTGATACTTCACATTCATATCCCTGATTATTTAGATTCCCGTGTTCTTGTGTTCTTAAGCGTCACCAGTCGACAAACTGCGAAGAAATACTTTCGATATACGCTGGCACATTCAAGTAACTATAGTTTGTTCTTCGGCGACTAAATAGCTTTTTCCAGCTTCAAGCGTGACAGAATGACGGACAAACGGCCGCGTAGTCAAATATAAGCATTTAGCATAAAACTGTACGTATCGAAATATTTTGTTGATAATCGTACTAATTATAAAGCTCTATGGCTCGTCCGGGTGTCCTTGCTTGCCTGCTTGCTTGTTTAAATCTTTATATATATATATATATATATATATATATATATATATATATATATATATATATATATATAAGGTTGCTGCAGAAATAATGTCCTTTTACCGGAAGTAAATCGTTGGTATAATAAAAGATATAAAAACAAACAAACAAATAAAATTGTCACTCAAGAGCATATACTCGAAGATATCCGAGTAAAAAAGATGATGATGAATTTGTTTGCGTAAGCGGCCTTTAGGGTCTTTTTCGCATATTATTTTCAAAGCGATTTCTCTCTCTATCCCCCCCCTCTCTCTCTCTCTCTTTATATATATATATATATATATATATATATATATAATCTTTTTGACTCGTATATTTTTGAGTATTTGCTCAAGTGACAATTTTGTTCGTTTTTAAATTCTTTGATATATATATATATATATATGTATATATATATATATATATATATATATATATATGGACGTATGTGTTCAAATTCAACTTCTTCATATATATATATATATACATATATATATATGCTCTCAAGACAATTGGATTTGCACACATACACCTATATATATATATATATATATATATATATATATATATACATATATATATAAATGTATATATATATATATATATATATATATATATATATATATATATATATATTTAAATATAGATACAACGCCTACAGGATTTTACCGTAAATAATAGTTACATTTTTAATTTAGCTAATTGCACACTAATAATATTTCTTTCGAAATTCCTACTACATACAGGATACAATATAATATGCAATAGATAACTGACCCCATAATATAAAATACGAAATCTGCCTTAATTAAAGTATCATATTAAAGCGTATTTTATGACCTCGCAACGCCGAGCGCAGTGCTAGTAATAATTAAATTTTAACCAAAGATAGCAATTTCATTCATAATACTTACTTGGTATTATCAAATAAAGAAAGCCATGAAACAAATTAAAAACTAAAAAGCTTGCTACATTTTTAATTGAAAATGCACGACCTGGATTATCAGAACATAAGTCTTAATTGAATCCAATGCGAGTTCTGCCACGAATGCAACTTTGATCGAAATACGCCAACATTTTAAAAGACGCCTGACAATTCTACTCAAACTCTAGGGAAATCAGTTAATTTACCATTCCTTATTTTATTCTTTATACTTTCTGTCGCGTAGAATAACTTAATTCCTCGAAAGGAATCGGCACTTTGTGTTGAAGTGCAGATTCTTTAGTTTTGTCACGTGACGATGGTTAGACAAAGAATGGACAATTCGAAAAACTTTGGCGAAGCTTGTGGTACACGAAAAATCGGATTATTGCCAGGGTCCGCTACAGGATATGTCCATTAGAATTTTAGCAGAAATGGCATAAATTTAATGCCAAGAATTTGAAACGGCCAAACTTAACAATTGGCATTCTTTGGATGCCAACAGTCAACTGAACCCGTTGACCAGGTTTTCTTAAGCATGACACTGCGCCGTCTTTTTGATTTACGTTTGGAATAGATTACAATGCAAGAAAATTGGAAACATATGCTACTTCTTTTCGGCTTATGACTGTAAAGAGTAGACTAGACTAAACTCTGACAATTTGGCGGGGCGACAAATTTAGAAGAAGGAAATTCTCGGTAAAAATTAATTGAAATTAAAAAGGTTATCGTTTTGCTGATTCAGACGGATGCAAATTTCATTTATGGAATATTTATTCGTTTCATATATGTCTTTATTTTCTTTTATTTCTCTCTCTCTCTCTCTCTCTCTCTCTCTCTTCTCTTTTCATTCTATCTCTCTCCTTTTCTCTTGCTATATATATATATATATATATATATATATATATATATATATATATATATATATATACTAGAACGTATACTCGGCGTTGCCTGGGTTGACACGAATTTCCCTTTGGAACACACCTGCTATACTAATCATTTTCATCATGGGCAACATGGATACCCCCACACCAATTTAAAAAATAAAAGAATGGATAAAAACATATAAGTGTAATCGCCCCTCCCCCCAAAGAAGAAGTACCTTATACCCTCTCCACCAGATATTTCGGCAGAAGGGATACACACAGAAGAAAATATTCTCCGGATATTGGGCACTGGAATGAAAACTTCCCACCCCTACAAAAAAAAAAAAAAAAAAAAAATAACAGCGAATACCTGTGCGTTCGCAAAATAAATAAATAAATAAATAAATAAATAAATAAACAAGTATGCAGGCTCGCACCTGGAACGCGAATGAAATGAAAAAGGTAATTTGGATGGTCACTGTCCTAAGAAAACTCACGATTTTGTGAACCTAAAAAAATAACGTTTATAAACGGGGGTTTTCCGATTTGCTTTTCTTTTTTAGGAAGAAAGAAGTTTTGTTTTTAAAAGTTTGAATTCAATGAAGTCCAAGATTCTGTAGTACTCTTTTACGACGTGACCCAACGTCGTTGAACCCTGAAGAAAAATGAAGATCTACCAAAAGTTAATTCCAAAAACAATTAAATAAAATTTTTCATCATTTTATGTTTCTAATGCACCCCCACCCAATGGAATTTGTCATATTTTGAGGTTTGTTTTGTTTATGAAATTGTTAGGCGAAAGTACAAATTGGTCTCATAAAAATTAATTAAATTTATCGTTATTTTATGTTTCAAATCCAATTCCTCTCCCCTCCAAAAAAAACTTGTATTTTTCATGTTTTCCTCCCCTCCCCTCAATTGCCAAACTGGTAAAAATGCTAGAGGTGACATGTCTCGTTGAACGCTTGGTGGTCAGTGAGTGGGTGCTCATTTTACGTTAAATTTATATAGAAAAGTGATCCCCACATCTAAAATGTTAAATTTTTTTTTCAAATTTTTTCATTCATATATATATATATATATATATATATATATATATATATATATATATATATATATATATATATATAAACAAAAATATGTGTTTGTATGCATGTGTGTTTGTTTGTTTGTTTGTTTGTTTGTTTGTATGTATGTATGTATGTATGTATGTATGTATGTATGTATGTATGTAAATATACCGAACTCTGTATAGCTGTTTAAAGTAACAGAAGAAATCTTCATTTTTTTTTTTCAATAAAAGCCAAACATTTTTCTATCAACACGGAAATATTTTTCCGGTAAGAAATTTATTGAGATCACCAAATTATTTTATTTCCTGAGAGTTTGTCCTTTTTTCTAAACATATTTAGAAATGTCTAGGGGCATATAATTCTAAAAAAAAGTTTATAAAAAAATCGATGTTGGAAATAATAATTCCAAATAGATTAAATTAAATATATTATCAATATAATCGTTGTTAAAAGTTTATTAAATAACAATTTTAAACAGAACACTTAAAATAATTCTCTCACTAAAATATTAACTAAGATCCCGCTATTTAGGAAAACCGATTTTTCTTTATATAAAAAGCAAATGAGGTAATTCCTTTTTTGTACATTTTGCAAGAATGATACAATCTATAGAAATAAATAAAAATTAAACTAAGAAAGATTTTGTATATATTAATTAAATTGTGAAAAAAAAAGAAACATAAATCAGACAGGAATATGAATATATATATATATATATATATATATATATATATATATATATATATATATATTATGGCAAAGGGTACCACAATTACAGGAGCCTATTATGCTTCACTTTCGAGGAAATTAAGGGAAGCTATCAAAATCAAGAGGCGCGGCAAGATCAGCAAAGGTACCCTTCTCCTGCAAGACAACGCGCCGGTCCACAACTCTCATGTCGCCAGATCAATAGCACGGGCGTGTGGTTATGAAATCTTTCCCCATCCTCCCTACTCTCCTGACCTTGCGCCCTCTGACTTTCACATCTTCCCAGCCATGAGGTTGTTTTTGAAAGGAAACCTGTTCCCAGATGATGCAGCCTTGATTTCTGAAGTCACGTCGTGGTTGGAGGACCAACCTGGGATGGTCTATAAAAACGGTCCCCAGAGATGCATCAAACGATGGGAGACATGCATGACTCTAGGTTGTTCCTATGGAGAGAAAGACTAATAACTGTGCCAAGTTTCGTTGATCTACTGATATGGGAAGTGGGTCAGGAGCATTACTTATTGCACGCCCCTCGTATATATATTACAATAGAAAAATGCGAGCATGAAAAGTAATATGGTTAAGCTTAAACATGGAAAAATAAAGGACTAGTTGTTAAAAAAGAAAAGAAAAGATATTCTAGTAAAAAATATAAGTTTATAACTTAAAATATTGCAGCATTAAGAATTTTATACAATGTTATAAATTGAATTTAAAAAAATCTTAATGCTGCAATAGTTATAAATTTATGATATTTTTTACTAGAATATCTGCCCTTTTCTTTTCCAGTTTTAACAACTAGTCTTTTACTTTTCCATGTTTAAGCTTAATCATAATACTTTTCATGTTCGCATTTTTCTATTGTAATCCAGGATTTCCCAGGCCTCCAATAAATGTACATATTGTTTGTTTAATTTCTCTCTTATTTTTTTTTGCCTTCATAAACACATATGTAATAAAAATGTACGGCAATCATCTGCTTTCAATAAAATCTCCCCAATTATCTCCCTTTCATGCTTTCATGCTCTCTATTTCACTTGTTACTTCTCTTTTAGAATTAGTAGCAACAGTAATCGCTGAATCGATGTGGTTGCTATGGAAGCCAGTCATAAAAAGCGTAACTAACCTTATATAGTTTTGCGATTTTGAACCCCAGAAAAATCATCATAACTTTTGTTTTACTGAACCAAAATCTTTTTTTCACAATATAACTGAGAAAGTGATCGATAAACTGTAATAATTGTTCGAAATTTGTTTGAAAAAATGAGTGAGCGGTGAAACTTTGAAGCAGTTCTAAATGACTAAAACTGCCATCTAATCATATATTCAAACACAGTAGCGTACTCTATGTATACTTTGGTATATTTTTACGATCTAATAAGGCGCCTTCGTGAACGGATGTTCATCATAGTTTATATGTTTAAGGTTTAGTGTTTAGTCATTGATTTCCACGCGTTTCCTGGGCTTTTATACACGCCCGCATATATAGCTTACATCAGCTAATTATAGTTTTGTGAGAGGGAATCCAGACGTATTCATAAACTGCCTTAACTCTTTAAATGATGTAAGATACGTCAAACTACAAAACGGTTAGTTACAAACGAATTGAAGAATTATGTTTCTATTTTTCTTACTTTTATTAGAAAACTAGCCTGGGTGCCCGGCGTTGCCCGGGTGTTTGGAGGTGTGTGTTGAGCAAAAAAAAATGTGGTAGAAGGCAGGCTCACACCCACCCGTACCGCGAAGGAGAGGAAGAACGAAAAAAAAAAAAACGTTCCGTGTTTGCTGTCGCGCCAATCGCCAAACCGGAAGTGACGTAGGTTTAAATTAAGTTGGGCAATCGAAAAGTAAGGATGACTTTCGAAAATATCGACCCCCCTCTCTGTAGATAAGTGCCTAGTTCAGGGTGAAGGAATTAATGTTTTTGCCCAATTTTCAGATATTTGTCGTCCGAAGTATCGTGCTTGAAAATGATACCAATCTTTTGAAAATCCGTCACCTCTATCGAAAGTTTTAGGCAGACATACAAACATGCATACATGTATTTAAACAGATTTTTGCCCTTTATATTATGGATAAGTTAGTTCGATTGGCTTTGACCTTGACATAATAGTTTGTGTGCGAATTCCTTATACAGCTCGAGCCAACCTTACCTGCAACACATATTGTGCGGTCATCATATCCTCCTCTTCCGGTATGCATGCCTCCTATAATAGGGTCTGGGCGTGTATTTTGAAGCAAGTGTTGCGCAATCCTCAGCCACACGTTTTCTGAGTCGACACTGCCTTATTACAGTGCAAAATTTCTTAAAACAATACCAAGATAAGCGGACAGTATACTTTCTATTTCCAAATGGTCAGATGTTTCAGTACTGTCATTAATCAATTTCGCCGTATTTCGGTGACCTACAGAGAGCAGGTATATGAACATGGTTATGTCCGACAACGCACCACCAATAAAGCATAAGTAATGGAAACATATAATTAAAAATGTATGTTTTGTTTGCCAACAGGTACATCTAAACGTGCAATTTTCTACGACACGCATACGAGTTATGCCAGGAAAATAAGCATAATTTCATGAGAAAATGCGTTTGACAAATTTCACTTTTGAAGAAGATATCAATAAAAAATAAATTCATTTTTCGCACCAAATAGGAAATAAAGGTACTTGGCATTAAGAGTTTAAAAAAATACTACTTCACGATAACAAACATATGTCAACTATAAGTACCATATATATATATATATATATATATATATATATATATATATATATATATATATATATATATATATATATAAATATATTATACGCCATAATCACGTTCACACACCGGTTCTCATTAGAACACTGAAGTTAAACAACGTTGAGCCTGGTCAGTACTAAAATAGGCGGCAATTTGGGAATTTTAGATGCTGTACATACTCTCTGCTTATCTCGGCATTTTCTCCAGTCGTGCTAGACTTCTGTTTGCGACTGGACTCAAGCAGTGCCGATTCAGGAGAGGTGTGGTTGGAGATTGTGCAATACTTGCGCCACAATTACACGCACAACCACTCTTACAGAGGATCTTTCGAGACTAAATGAAGGCGCATTTTTATGGATAGACTCCAACTCAGGAAACAAGAATTCTTCTCTCTTTCTCAGAAACATTGCTTATAAAATATAATAACTTTAATGACAAAATAAGAGTAAGGAACACGCAGAAGGAAACCCCTTATCTTTTGCTCTCCTAGGTTACATAATAAAACCAATTTGAAACAATTAAAGTTTTACGTTTCGGAATTTTTGAAATGAGGATTGGTTATTCGTATCATTTAGATGTTTCGGACTACTTTTCTCATCCTGAGTGTCATTCTCTCAACGTTTCAATCGATATAACCTCCGACCTTCTCCGTAATGCTTTTGTCGAAGTCGGGAATTTGGATGGAATTTCGAACGGAATCCTTTATTAAATTCACGGGGGTAGGAAGCTCCTGTTCCGTCAGCCATGATTGGATAGATATCCCAAGTAATTCGCAATTCTATTTTTGAATCAATCACACTTAGATTTTAACCGTCAACCTTCAGGAGAATGTCACTTTTACAACTGATTTTTCAAAATATTTTAACCACTCCGCCACTGGTCAGTGTGGGCGATAGTAAAATACAGTTGCGAATGATTTGAGAATCCTATCCAGTCATGGCTGACAGAAAAAGAGCATACTACTCCGGTGTCTTTATTCAAGTGAATTAAGGGTTCCGTTCGAAATTGCGTCCAAAGTCTCGAGTTCGACAGAAACATTACCGAGTTTGACAAGATACAATAAAGAAGGCCGGAGGTTACATCAACCAAAACCTGGTTAAAATGAGGCTCAAAATGATAAATCTTAATAATATAGTTTGATTTTTTTTTAGTTGTATTAATTTATTCGAATTGATTCGAGTAGATTTGAATTCGACATTCGATGTCAAAAGTTTCGTACACGCCACATTTACCGCACATAACTGACAACATGTAGCCACTAAAACATTAAAACGCTAACATACATTCGGCAACGAACATAATAGAAGATATCGCTCTCTGTTTTCCACTATAGGCATTAATGCACACAATTTCTAATACACGCGACTGAAACCGAACACTTGCTGGCTAATTATCCAATTGTTCCTGCATTCGATAGGCGTTTTCATATTGACAAATATACAAATGACGAGAGAAATATAAAAAAAAACACGCACATTTAATACGATGAGGACATCGCGAAAGCTGTTGCAAAGAAGGTAGACTCCCTCTATCATGCTAAAAGACTGAGAGTATCCGGCACTTCTACAAAGCCACCATTCGTCCATGCATGGAGTCTTGTTGCCCTATTTAGGCTGATTCGTATACCACTAGTCTCTTCCTCGTTGATAAGGTCTAACAAGGAGTCGCAAATCTAATAAGTCACGCTTTGTAAACTATGCTCCAACCTCTGTCCCATCACCGCAATTGTGAGTCTGTGCATGTTTTACAAGTATTTTAATAAAATGTGCTCTGATGAACTCCTTGCAGTTGTGCCCCCCTCGGCGTACATATACTCGATATCCCACTTTTACTGTTTTGGTCCCTAAACGCTAGAAAACTTTCTACTCTAACAGTTTCTTCGATCGAACAGCTGTACTTTGGAATTCCCTTCCTGCTACTAGCTTCCCTGACAACACTGATATGCATAAGTTTAAATCTAACGTAAACCAACGTCTTGTTAATCTTTCGTAGACATGGTATCAAATACTAACCCTAACGTCCAAGTGGCGATATGTCTTGTTAGGGGGGGGGTCAACGTGACAAACTGCTGTATAGAGAGATCTGAAACACTCGAGGATAGTGTCAGTATGCAGTCATGTTCTCTCCAGTAAGCATTCCTCTAAAGATCGTGAGATGCGAACTAGAAAATTGCAACGGGGATAGGGATGCATTAGCTGGTGGTAATGGTCAACGCATCATTGTGATTGCGCCAGTGAAATGAAATTTGAGACAGAAGCTGCGACAAAAATATAAAAAATCCGTGTGAGACGGGGAGAGATAAGGCGCCAGAGTGCCGACTATGAAGAATACGTTTAACGATCTTTTCTTACTCTTGCATTAAGTGGATACGGGATAAAGTACTCACCGCCTTGCGTGAGAAAATCTCCTTATGAAAAGGGAAAAACCTCGTTCTCTACCACCTATAGCAATGGCCAACGACTCTTTATTTGAGAGTACGTCTTTCAAGCTCCTTGGCCTAACGTTCACAGGAAACATGAGTTGGAACAATTACATCGAGGGCATTGCCAGAAGGTGGGCTCTCTCTACCGTTCTAGAAAACTACTAACACCCGAAAGTATCCTGTACCTCTATAAGGTAACCATTCGCCCATGTATGGAATATTGCTGTCATATTTGGGCTGGTGCATCGACTACTAGTCTCTCGTTCAAAAGAGAGTCGCAAATCTGATAGGCCCTAAACTGGCATCTAAGCTTCAGCCTCTGTCCCATCGACGAAACGTTGCATCCTTCTGCCTATTCTACAAGTATTATAATGGTGAATGCTCTGATTAACTGCAAGCACTTGTGCCCCCACGACGTGAACACCCTCGACAGACCTGACAGGCTGCAAAAGCCCACCCCTACACTGCAAAGATCCCTAGATGTAAAAGATCTTTCTACTTCAGTAGTTTCTTCCCCAGAACCTCTAGACTTTGGGATTCCATTCCAGGTCACTGCTTCCCCAACTGTACTGACGTGCAGAAGTTCAAGTGCAACGTGAACCAACATCTTGCTGCCCAAATCCCTACATAGTACCCCAGTAGTCGTTGCGCCTGATAGTAGCCCCCTACACACAAGTGGCAATGTGCCTTGTGTGGGGTGAAAATTTAATAGAAAAAAAAATGTTCTGCTTATTTTTCAAGACCTACATTCACAGTGATATATTTTATTTTATTTAAAAAAAATGTTCTGCTTATTTTTCAAGACCTACATTCACAGTGATATATTTTATTTTATTTAAAAAAAATGTTCTGCTTATTTTTCAAGACCTACATTCACAGTGATATATTTTATTTTATTAAAAAAAATGTTCTGCTTATTTTTCAAGACCTACATTCACAGTGATATATTTTATTTTATTTAAAAAAAATGTTCTGCTTATTTTTCAAGACCTACATTCACAGTGATATATTTTATTTTATTTAAAAAAATGTTCTGCTTATTTTTCAAGACCTACATTCACAGTGATATATTTTATTTTATTTAAAAATAATGTTCTGCTTATTTTTCAAGACCTACATTCACAGTGATATATTTTATTTTATTTAAAAAAAATGTTCTGCTTATTTTTCAAGACCTACATTCACAGTGATATATTTTATTTTATTTAAAAAATGTTCTGCTTATTTTTCAAGACCTACATTCACAGTGATATATTTTATTTTATTTAAAAAATGTTCTGCTTATTTTTCAAGACCTACATTCACAGTGATATATTTTATTTTATTTAAAAAAATGTTCTGCTTATTTTTCAAGACCTACATGCACAGTGATATATTTTATTTTATTTAAAAAAAATGTTCTGCTTATTTTTCAAGACCTACATTCACAGTGATATATTTTATTTTATTTAAAAAAAATGTTCTGCTTATTTTTCAAGACCTACATTCACAGTGATATATTTTATTTTATTTAAAAAAAATGTTCTGCTTATTTTTCAAGACCTACATTCGCAGTGATATATTTTATTTTATTTAAAAAATGTTCTGCTTATTTTTCAAGACCTACATTCACAGTGATATATTTTATTTTATTTAAAAAATGTTCTGCTTATTTTTCAAGACCTACATTCACAGTGATATATTTTATTTTATTTAAAAAATGTTCTGCTTATTTTTCAAGACCTACATTCACAGTGATATATTTTATTTTATTTAAAAAATGTTCTGCTTATTTTTCAAGACCTACATTCACAGTGATATATTTTATTTTATTTAAAAAATGTTCTGCTTATTTTTCCAGACCTACATTCACAGTGATATATTTTATTTTATTTAAAAAATGTTCTGCTTATTTTTCAAGACCTACATTCACAGTTATATATTTTATTTTATTTAAAAAATGTTCTGCTTATTTTTCAAGACCTACATTCACAGTGATATATTTTATTTTATTTAAAAAATGTTCTGCTTATTTTTCAAGACCTACATTCACAGTGATATATTTTATTTTATTTAAAAAAATGTTCTTCTTATTTTTCAAGACCTACATTCACAGTGATATATTTTATTTTATTTAAAAAAATGTTCTGCTTATTTTTCAAGACCTACATGCACAGTGATATATTTTATTTTATTTAAAAAAATGTTCTGCTTATTTTTCAAGACCTACATTCACAGTGATATATTTTATTTTATTTAAAAAAATGTTCTGCTTATTTTTCAAGACCTACATTCACAGTGATATATTTTATTTTATTTAAAAAATATTCTGCTTATTTTTCAAGACCTACATTCACAGTGATATATTTTATTTTATTTAAAAAAATGTTCTGCTTATTTTTCAAGATCTACATGCACAGTGATATATTTTATTTTATTTAAAAAATGTTCTTCTTATTTTTCAAGACCTACATTCACAGTGATATATTTTATTTTATTTAAAAAAATGTTCTGCTTATTTTTCAAGACCTACATGCACAGTGATATATTTTATTTTATTTAAAAAAATGTTCTGCTTATATTTCAAGACCTACATTCACAGTGATATATTTTATTTTATTTAAAAAAATGTTCTGCTTATTTTTCAAGACCTACATTCACAGTGATATATTTTATTTTATTTAAAAAATGTTCTGCTTATTTTTCAAGACCTACATTCACAGTGATATATTTTATTTTATTTAAAAAAAATGTTCTGCTTATTTTTCAAGACCTACATTCACAGTGATATATTTTATTTTATTTAAAAAATGTTCTGCTTATTTTTCAAGACCTACATTCACAGTGATATATTTTATTTTATTTAAAAAATGTTCTGCTTATTTTTCAAGACCTACATTCACAGTGATATATTTTATTTTATTTAAAAAAAATGTTCTGCTTATTTTTCAAGACCTACATTCACAGTGATATATTTTATTTTATTAAAAAAAAATGTTCTGCTTATTTTTTAAGACCTACATGAACAGTGATATATTTTATTTTATTTAAAAAAAATGTTCTGCTAATTTTTCAAGACCTACATGCACAGTAATATATTTTATTTTATTTAAAAAAATGTTCTGCTTATTTTTCAAGACCTACATTCACAGTGATATATTTTATTTTATTTAAAAAAAATGTTCTGCTTTTTTTCAAGACCTACATTCACAGTGATATATTTTATTTTATTTAAAAAATGTTCTGCTTATTTTTCAAGACCTACATTCACAGTGATATATTTTATTTTATTTAAAAAAATGTTCTGCTTATTTTTCAAGACCTACATACACAGTGATATATTTTATTTTATTTAAAAAAATGTTCTGCTTATTTTTCAAGACCTACATGCACAGTGATATATTTTATTTCATTTAAAAAAAATGTTCTGCTTATTTTTCAAGACCTACATTCACAGTGATATATTTTATTTTATTTAAAAAAATGTTCTGCTTATTTTTCAAGACCTACATTCACAGTGATATATTTTATTTTATTTAAAAAAATGTTCTGCTTATTTTTCAAGACCTACATTCACAGTGATATATTTTATTTTATTTAAAAAATGTTCTGCTTATTTTTCAAGACCTACATTCACAGTGATATATTTTATTTTATTTAAAAAAAATGTTCTGCTTATTTTTCAAGACCTACATTCACAGTGATATATTTTATTTTATTTAAAAAAAATGTTCTGCTTATTTTTCAAGACCTACATTCACAGTGATATATTTTATTTTATTTAAAAAAAATGTTCTGCTTATTTTTCAAGACCTACATGCACAGTGATATATTTTATTTTATTTTAAAAAAATGTTCTGCTTATTTTTCAAGACCTACATGCACAGTAATATATTTTATTTTATTTAAAAAATGTTCTGCTTATTTTTCAAGACCTACATTCACAGTGATATATTTTATTTTATTTAAAAAAATGTTCTGCTTATTTTTCAAGACCTACATTCACAGTGATATATTTTATTTTATTTAAAAAAAATGTTCTGCTTATTTTTCAAGACCTACATTCACAGTGATATATTTTATTTTATTTAAAAAAAATGTTCTGCTTATTTTTCAAGACCTACATTCACAGTGATATATTTTATTTTATTTAAAAAAATGTTCTGCTTATTTTTCAAGACCTACATTCACAGTGATATATTTTATTTTATTTAAAAAAAATGTTCTGCTTATTTTTCAAGACCTACATTCACAGTGATATATTTTATTTTATTTAAAAAAAATGTTCTGCTTATTTTTCAAGACCTACATTCACAGTGATATATTTTATTTTATTTAAAAAAAATGTTCTGCTTATTTTTCAAGACCTACATTCACAGTGATATATTTTATTTTATTTAAAAAAAATGTTCTGCTTATTTTTCAAGACCTACATTCACAGTGATATATTTTATTTTATTTAAAAAAAATGTTCTGCTTATTTTTCAAGACCTACATTCACAGTGATATATTTTATTTTATTTAAAAAAAATGTTCTGCTTATTTTTCAAGACCTACATTCACAGTGATATATTTTATTTTATTTAAAAAAATGTTTGCTTATTTTTCAAGACCTACATTCACAGTGATATATTTTATTTTATTTAAAAAAAATGTTCTGCTTATTTTTCAAGACCTACATTCACAGTGATATATTTTATTTTATTTAAAAAAATGTTCTGCTTATTTTTCAAGACCTACATTCACAGTGATATATTTTATTTTATTCCCTGGAAGACCTCATCAGTTTGCCCTGTATTTAAGAATTCAGGTGATAAGTCATCTCCCTCTCAATACAGACCAATAAGTCTCCTGTGTGTTACGAGTAAGTTGCTGGAATCCATATTAAATAGAGAGATAGTTAACCACCTCAGCAGGAATAACCTTCTTAGTGACACACAATATGGTTTCCGCTCTGCAAGATCTACCGCAGATGTGCTGACGGTTATATCCCACAGGATTAGTGAATCTCTTGACAAAGGCTTCCTTTCTAGGGTAATTGCTCTTGACATATCAAAGGCCTTCGACAAGGTATGGCATAAGGGTCTACTTCACAACATTTCCAGCTACGGTATAACTGGAAATGTTTTCTCAATCATTACATTATTTCTCTCCGATAGGCTCATAAGAGTAGTGGTAGATGGACAAAAATCGGAGGCCTGCAATATAAATGCTGGAGTCCCTCAGGGTTCAATCCTGGGCCCAACTCTCTTCCTGATCTACATCAATGACCTCCCTAAACACATACTTAAATCATTCGTTGACATCTATGCTGATGACACGACCATCTACGGCAACACATCAAAGGCTGTAAATGACAAAGTTCTCTCTGATTCTCTCTCCTCTGATCTCGAGCGCGTGGTTCAGTGGGGGAAGATGTGGCTGGTAACCTTTAATGCATCCAAAACCAAACTGCTATCCTTACATCATCAACGCTCTGATCCCCATCTGGCATCAATTGTGATGGATGGCTCTCGTCTGGGTGAGGCCCCGTGTTTTGACAAGCTTCTGGGTTTGACCTTTACTCCTGATCTGAAATGGAACACGTACATCAAGTCTGTTTCCAAAGTCGCTGGAAAGATGGTGGAATCCTTCTACCGCTCCAGAAGATATCTCACTACGGATGCAATTCTCTATCTATATAAAAGCCAAGTACGTCCAAGGATGGAATACTGTTGCCATATCTGGGCAGGAGCTGCTAAAAACAGCCTATCCTGCCTTGACAGAGTACAAAATAGACTTCGTGGCTTAGTGGGGGATGCCCTTTTCTCTACCCTGCAACCTCTCTCCCACAGAAGAGACGTTGCGAGCCTGTCCTTATTTTATCGTTATTTCCATGGCAGATGCTCGTCTGAACTCCAATCTCTGGTCCCCCGTCGCCAATCCTTCACGAAAAACACCCGTCTAGCTGAATCGATTGTGAAAAATTTCCCCCACTCTATATCTGTGCCTAAATCAAAACGCAGATTCCATGAACAAAGCTTCTTTCTTAGAACTGCACGCCTGTGGAACTCTGTTCCGGCTGCATGCTTCCCTCCGGACTACAACTTGGATATCTTCAAGTCCAATGTTAACAAATTCCTAATGAACCGCCCCCTTAAGTAAACATTTCAGCAAATCTCCTCACTAACGTAATGTACTTGCAATAACCCTTATCCCTGAGTGGCTTCCAGGCCTTGATAAGTGGTGATCACTGTGTAAAAAAAAAAAAAGAAAAAAAAAGCTGAACGTGTGTGTGCATGTCTGGTCACGAATAGGCTCATACATGGTTGACTATTTAAAAAAAACTGATTACATATAATGATAGAAGATGTATCGAGACACAGGAATGATATGGCATAATGATGATTCATTACAATTGTGGGGTCTTCGTTCGCGCCTGGCCACAAAGTATGAAAATAAGAAATAAAAAAAAACGTTTACAAGTGTTTTTTATATAGCTGTACATAATGATACTTTGATAAGTATGTTTTAACTTAAATAGGGATGGTATGATAAAATTGTGGGGTCTGCGTTCGCGCCTGGTCTCCATAGAATGGAAATGGGCACACACTTTAATAAAGACTTTTCATATCTATCTGCGTAAGTATACTTTGATAATTATGTTTTAGTTTAAAGAAATATGGTATAATAAAATTATGGTGTGTTCGTTTGCGCCTGACCTCCATAGAATGGAAACATGTCACAAAGTTTAACAAGGTTTTTTAATATAGATCCACAGAATATTGTAATAAGCGTTTCAGTGTGAACAGGTATGGTATAATAAATTATGGGGTTTATCTATTTTATTTTTACTTTCATCGTATATTGCTTTTTCTTTGATACCTCAAAAATTGAAGCTATCTCTTTACAACCCTTCCTTTTCATAACCTATCATACTTTAATAAATCAGAGTCCATTTTCTGCAGGCTGTTTTTGAACCCAGTCAACGAAAGGTACTTTTGCTTGTATATATATATGACTACTTCATCTAATCACATAAATTAATACACGGAAGTATAATTTTATGCGTAAACTTTAAGTATTTAGTGCTCAATACATAGATAGAGCTAAGGAGTAAATTATAAGAATATATATGGCAATCAAGCTACACAGAATATATGTATGTATATATATGTATTATTACGATAGAGTTTTTTCTGTTATTTTCTGTGTCACACCAGAGACGTTTAATTGTTACGGACTTCATCGCTTGTAATAAATAATCTTACTAATAATTCTTCATAAGTTTTGGTTTCGGTTTCGATTATAGCTAATCGCACTCCAGTAATCTATACTTTTAAAAATAATTTTATCAAGAATTCTTTATAAGTTTTGGTTTCGGTTTCATTTATTGCTGATGACACTCAAGTTATATATATATATATATATATATATATATATATATATATATATATATATATATATATATATATATATATAAGGAGAGATCTATAGTGATAGGTAGTAATGTTGTAGTATAATAGCTTAATAAAAATAATTTTTATTCTCGCAAACGTCATACGAATTGTCCACGAAAACACATGGCGTAACGGATAAATTATTAGTTTCAAATTAAGTGAAACTAATCTCATTAGTCTCAATTGATCATCATCATCATCATGACGGGCTCCTTGCCCAAACCAATGTGACTCTTCCTCTTTAGAGTTTCCTGTCTGACATCAGCCGCCTCAGATCTTCAGGTTCAAAGTTGGCGTCGTGTGCTATTTGCTGGATGTACGTGGATCAAGGTCGTCCTTTGCTTGTGCATCCGTGACATGGAGTCCATAGCAATACATCACTCACCAATTCATGCTTGCTCCTTAGACAGCGACCGGAAAATCGCAGGCGTCCCACCCTGATGGTATCAGATATGGCAGGTAAGTTGCCATAAAGTTGCTGCTTCTTAGGATGATTTTGCCCAGATATATTTAATACTGTTTGTAGCATACGTGTGTATGTGCCATCTGGTTTTCTTTCCAATCTTTTGGTGAATGTCCAGGCTGTACCACCGTAAACAAGGAAAGACTCTACCACTGCCATGAAGAACTGCCTTTTCAGTTTGCTAGTTAGCCTTGAAGTCCATACTGAACGCAACCCGTCCAATGCGGCACATGCTTTTGAGATGCGAATTTCGATCTCTCTCTCTGTGGAAACTATGTTGCTCCCCAGATACGTAAACTCAGCGACTTCTCAATTGATACGAAAAATAAAATTGACTATTACGTAACACTTCTACCCGCTCATGGTTGACATAATGAGAACATGCTACTTCGGGCGTTTTAAATTCCGTGCAGAATTGCGTGTTCAACAGATTACCGAGTTCGACAAGATACGCCTGAAGGAGTACAGAAGTTACATCAGCTAAAACGTTGTGTTACTAACACTTAAAATAAAAGCACTATTCCGAATAATTCCAACGAACTTAACTCACATTACACAGCACAGAACAAGCAGAAAATCTATGATTTGTAAGAATTGAAAAACATTTTTATAAACAAATCGATACGATATTTGCTTGATTAAAACTTGGAACGAACCTTCCGGACAACCAGATATGGAACAATCGATTGATATGAGCAGCACGTTTCGTGTAATCATTCGTAATATATCACGGTTCGGAGTTGTCGAACATAAGGACGAAAAATAAACGTAACCTGTTTTATTTTATTATATTTCACAATTGAAGACATTTTTAAAAAAATAGATTCGATTCCACTGAGGAAAGTAAGTAAATAAACATTTAGCGCTGAAAGAATTTTCGGTTTTCTCTCAAGAAATCTATGAATAGTAAAATCAGAAATCCGTTTAGAAGTTTTCATAGCACCTTAAAATATCTACCTTTTACCAGACACAAACGCTATATAATATTCTGTTTTCAAAAAGACAAACACACATTTGCAATTCCAATAATAAAAGAATCCTATTTCGAAGATGTATTAATGTTTTCCTACGCATCTATAGAAAAAAAAAAAGGAAAACTAAAAAAAAAAAAAAAGATTATACAGTAGAACCTCGGGATACGGCATTAAACATTAACACATACAGTACAATATATAATAAACATGTATGTAATAAAATAACATTATAATATAATATAATACGGCATAATCACGTTGACACACCGGATCCCACTAGATCAGCCAAGTTAAGCAACTTTGAACCTGATCAGTATTAAATGGGTAACCATTAGAGACTTCTAGGTGCTGTATGTGCTCTCCGCTTATCTCGGCATTGTTTACAGTAGTCTTGGACTTCTCCTTGCCACTGGACCAAAACAGTGCCGATTCAAGAGAGGTGTGGTTAGGGATTGCGCAACCCTTGCCTCATAATTACACGCGCAGCTGCCTCTACAGGAGGTATCATTTGTCTTTCGAGACTGATCGCAGGCATCGATAAATAACACGGTAAGTCGTGGCAAATACTGTAAGCAGGGACCGGAAAAGCATCGTATTCCTTATTGTAACATGAACAACAGTGTACTGGAGCCACCGTATCCCGGGTTTCTACTGTAAAAGAAATAACAAATGACGAATAATATTGGGTTATTAAATTGGATTTTTTTAAAAGAATGTGATATACTGACGTAACTCTTCAGCAACTGTTAATCGGTCTCATTTCGGACGCTTAGAAACATCAACTGGTTGCTTGAGTTGAGTGTTAAAACATAAAATCAAGAGGAGTATGGAATGTTAAAATGTTTTCGATCTTTATAGATAGCGTGAGCGCAGGGCTATTTGTAGACGAACTGGTCATCCATGCGATAATTATGTGACTGGATAATATTTCGCGTCGAGTTACACTAAATAAGGCGCGAAGTGATCCCCCCTGACCCCAATCGTATCAAAAAATATAACCGAATAAAACAGCCTTAAAATGTATGGAAGCCGGTTACATATGTAATTTACACTTTATATTGTTTATTCTCACTTAAAGAACCATGTGCTTAGAAATTAAATATTAATACTTATATGCATGGTCTTTAAACAGAGACTCTACGCACCATATCTAACTTGCTTTTGGACATGGTGGCTTCGAGTTGAAATGACTTCCGGAATGATCAGTAATTACTAATAACCGAATGAAAACATAATCGCCGATGGCCCTTACATTTACGAAAACAAATATAATCGGTAATCTTGAAACCTATGAGAATTTATAACAGCTTTTCTGCTTGTTGTTACTGTAACGTTACTTAACACGTTGTAGCCCCAGTCGCAAAGTGGGCAAAAAATAACTCGAACTCATTTTTCTTTTGCAACAACGACTTATAATTAATCGTTCACCTGCCACGCGTGACTTGTCATTACGGTTGTGGCGTCTCTCACGTAGACCGTCTTCTCGAACATCATCCACGTTTCTTACGTGATCTTGAACGTCATCCACGTCTCTAATGTGATCTTGACTGTCATCTATGTCTCTAAAGTGATCGTCACGCGAACGTCCTCTCTCCTTTTTATAATATTCTGTTTTTGCTTATCGTGACGTCATTACGCTCACGGCTCGGTATTTGCATATAACTGTCCACATTCAGATTACTAAACAACCGTATGAAACGTTTGCAATCCAATTAGCAAACATAATAAATTATAATAGAATTCCGTTAACATAATTTTCACCTTCGCTAAGTAAGGCACCATTACCAAAGTGGAAGATGCCAATGTAATGATAGTTACAACTAGCATCGTCGAAATCGCATATATGATAGCTCTACTCAGATTCCGGATGTGATAGTCAACGTTTTTTCTTAGGCAGTTTCGTATGAAGGATGTGCGATTAAAAATACACGTACGCAAGGTAATTTGATTTGTAGGTTTGATCATTTTTAAAGTCTTCAAAATAAAGCCCAGTCTTGTTACCTAAAGCATTCTAAAAGTCTTTGATTGTTTACATCGAAAGAGAAAAAAGAGAATTGTGTGTTTAAAAAACTTTGATCTTATTTTTCTTTTTTTTAATAGCATTTCTTTTCGTCTATCCGTTGCCTATCTTTATACACACGCACACACATATATGCATTGCATGAATGCCTAAAGGAGAGAACTTGAATGACTACAGGAGAAGAATGCATACAGGGAGAGAACTTGAATGTCACTGGAGAGAACTTGAATGCTTACAGTAGAGAACTCGAATTCCTACAAAAGAGAACTTGAATGTCACTAGAGAGAACTTGGATTTTTACAGTAGAGAACTTGTATGATTACAGGAGGGTACTTGAATGTCACTGGAGAGAACTTGAATGCTTAAAGTAGAGAACTTGAATGCTTAAAGTAGAGAACTTGAATGCCTACAGGAAAAAACTCGAATGCATACGGGAGAGCGGGAGAGAACCTGAATATCACTGGAGAGAAATTGAATGCCACAGAAGAGAACTTGAATGCTTACCGTAGAGAAATTGAATGCCACAGGAGAGAACTTGAATGCTTACCGTAGAGAAATTGAATGCCACAGGATAGAACTTGAATGCTTACCGTAGAGAAATTGAATGCCTACAGCATAGAACTTGAATGCATACAGCATAGAACTTGAATGCCTACAGCATAGAACTTGAATGCCTACAGGAGAGAACTTGAATGCTTACCGTAGAGAAATTGAATGCCTACAGCATAGAACTTGAATGCATACAGCATAGAACTTGAATGCCTACAGGAGAGAACTTGAATGCTTACCGTAGAGAACTTGAATGCCTACTAGTCAATATCATTGAGCATCTAAGGCCTCTCTGTACATAAGTTTCTCCGGACAACCTGGCATGAGGATACATTTTCGTACAAGTAAAGCCGTACTAAATATTCAAAATAACTTGTATTTGTAAAAAAAAAAAAAAAAAAGATCCGTGTATGACTAGCTAACACTAGCTTTTACAAAGAATGGTGAACCTTCCCCAAATTATTGAATGTCGTATAATAGTACGGAGCTTGATACTCCAACTGACAAATAGAACTCTTGTCCCTGAATCCAGAAAGACCAAGAGACCATAAGAAATCTATACTATAACATATTTAACTGGTACATTATTGAGAGGAATATTATGTTCTCACTTTTTTAGTTACTCAATATTAGAGACTTTAAATAGATTTAATATATTATTCGAACATCTATATATCTTACTAGCAAATGCACCCGTCGTTGACTAGGTTCAAAAACAGCCTGCAGAAAATGGACTGATTTATGAAAATATGATAGGTTATAAAAGGAAGGGTTGTAGATTTGGGTTGAATTTGTGGGTATCAAAACCAAAGCAAAATATGATGAAAGTAAAAATAAAATAGATAAACCCCATAATTTATTATACATGTTCACACTGAAACACTTATCACAAGTGGATCTATATTAAAAAACATTGTTAAACTTTGTGACATATTTCCATTCTATGGAGGTCAGGTGCGAACGAACACACCATATATTTTATTATACCATATTTCTTCAAACAGAAACAATATTAGCAAAGTATACTTAAACAGATATATATGAAAAGTCTTTATTAAAGTCTGTGCCTCTTTCTATTCTATGGAGACCAGGCGCGAACGCAGACGCCACAATTTTATTATACCATCCCTATTTAAGTTAAAACATACTTATCAAAGTATGCTTATGTACATCAATATCAGAAACACTTGTAAACGTATTTTTTTAATTTTTAAATTTTTTATTTCCATACTTTGTGGACCAGGCGCGAACGCAGACTCCACAATTTTAATGAACCACTGTTCTGCCAGATCAAACATTCCCATTCCTGTGTCCCGATACATCGTTATATGTAATCAGTTTTTTTTTAAATAGTCAACCACATAGGAGCCTATTCGTGACCAGACACACACACACATACACACGCAGACATTCAGCTTTATATTATAGATATAGAGATTAAAGGGAAGGGAGTCCTTTGGTTTTGTAACTTCGACAAAACTACACATATACATTATACAAATACATATTTTCAAAAATGAGAGTTCTATATAGAAACGTTTTAATTTGAATAAAATAAAATACGCATCAAGTGCGCTTGAAAGCCAAATCACAACGCAATATTAGGAAAATAAACAAATATTTTACTTGTTTGAAATTTATCACAAACATATTTCAGAGGTATCCTCCATCTTCAGTGTGTTCTTTTGTTTCTTTTTTTTCTTTTCTTCTTTCTTGCCATGTTGTAAATTTGGGGAAAGAAGTCTGTATAGAGCCGCGCGTTGTACCTGGCGGTTGTATTTTGAAATGTTTGAACTGTGCGTTGATAACGCGAGAATAACGCCAGGAATGAGAGTTCAATAGAAACGTTGTTTTAATTTGAATAAAATAAAATACGCATCAAGTGCGCTTGAAACCAAATCACAACGTCATTTTTTGTTTATATTTCTTTGATTATTATACTCTTCCTTGCCTGTTTTTCTCTCAATAATTGACCTCTTAGCAATTATTTTATTGGTTAAAACCAAAACGGATTTTCTCTGCAAGTCTAAATCCTCTATATATCAGGTTTAATGTATGTAAACTAAAGGTAAAAGAGAAGACAATGTCGCATACACATGTTCGTGTGCTAGAGTTATGCACAGTGTATAAATGAATAAGTAAAACTCAGCTAAATAATTAAATAAAAAAACTCATTCGATAAGAAACCGTATAAATGAATAATTAATTCAAGTTCGTTTTGCAAAGGATTATGCAAATGACTTAACTACTATGAAGTCACTCATATACCATGATTGAGTATATAAAGAAATTTGTTTTAATATTTTTTTAAATAGAAAAAAAGTAGGCTCATTAAATTATCAAATTATACACATTTTTGCCAATAATGATTACTACGCTGCTATCCTCCAGTTGCCATTGGGCCTTGATAAGTGGTGACTCACTTGTAAAAAATGTTGTAGTCTATTCAGTTTTATTTTTCATTCTTTATTTTTCCTGTTTCTTTACTTGCTCTGATCAGTATATCACAGATTTTTAAAAATTATTTTGACGGGTTACGATTTTAAAGAAGATACTTTAATTCATCTGTACAATTCTGTTCATATGAATACCTCTACTTACATATAAAAACGAAATTGAGAGGAGTGAAGTCGGGAGAACGTGCAGGTCATGATCTGAATTCTCCTCGAGAAATTCATCATTTTTTAAAATTCCAGTTTCACCCCAAACAAGGCATAGTGCCACTTTGATGAAGAGGGCTACTATCGGGGATATAAGTTGCAGGGATACTATGTAGGGAGTTGAACAGCGAGATATCTGTTCACGTTACACTTGAACTTCTGAATATTAGTACAGTTGGGAAAGCAGGAACGCTGAAGGGGATTCCAAAGGTTGAAGTTCAGGACCTATTAGGTCGGCGACTCTCTTCTGAACCCTGTCCAGGAGCGAGAGACTAGTAGCAGATGCACCAACCCAAATGTGACAACAGTACTCCATACATGGGCGAATGGTGGCCTTGTAGAGATACAGGATGCTTTCAGGCGTAAGTACCTTTCTAGCACGGTAGAGGAACCCCACCGTCTTCGCAGCAACCTCGATAAATTCATCTATCAGAAAATCATCGTTTTCAGGTACACTTGCATGAATTAGAGCGCAATAATCACCTTGTTGAAACACGATAGCATGAACAATTCCACAAGTTGAAGCTTTAAAACGCTATTGCAGTCAGGGATACCAGTGACATTTCTGGAGGATTTCCCAAGAATTGACTATGAAAAATTCCGAGAAAGTTAAAAATTTCTCAAAAATTATTAAATAAATAAAAAAGGAAACCAAATATTAGTTTATACACATAAAGTTACTTATTGAATTTAAGTATGCTTTTTGAAGATGCCCATGTTTTAGTGAGCTGGAAAGCAGCTTAGCAGGACAGTGTTTCACGGGCGGACAGTTATAGAAAAAGAAGGTTTGTTCATGGAATCTGTGAGTAGGTTTAGACACAGATAGCGAGTGGTGAAAATTGTTGATGTTGGAGATATACATGTTTTTATTTTATGAAAGTCTGGCAAGGTGGGTATAGATCGAAACTCAGTCGAACATCTGCCATTAAAATAATGATAGCGTAAAAACAGGCTGGCAACGTCTCTTCCGTGGGGAGAGGAGAAGGTTACAGAAAAGAGGAAAGGGCAACCAAGAAAAAAATTACCAGTGAAAAATAATTAATCATTGGATTTACAAAGATATGCCCTTTTTTAAGAGGATACACATTGAGAAAAACGTATAAATTGTTAGTATAAATTTGAGAATATAAAAATAAGAATGTCTAGGCGACATGTGAAAGATAAGAATAAAAATGGCATTTCCAACAAATAATTGGCCAATCAATCGATTCCTGAAAAAAATAAAATAAAAATTCAAGAAAAAGAGTCAACAGGGAACATTATAACTTCGTTATAACTTGAGAAAACCTATTGAATGACAAACAGATCGATGGCATCGTTATACAATAAAAAACACAAACAAGTCAATAGTAAAATTGAACTCAAGAAAAATTCGAATCATTTTCAATGTAAACCGATAAATAAATTATAAATACTATAATCAAACAATTAAGCTCAAGCTTAAATAAGTGTCCATGCATTATATTTCTAGCTTTTTCATGGAAATCACGACAACGCATGAAGCCACTTTATATATGGAGCTAACAAATACGAAAGTTGATTTATGCAACCACAGGAGATGCCTATTGACATTAGTCTTAAAAAGATCTGGGCTATAAGTAGAAAGATAACGGTGAGTCTGAAGAGAGTTCGATAATCTTGAAAAGAAGCTACTGAAAAAGGAAGTTGTATTACAATGAGATGTTAAAAATAGACTGATAGTTCTCTAGACCAAGGAATCAAACGAGCTGAGACTACGAAAGCAAGGAATAGATCATACAATTCTTACGAACACAAGTCATGATAGTATTTGTAGAAAAAGACTGAGACTAGCAACACGTTTCTGGGTGAGAGCCTGCAATTGAAAAAAAAGTGTGGGCCTAAATAAATTACACATACGTTTCTGCAGTTCATCAAGAGCCTTAAATGGGACACAGATTCAGCAGCTCAACTATGAGAACAGTGCTCCATACGTGGTCTAATAGTAGATTTTTAGAGAAAGGGGATAGCTTTAAGTGTGAGGAGGTGTTTAGAGCGAGAGAGAAAACCAATTTTACAAGAAGTAGAAATATCAATTGACTAGCAGGGCCGAGCTTTGTCCGGGCGTAAAATACGCTTAAATATGATATTTTAATTAGTCCATATTTCGTATATATTATTATAGAATTGTGATTTCAAAGGTAAAGAAAACGTATCCGAATGAACCGCCCCCTTAAGTAAACACTTCATTAAATCTCCACACTAACGTAATGTACTTGCAATAACCCTTATCCCTGAGTGGCCTCCGGGCCTTGATAAGTGGTGACCACCGTGTAAAAAAAAAAAGAAAAAGTATTTGGGTGCCATCAGCTATGGTCGAAACCGAAAAAAAGGGGGAAATCAGCATTCTATACTGGTGACGTTACCCAGCAACAACGTGATACAGATGCGAACTTATTAAAAATTAAAAACAAAGATGAATGTACAAAATGTATAACGATTTATAAAAAAAAATGGCCCCGTTTTGATCTCTTAAAAACTATTTTAACCAGCTAAAGACCAATAAAAGCACGGCCCGTAGAAAATCCTATCATTATAGGCCCCTTGCGCCGCTCTGTGACTTTTCGTTTAGTAGGAGATAATTTTAAAACATGGATACAGGCAGAGAGACAGACAGACATATAGAATTTTATATATTAGAGTTTGTATATTAACTCCTAGAAAGATTTGATGAGAAAAGACGACTAAGAAGTCTTAGAGTCGATTTCCAGAATAGTTTTTATAAGGATTTAATTTAAAAAAATATGATGGAATTTTTTCACTGGTGAAGTTTCCTTGTTTAAATTTGATGTATTCATAAATATTGTAGTATATTCAAGTTTATTTTTTTCATATATTTTTCCTATTTCTTTAAAGAGAGAGAGAGAGAGAGAGAGAGAGAGAGAGAGAGAGAGAGAGAGAGAGAGAGAGTGTGTGTGTGAGAGAGAGAGAGAGAGAAAGGGGGCAGAAGGCGCGTATCAATCTCTGATGATTCAAGAATAAATCAGTTTTAAAATCGAACTAAGACTGGCGGGAACATCTTTAAAACTCAGTCATAAGTTTCACACGTACAACGTCACGAATATATTAAGACAATAAGAGAAACCTGATATATAATTAAATTGTGTTTTGTCCTCACTCGCTCGAAAGCAGTTTTAGATTATATATTTGAGTTATAGACAAATGAACGGATATTATTAAGATGCTTCCATTTTACATCCGGGAAATGTTATTCCAATGTAGAACGTGAGATATCAACGAACAGTTGTTTTTTTTTTGTTGTTGTTGTTGTTGTTGTTGTTGTTGTTGTTGTTGTATACTTAAAATGTAAACGTGTTATACTGACTAATGCATCGAAAACGAAGCCATCGATATATGACCCAGAGTAACGACGATTATTTTAAGCAGTTTTTTTTTATATAAATGTTTCTTGCGATTTCAAATACAACTGTCACTAACAAACAAAATATGCAAAAGTATAAAGACGGCATAAGAATTCGTAAATTTAAATTGACAGATTTGCTGCATAGTGCCCTCAGCATTTAGGTCCACGTAAATTGTAGAAAAACGGTAAATATAGAAATTGTAGGAAAGTGGATTCATGCCATGTAAATATAATAAAATAATAGAAAAACGAACGGATATTATTAAGACGCTTAAAAGATGCGGAATCGATGCGTTTAAATGAGATTTGATTATTATATATTAGTGTTGGAACGATTAATCGGAATCGGGAATCGGAATAATCGGAACTTTTGGGGGTACCGGAATCTGTATCGGAATAAGAAAAATTTATGCCGATTTTCCGATGCCAAAAACGATCTCTTTAATTATTTTTTTTCATTTGATTTGAGAAAAAACACAATCTAACTAGTTGTAATAATAAAATAGTAAATTTATATTGATTTAAATTCCCAGTAAAAGTAAAATCTATATATATATATATAAGTATATTTTTACGTTTGGGAAAGCATACAGTGTGTTTCTTATGGACAGGGGCCAATACCGTTAACAGGGACCGAAAAAAACTCATCGTTTTCTACATCGTAATCTAAAAAAAAAAACCCGTATCCTATGGCTATCGTATCCCGTGGGTTTGTAACTTCAGAAGAGACTTCGTCCATTTGCAGATGGGTTTTCTGTTATTTTATTTATTTATTTAGCTATTTATTTTTTGAACAACAACGCACTAAAAAAAAAAAACGACTTGCGGATATAAAAGACTGATATACAAGTGACAAGCCTTGATTTTGTTTTGAATTTGCTTTTGTTTTTCTAATAAAAATGTTGTGGTTGTTAGTTGTTTATTTCTTTTGCTTTTCAATAGCAAAGCACTAAGAAAAATCTGCCGATCTAATAAACAGCTTTAGTCTTTCTTATTATGAATTATGGGCGTCAAGGAAGACATTAATTATTGTTGAACCATTCAAATAAATATGAAATAATAGTTGATTTTATATAGACCATCAATCGAATATTCTGTTTGTTCCTTTCTTATTAAGCAATGATATAATTCTTTGAAAAAGGCCAAAAACAATTTTTGAAAGCTAAACTATTCCAAGAAGCCACATTCCTAGAATTTGACTTTAACAAGCCAACCTAGCAATCAAAATTTAAAATTATTTAAAATACAAACCAATGAACTTTTCTACCATAAAAGTAACTTTTATTGACGATGGTAACATTTATTTCTTTTATATTTATATTATTATATTTATAACATTTTCTCTTTGTAAGGAAACATCATTTTGTTGGCCACTCTTGGCTACGTATAGAAACAAAGTTGATATAAAAAAAATTATTTTCGCGAAAATTATCTTTATTTTCATCTATTTTGCTTAGGGTAAAAGTTTTTGAGTATCAAAACCTATCTCTTTACAACCCCCTCCTTTTCACAAGCTATCATACTTTAATCAATCACAGTGTAGGCTGTTTTTGAACCCACTTCTGCTAGTATATATATATATATATATTTATATATATATATATATATATATATATATATATATATATATATATATATATATATATATATATATATATAACCAATTATTTATAGTACTTAAAGACACTAGTGTTTCAATCCTCCAGAATCATCAATGTAGGAAATTATAATTATTGCCAACCTTGGGATTCGAACCCAGTAACGAAACCGTCTATATCTCGTGCAATCAAACGTATGCACACACACCTAATACTTTGCATATATATATATATATATATATATATATATATATATATATATATATATATATGTGTGTCTGTGTGTCTTTGTGTGTGTGTCTGTGTCTGTGTTTATATTATATATAAGTCTAGTCCAAAAATATTATAGTAAATGAGGGTGCATTTAATCAATATAAAATTGTTCAACTTTTTCAATTTAAGATTTCTGTGTTATGAAACAAATTCGTTTTTATGCCTTATATTTCAGTTGGCTTTGCCATTGTATGCTTCTACAATTTGGTTTGTGTGTTTGCTAACAAAAATCGATACCGACGAATCTTGACCCATTTTAGTTGCGTGTAGTTTCGAAAAAGGGAGGCGTAAATGATCGATGAATTTTGGAATCCAGAAAAATTCTCATTATCGAAGCATAGAACGCAACAGTTTGGAATATTTGATACTTCAGAATCTAACCAAGATATGAAGTGGGGGAACAAAGGATGCGGGATGTGGACCAGGATGAGGATGCTTCATTAATTAAAGGGTCAAGCAGTAAACGAGCATTTTGGCATCTGTTGGAAAATAATTAGCGTCTTCTGGAGTAGCGTGGGTTGAGTATAACGCCGGGGGTAGGGCTCTGAGGCTTCGAGATATGAACACGAATTGAGTGTTGATGGTTTTATTTGCTCATAAAAGTCAGTAATTACAAGTAAAGTGGAAGGGAACCGATGCCAAAATTTCTGCTGACTTTCATCTGCTATTTGCGTTGCTGAAGAGTGAAGATTTTCAACCTTCACGACAAGGACCTACGCCTATATCCGTGAACAGGGGTATTCGCACATATGTATGCATAGCACTTATGCAGCTTACGGACCGTGCTGAAACAATACCATTATTATTTAAAAGAAAATTCGTAATACAGAGTCGGGGGAGAAGCTTTTTCTTTTATCTTTGATGCACTTTATTCCAACAATGTAATAAACAAAATCTTCAAATAACACAGTGCGTAAACCGCACAAGTATGAAACGAAAGCTCTCTCTCTTTCTCTCTCTCTCTCTCTCCCTATATATATATATATATATATATATATATATATATATATATATATATATACCTGAAGAAGACCGAAGGCTCGGTCCAAAGTATGTGTTTTGAAAAAAAAACATTTTCGTTTTTTTTTCCAAAACCGTTTTGTATTCCTACACATCAAAACGTAGGAAATAAATACAGAAAATATATAAACATTTATATATTCTTCGTATTGATAATTTATGCATAATCGTATTACACATATATATATATATATATATATATGTATATATATATATATATATATATATATATATATATATATAGGTGTGTTATTTTATTATACTTCACTCTTTGTGTATAACAATCCCTTTTGTTTCGAAGCTCAATATATGTTTAATATAACAATAGAGCACATATAAAATAATCCGTTTTGCTATGCAGAAATGAACACGTATTAATTTGTGAATACCTCTCTATTCATGTATATACTTTCAAAATATTATAAATTCTTCACTTTAAAAGAGAAATGCAGGACAAGATAATGCTGCAATCAGATCTATACAGAGTATTAAGAATTAACGTTACAATGTTTTCTGCCCATATTTATTAAATAAAATAAACAGTACACATCATCCAAACGTAAATATATACAATAGAATTACTAGATTTATAAGTGTTGATGAATGTAAGGCAGTAGTGTAGTAATCTTTAATGGTGTTAGTTAGGTAGAATTTGTTTACATTGGACATGAAGGCTACCGTAGTGTAGTCAGCCGGGAAGCAGATCATCGAAACAGTGTTCCACAGGCAGGGAGGCAGTCCTATAAAATAAGCTTTGTTCATGGAATTTGTGTTTAGATTAAGGTACAGATAGAGAAGAGGGGAAATTCTTGGTAGTGTTTATAGTTAAGGATAAATTGACAAAGAAAAAACAAAGCAAAAAGAATTAGATAATACAAAACTAAATTTCTTTAGAGCCCGACCATTTATAATCAAGCTATAAACAACTGAAGAGGTGTGCTCACTTCGGCTTGACGTAATAAAAATGCGGCAGTGGAATGATATTCCCTAAAGGTGTGAAGTTCAGACATGTTGAACACAATGATGAGATGTAAAAGCTCGAACAAAAGCTGTCCACATCTGAATAACACAGATTGTCCGCGAAAAAAAAAAAAAAAAATAACAAAAATAAAAAGAAGAAAAAAAAAGAAAAAAACTTCGCCATAATGGTTATTTGTTCCTTTTGCGTATTCTGCAAAGAATGTTCAAATCTGTGAAATATCTGTTGTTAAAAAAATGAGCTTTCGTGTAGTTTTTTTTTTAAATAAAGAAAAATAAGGCTTACCAAATTGTTCGGTATCAATTGTATCTGCTGTCACGCTGTAAAAACTGCGATATATTGTAAGCGATTATATATATATATATATATATATATATATATATATGAGCAAACATTTAATAAAATATGTTAAAAACACTTTGAAATGAGTTAAAAACATATTTAATCTGAAAAGGAAACACTAGATAAATGGATAGTCCTTAATCCGCGGAGTTTCGAAGAACTACTTTCCTGCTCATCAGAGGGTAGGAATTAGTAAAATGCGGGATCGGATTTTACATGCAGAAGTATTTGATGAAACAAAAAGTAAGTCAAAGATCTTACTTGAAAACAAAATAAGTTAATCAGAGGGAATATGGTAAAGAAAAATGTGATTACACATGAATGGATAGTCTGGTAGAAGATAAAAAATCCAGTGACGGTAAAATCCAAATATAAAACTTCAAAAAAGTTAAAAGAATTTCCATTTGTACAAGTAAAATCCAAGGAAATCCCGTAATTGGAAGAAGATGGTCCATAATAATCCAAAGGCAGAAATCCATGGAATAATTCACAAAAATGTGTGCAAACGCGGAATATTCTGTGTAGCTTAATTTGCCATATATATTTTATAACTTACTATATATATATATATATATATATATATATATATATATATATTAAGTAATGTGATTTATAATTTAAAAAATTTAAAAAACTTTTAAAAATTTAAAAATCAAAATTTAATTAAATTTTTATCTAATTTAATTAAATTTTGATTTTTAAATTTTAAAAAATTTTTTAAATTTTTAAATTATAAATCACATTACTTAATATTGAATTAGCTCTAGGACATTTAACTATCGAGCTTATTATATATCTAAATTACAACGAGCATTTCCTGTATTTTAATTAAACTAGTAATTTCACTATTACATTAAAATACACTTAGCTCTTTAGACTATTATTCTAATCTCCTTTAAATTATATATATATATATATATATATATATATATATATATATATATATATATATAGTAAGTTATAGAATATGTATGGCAATTAAGCTACAGTAAATATTCCGCGTTTCATCCACGCTAGGATTCATTAGACTTATTAGTTTGATGAATCCTAGCAACATACTTTATCGAATATGTTTCACCGGTCTAATGCCCTTACATATGATGTTTCAAGATAGTAGATTTAAAATTACCAGCGTAGTTTGGTAGAGATTATTTTACACACAGGCAGGCAATGTTACGTATATATATATATATATATATATATATATATATATATATATATATATATACTATAATAATTAAATGCCTACAGACACTAGTGTGTCATCCTTTTTGGAATCTTCCGTGCAGGGTGTCAGGATTAACACCACTCGATAGTTTCGAACCCAGCAACACAACCACCTTGAATAGCAAAGACCGTATCTATTCGGCCACAGTCAATCGTTGTATTTTAAACATTTTATTTTTAAATGATTTTTATGTCAGTCAGAGTGATCTAATCGTTATATGATGATCTATGCATAAGAGCTAAATTGACCGACTTTTTTTCATTAAGGGGCTGACATAATTATTTACTTTACTAATAAAATACCTACAGAGACTAGTGTTGTATCCTTTCAGGAATCTTCAGTTTAGGGTGTCACGATTAACACCAGTCGATAGATTCGAACCCGGCAACACAAGCCATCTCTGGCTTGATTAGCAAAGACCGTATCCATTCCGCTACCATTAACCGCGTGAAATAACGTTGAATTAAAACATGACCATAAAACCAACATTTATTATAAGAAAGAAAAGTTTCATAGATTTTCTATATTTGTTCACAGTTTACTCTAACTATCTGCCTATCAGCGAACCCTCCAAGAGGCCCACTGCTTGCGATAACTACCTGATTATCTACCAACTATCCACGATTTTATTACACTTTTTTCAACTAGACAAGCTAATATACGTAATGTTTTCTCTTACTAAAATATGGAACGAACCTATTTGCATTTTTACAAATATAATTTTTTTCAGCGCCCTTCATCACATTTTTATTAAAATCAGATCTATCAATAGGAGAATCGATATGTCAAAATCGATTCTCAACTTTGATCTTGGGTCGCAATGAAAAGAATCGATTTCCTTGTTCGAAAATATCACTCAACTCGCAGCTACTAAAAAACAACAAACGAAACCAATAAATAATTTACTACAAAATTAATTTAATAAACGAATTGAAACATGAAAATAAATATATACATAGAAGAAAATACACGAGATTTTTTTTTTAAATATCTAAAGACATGTACAAAAGATTGGCGCAGATGTTTTTTTTGTTTTTTTTTTGGTGCTGGCAATTAATTTTCTCACAAAATAAATAAAGAGAATCATAAAAATGGCGTCTATATTTTAGCTCATGTTGTCAGACATGATTGTTTTGTAAACATAAAACGGCGGGAAAATGTATCAATCTGTTTGGTATTTCAAGAGAATAAAACATCAAAAGACATACAGCTTCTTTATGATGAAGATTAACCAGACACGCTACATCAATTGAACATTAGATATTAACCACGATAGGGTATAATCCAAGTAGAATAGGAATCAATAAAAAGACATTAAATTTCGCCGGCAAAGAAACAAGTAGTGTCCCCCCCCAAAAAAAAAAATATCGCGTTAATCTTATTAATTATTAGGCTGGTGCAAAAATAATGTCGTTTTGTTATATTACACCAATATATATATATATATATATATATATATATATATATATATATATATATATATATATATATATATTAGAAATGGTAATTAATAAAAACTGAAGAAAGTGCTCAATAGTGTTGTAGAGCAAATATGCGTTTTATTTTTTATTACCGTATCTTTCTGTTAAGTTACATTACCAAAAAACGGCCGGGTAGCTGAAACAATAAAGTAACTTAACAGAAAGATACGGTAATAAAAAATAAAACGTATATATATATATATATATATATATATATATATATATATATATATAAAAGTGAACGTGTCCGTCTGTCTGTCTGTCTGTCTGTGTGTGTGTCTGTCTGTGTACATTTCCCTAACTCTGCCAATTCCATAACTCTGCCAATTTTTAGTCTATAGACTCGAAATTTGAAATACCGGGTACTGAGATTTGGGAAAATCGATGTGACGGGTGTCAGCCAGAAATTTGGCTGTTAAGGGGGTCAAATTTCAACGATTTGACCTTTAAGAACTCTACCAAACTCCTCCGACAATTTTGGGTCTAGACACTTGAAATTTTAGATATAGGTTCCTTGAACCTGGATCTAACTTAATAAAGTGATTTGAGCCCGAAACTATAAATTTTAAGGGGTCATAATAGGGGTCAAAGTTTTAAAAAATTAACCATTTTTTTTGTTTTTTTGCACAGCATACACCTCCAAACACCCGAGCAACGCCGGGCACCCCTGCTAGTATATATATAAACGACATGATTTTTGCGCCAAACGAATATAAAACCATGGACCGTCCTGGAATCCTTGCTTGTTTGATTGGATCTTGTATTACTAATTATACAACTCTGTAGACAATATGGTCATTCTTGCTTGCTTAAATCTTCTCTTAATAATTATAAAATTCTGTGGACTGTCCTGGCGCCATTGCTTGCTTTTTATTTACATAGGCATCACCACTTATCAAGACCCAGAGACCACTCAACAATAAGGGTTAAAGAGTGTACAGTAGTCAATTGGACAATATAGTAATCGTTAGTAATGGAAAGTCGAGAAATTTGTTAAGGGCTTATTAAGAACTTGGGACGGCCCATCAAAAACTTGTTGACGTTGGACTTGAAGAAAACCATATTGTTCATGTTCATAGAATCTACATTTAGGTTTAGGCACAGATAAAAAATGAGGAAGATTATTGATAGTGTTTTTAGCTAGACGAGTGTTTCTCGTGAAAGTTTGGCGATGGGAGGGACCATAGATTGGAGCTTAGACGAGTCATAAAAATAACGATCAACCAGAGACAGAATCGCAACATATCTTCTGTGAAAAAGAGGTTACAGGAAAGAGAAAAGGGCATCCCCTATCAGACTATAAAGGCTATTTTGAACTATATCGAGGCAGGATAATCCTTTCTAGCAGCTCCCGTCCAAATGTGGCAACAGTACTCCATCCTTGGACGTACCTGGCTTTTATATAAGTAGAGAATTGCATTAGCAATGAGATATCTAGTGGATCAATAGAAGGAAACCACAATTTTTCCAGCGATCTCTGCAACGGAATTGATGTATACAGGCGGCAAAAAGAAAGTCCACACTTGTAATTAAAAAAAAAACCCTGCAAATTTAAACTAAATTAAATGTAACTTTAAACAAACTATATCTCATTTGATTGGCCTTTTATTCTTCTATAATTTTACCTGTTCATATTTGACTTTTAACTGAAATATTTCAGTTTTCACGTCAATTTTAAAAAATAAATAAGAAAATAAATAAATAAACATAAAATTACATTACCACGTCTATTATTTATCAAATCCCAACAACGAAGCTGGAATCGACGTTTTGCTTCTAAAACAAAATCATTTTTTTTATAAATCTTTGTGACATACCGGGAAGATATGTATTCTTAAGAATAAAAATGAATAGAGTTTATTTTTACAAGTATCTTTATCCATTTATCTAGCCAATAAACATAAAATTACGTATGAAAAACCACGTTCATTATTTTTTAAATCCAACATATTGTAATACAGCTAGGACGAAAAACACAATTCACTATGTTTTAGGCGATTATATATAAACAGCTTAAAGAATTTAGTGGTCAAAATTCAATAAAACACCAAACCACAAGTTTCGTATACAACTTTAGCGCAAAATGATCACACATTGTTGATCAGACAATGTTTTAAAGATATGTAACCAACTTTATTTGTTTTAAATTTTGGGTATGTAATGTTCTAAATAAAACTCCAATATAAAATATGGCTTTGTTAAAAGTCATAAAAACACGCTCTTTTCCTACTACTAACCCTAGGTACGTGTGGTAATACGAAAAATATAGGAAGTACATGTGATTTTATGCTTTTGCTGATCAGAATTAGAATTATTGGTAAAAAATATTTAACTGCTTAAAAAGTTAGAATGGACCGGAAATGGGATTATGTTACATTATGCACAACTGAACCCCCATACTAAATTCTAAAATTTCAGTGCACTCACACATAATCTCTTAAAAGATAATCTCATTGGTTTGAGGGGTATTTTAAATGTAAATATTTTTTTAAAGTTAAAATACTTCTAAATGTTCGCTCTTAAGAATTTCATAGGTTTAGGGGGGTATTTTGGATGTAAATAAAAGTTGTATTTTTAGTTAAAATACTTATAAATGATTTCTCTGTACATATTCTATCAAAGGTTTTGATAAACTTGTGATTTTTCATCTATAGTTTTCACTTGTGCCAAAACGAAACAAAATATAAGAAAGCATGACATATTTCAGAGGATGTGGTGATTAGACAACACTAAGATCAGAGAAAAATGCCCAAACATTTAAAATATTTTCATATTAAAGTATGAAGTCTCTAATAGGCACCATATGGTCGTTTATCAAATTGGTGTGAAAAGCTTTTTAAAATCTGTGATATTGAATAGGCAAGTGAACGAAAAATGGCGGATTGAAATCCTGCTTGCTGGCTTCCCCAAAATAATTACCCGACGATTGTTATGCAAAGTAAGAAAACAGTGTAGGGAGAGTACAGTTAATAAAGCCCGTCTCATGTCAAGAATGCGTTTCTACATAATAGCGTACTATTTAGATAATCATTCTTAACATTAACTTTGAACTATTCTGTAACTTCCCTCTTTGAAAAAAAATGTTTTTATTTTTTTCACAATTATACGCATTTGTTCGATAATAAGATTTATTTGTGTTACTGCAAAAGAAAAAAATACAGATACTCCGTCTCCTCCGCCTCCTTCTCTTCCTCCTCCTGCTCCTCCTCCTCTTCCTACTACTACTACTACTACTACTACTACTACTGATAATAATAATAGCAAGAATAGCAGCAGCGGCAGATATATTAATCTCTTTAGCTGAATCACCTCCCCAAAATGGGATTCTACATTTTTATACGATTATGTGGCGAAAAGAAAGAAAAAAATATTTAAAGATTTCGCATAGGAAAACAGTTTAGCACATAAAATGAACGTAAAATGATACTCATTTCCGGCCCATTCTTGCTCAATCGCTCAAAAATCGAAAATTAAACAAAATATTCGTAGAGCATAACACGATCGATCGAGTGTTAACATTTATTCATGTGAATAAAATAAAGTACGCATCAAGTGCGCTTGAACGCCAAATCACAACGTAATATTAGGAAAATAAACAAATATTTTACATGTTTGAAATTTATAAGAAACATATTTCAGAGCTAAACTCCATCTTCAGAAGTTTTCTTTTTTTTTCTTTTTTTTCTTTCTTGCCATGTTGCAAAGTTGGAAATGAAAATGTCTGTTTGTAAAGAGCCGCGCGGTGTGTCTCAGCGGTTGTATTTTGAAATGTTTGGGACAGTGCGTAGGCAACGCGAGAATAACGACAAGAGTGTGGGTTCTATATAGAAACGTTTATTTAATTTGAATAAAATAAAATACGCATCAAGTCCGCTTGAACGTTATATTTAGAAAATACGTTATATATAGAAAATACGTTATATTTAGAAATACGTTATATTTAGAAAATACGTTATATTTAGAAATACGTTATATTTAGAAAATACGTTATATATAGAAAATACGTTATATTTAGAAATACGTTATATTTAGAAAATACGTTATATATAGAAAATACGTTATATTTAGAAATACGTTATATTTAGAAAATACGTTATATATAGAAAATACGTTATATTTAGAAATACGTTATATTTAGAAAATACGTTATATATAGAAAATACGTTATATTTAGAAATACGTTATATTTAGAAAATACGTTATATATAGAAAATACGTTATATTTAGAAATACGTTATATTTAGAAAATACGTTATATATAGAAAATACGTTATATTTAGAAATACGTTATATTTAGAAAATACGTTATATATAGAAAATACGTTATATTTAGAAATACGTTATATTTAGAAAATACGTTATATATAGAAAATACGTTATATTTAGAAATACGTTATATTTAGAAAATACGTTATATTTAGAAAATAAACAAATATTTTACTTGTTTGAAATTTATAACAAAATATCTTTTGGAGCTAAACTCAATCCTCATTATGCTGTTTTCTTTCTTTTTTTGCCACGCTGTAAAGTTGGAGAAAGAAAAATGTCTCAGCAGTTTTATTTTGAAATGTGGGAAATTCTTTGTTCTTTGACGTTAATGACTGCGCTATGAAGACCTGTTTGATACATTAATACTGTGAGCTTCTGATTTCTGCCCATCAACCACTACTCTTATGAACCTTTCAGAGAGAAATGAGTTGATAATTGAGAAGACATTTCCAGCTATACAGTAAGTGGAGATCTTTTGAAGTAGACTTTTATGCCATACTCTATCAAATAAATTTTATGTCAAGAGCAATTGCCCTAGAAAGGAAGCCTCTGTCAAGAGATTGACTAATCCTATGAGATATAACCGTAAGTACAGCTGCTGTAGATCTAGCAGAACGGAAACCATAGTGCGTGTCACTAAGAAGGTTATTTTTTCTGATGAGGTTAACTACTCCTCTGTTTTACACAAATTCCGGCAACTTATTCATGACGCACAGGAGATTTATAGGTCTATACTTAGAGGGAGATGACCGACCACCTGAATTCTTAAATACAGGGCATACTTACGAGGTTTTCCAGTGTGTTGGGAAGCCATTCTCCTTAAGACAACGCTTAAACAGCTGTGTGTGCAAGAGAGCTTGTTTTGGTTGAAGCTTTATTAGCACTATAATTGGAAAGTCGTCAGGGCCAGTTGCTTTACTGGAATCAAGGTTTTTGATTAGCTTGGTAACATCACGAACAGATATTTTTATGTCGCATAGAGTGTTTTCTGATACATGTAGAAATATTGGGCGTGTTGGCTGCAGTGGTAAAATAGTGTATAATTAGCTGCAAATTCTTGGCAAAGAGTTTGGCTTTGTCTGATGCTGACGAGATTACCTCAGATCCATTAATGATAGTTGGGATAGAGCACACGATTCTGTTCAGAATCCTGTTCGCTATTTGCCAAAAACTGGTGGGAATCAAGCTGCTGCTCAGCTACTTTTGCCTTGACAGACCGAGCATACAAGTCCATTGCGTTGCTTATTAATCTTTTACAGTTGCTGCTGGCAATCCTGAAAGCGGTTTTAGTCTCAGTACATTTGTTACGTTGGAAGCAATGGAAAAAGTAATTTCTGTCCGCAATTGCATCAGCACATTCGGGAGAGAATCACGGCTGCCTGTTAGGTTTTTGCTGGAATTTTCTTGAGAGATTGAAATGGCCTATACTTACAATTAACCATTCCGTCAGGTCTGATTCTAAAGAGGACGCATCCTTTTTAAACATGGAACGCAGAGGTAGATCTGATATAAACGAATGAAAGTTATCCCAGTCAGTCATAGAGTATCGATATAGTGTACGAGAAGAGGTACGTCTGAGGACTTATTTCATTTCGTTTTTATCTTAACTGATACAACTGAGATATCGGAAGATTCTAGTGTAGGCAAAACGGAAAATTAACAGAGCTCAGTGAAAGTTGTGAAAAAAGGTCTCGGAAACTTGCATACTGACGGTCAGTGTCGGGCACACGGGTGGGTTCGTGAACAATCTGAGTGAGGTCATAGGTAATGGAGACATCATAATAGCATCTCCCCTCATCATCTGTCTTATTTGAGTGGGCTAACCATTCCATATTGTGGACATTAAAGTCTCCACAGACGTGAATGATAGCCGAAGGATGAGCAGATAGGATGTGGTCAATTTTCTCAGATATGCTTTTAAAGATACTAACTCCACTTTTGTGGGGGCGACAGAGAGCAAAGATAAACGCAGTAGTGTGAGCAAGTGCAACCCGGAAGCACACATGTAGGGTACTTGCCCTATCTTGTGTTGGTTTTTGCTATGGCAAGGTGCAGCGAACTAAGTGTTATTGTATTCGGTCGATACACAGTAAGGTAGTAATAGGGAAGATTTACTACAATAAATTTACCTTAGAAGCTTTATTGGAAACTACTCCAATCATCCGACTAAAATTTGTGTATGAATCTCTTCTGTGAAAAGGTTCAGCAAACTAAGTATTATGGTATTCATTCGATGTACATTTAGAGATGATTACGAACTAATAGGAACTAGTAAGCACAATACCATATTTACTTCAGAGTTTTTCTCTGAAACTATTTGGTCAATCGAGATGAAATTTTTCATGGGATTTTGTTAGGACATGGTTCAGCGAAGTAAGTATTATGGTATCAGTTTTATGCACAGTTAAAAATTAATAAGGATAAATATATAATTAAAAGTTAGTATATATTACACTTTATTCAACCAGTAGCGTAGCTAAGGGGGGACGGATGGGAGCGGTCAGCGAAAGAGAGGTGACAAAATCTCCGGCTCCAAAGAAAATTTTCAGCCAGACTAATATGCGAAAATGGTCGTGCAGTGAAGCCGGTGATACAGAGTTTTAACCAGTTTGTGATAGCTTTTGAAGCTGTGTAATGTTGAAGAAAACAGCTAAACAAGAGGCGCTGCGCACAATCTATTACCAGCTATATGCGACTTTTCTTGCATTGCTTTTTTGGTATTCTGGAGTGACGTTTTACAAGAAGTAAACGTAGCTCAGAAGTACATGCAAACAAAAACCATGACCAGAGTAAGACTTCCTAAAAAGGTTTTCATACCCAGTTTTCATGCTAGTAAATATGTTTATTATTATTGTGATATATGAACAGTTGCATTTTTAAAATCTTTGGATTTGAACTGATTGCTTTTGCCTTTGATTATACATTTAAACAGTACTCGTCTAGCTGCACACACTATCAATAATTCCCCCCCCACTCTTTATCTGTGCCTAAACCTAAACGTAGATTCCATGAACAAAGCTTCTTTCTTAGAACTGCACGCCTGTGTAATTGTCTTCCGTTTTCCTGCCTTCCGGCTGACTACAATATGGTTGTGTTCAAGTCTAACGTAAATAAGTTCTTGATGAGCCGTTCTATATAAGTTATCAAATTTACCACATTTTCATTACTAATGATTACTATGTTGTCCAATTTCTACTGTACACTCTTTAACCCTTATCCTTGAGTGGCCTCTTGGCCTTGATAAGTGGTGATGCCTATGTAAAAAAAAACAAAAAAAACGTACCCGTCGGTAAGAAAGTAAGTGGAGAATGTATAAAAATTTAACGATAGCTAACCATTCAGTGAGGGGGGGTCAGTGTGGTGACATTTGAGCGGACCGCCCCGGGTGACATCTACTCAAGCTATGCCACTGTATTCAACCAACAATTTTGCAAAATATACTGATATTTCTCAAACGCGCGATGACTTTGCCGTTTAAAAGTCTTTACTAAAGAAACAGGAGTTAAGACGTATTCCTTATAATAACCTAAAGAACATTCTCACTAGTTTTGTAGACAGATTAACGATGAACGGACAGAAATAATTTGCAAAGTAGCAAAAGCTCTCATTACTGTGCGAACCTATCAAACGGACAGACAACTGACTCAACTTTTGGTTGGCTTTTATTTACCGGCTTCATTTCAAGTTCGACCGAAGAAAAAAATGGCTGAAAAAGAATAAGTCAGGTTCACTAATATACCGACGCTAGGAATGGACACGTCTACGTGGTATAAGGTAACTTTTTCATTGATTTCTTTATCAGTCCTATACCGGCTGTTATTACGAATAGAAGATAAAAAGTGCATGAAATGAAGGGTCGCCGTAATGGTGTCTGTTGTCGTCTGCTTGAGAATTTCTTTTTAAAAATTTTTATTTCCTTGCTTCACAAACATTGGTTCGCAGCTGATAAAGAAAATACTCGACAAAAATCTATATAAAAGTCAACGTGTCTGTGTGTGTTCTGTGCGTGTGTCTGTGTAGATTTCCCTACGCAATAACTCTGTCAATCTTAAGTCTACAGACTCGAAATTTGATATACAGGGTACTGAGATTTGGGAAAATCGTTGTGATCAATTTTCGGCCAGAAATTTGGCTGTTAATGGGACAAAATTCAGCGATTTGACCTTTGAAAACTCTACCAAACTCCCCCAACACATTTGGGTCTAAACACTTGAAATTTTAGATATAGGTTCCTTGGACAGGGATCTAAGTTTATAACTTGATTGAGCCCAAAACAATAAATGTTAAGGGGTCATAATAGGGGTCAAATTAAAAAAAAAAGATTGACGTCTTTTTCTTTTTTTGCTCAACATACACCTCCAAACACCTGGGCAACGCCGGGCTGAAATGCTAGTATAGAAAATAAATCGCAATTAAAATAAAATATTCATGTAAAATTCCGCATTTTCTTTTAACGTAACATTATTTTATTTAGTATAAATAACTATATATTTTTCAATTGACTAGATTTGCTTCTGTCTGTACGTGCACTATTCTCTCTATCTCCATATATATATATATATATATATATATATATATATATATATATATATATATATATATATATATGTATATATATATGGTGACTCATAAAAAACGGGCCCCATCTCTAATTAGGCCCCGTTTCTTACTGCTTTGTCCGATTGAAATGAAACTTTAGTCATAACCTACATAAATATTTAAAAAAAAAAAAAAAAGTTTTTTTGCAATAATTTATTTATTTATTTGTTGTCTAACTAAGACTTAGGGTGATTTTCTATGAAAATATGCAAAAATATTATAATATAAGTATCTGGGTTTAAAATAATTCCACTTATTCATATAGGCAACCAGTTACTTCGCGTCGATCTAGACAATGTTTACGTTTGTACTTGATAAAAAGCAAACTATGGAAAACCAAACAGGCCAAAAAAAAAAAATATTTTTCAGTGACGAAAATTTCAATGTATTATTAACGCTGAGGCTGGCCATTACCAGATGGGTGACCATTTGCATGAGTTTGGTTTTTAATGTGTATGTGTGGGGGGCATGATGCTATTATTAACACAAAGGGCACAATATTTATCGAATTTATTTTTGTATCGATTCTTCAAAGCATGCCCTGTTTAATAATGGTCATGCGTTATTCGGCTCGCTAAAAAAAATTGTTAATTCATTTATCAAAGATTTTAAAATGGCTTTTTCGTATGAATATTAATTTTTTTTTGTTTTGCTTAACTTAAATTAATTATTTTACTTAACATATTCACCGAATGTCACACGTCAAAACACAAAAGCGGGATAATTAAACACAATCGAAGTTCTGATATTCAGACGTCAAAATAAGGCATGCAAACAATTTTTTTAAAAATCTATAATCTTGTCCCTTACAACAACACAATGTTTTGTTCAGTTTCAGGTGATTATTTTAAGCATATTTGGACCACCCCTCAAAACAAGGGGGGTTGTAAGAAAAAAAAAATATATATATCGTTTATGAAAAATAAGTACACTGTTATAAAGTTCCTTCTTCTCTTAATAATCGCTGAAAATTTCGTATTGATTGGATAATTACCTGATTTTTGGTAAATTTTTAAAAAGACGGTCCGTCAAAAAGTACTTACCTGCCCCCCCCCAGGTTTGGCGGCGCCTAATATATATATATATATATATATATATATATATATATATATATATATATATATATATATATATAATTAGTTATATTTTATTTGGATAAAGAAATCTAGCAGAGTGTTCCGTTATAAGGAAAATCCGAAAATAAGAGCGTATTATTTATATTTTGTTTACAAAAGGTTTAAATATGTCATCGATACTGTCTGTTTAAAACCACACATTTAGGAAGCGTATTAGATTCCCATACCATGCTCTCTTCAGCCAATACTCATCCATCAAATATACATACATCCATACCCCCACAACAATTTAAAAAATAAAACAACGGATAAAAACATGTAAATGTAATCGCCACAAAAGAGAAGTACGTGATACTATCTCCACCAAATATGTCGGCAGAATGGATACAAAGAGAACAAGGCATTTTCCAGATATTGAGCACGTTGACACACCTGCTCTTGTTAGATCACTGAATTTAAGCAACGTTGAGCCTAGTTAGTAACAGATGGGTGACCATTTGTGAATTCTAGGCGCTGTATGTGCTCTCCGCTTATCGCAGCATTTGTTTCCAGTCTTCCTGTACACGCACTTCACTTGCCACTGGTATTTAACAGTGTCGACTCAGGAAAGGTGTGGTTGAAGATAGCGCACCTCCTGACATCAAAATTTAACGCGCCGGCGCCCCTACGTGTGTATCCATAGTTTGTCAAAAACTGAAGGAGCCTGTCTCATATATATATATATATATATATATATATATATATATATATATATATATATATATATATATATATATATATATATATATATACTAGCCTGTGTGCCCGGCGGAGCTGCGATGTTTGGAGGTGTGTGTTGAGCAAAAAAAAAAAAAAAAGTGGTAATAAGAAAGCAGACACCAACCCATACGGCGAAGGAGGAACAGAATGGGAAAAAACGTAACGTCTTTGCTATTACGACCACCGCAAAACCGGAAGTGACGTAGGTTTAAATTAAGGCTAGCCAATCGAAAAGAGGGGACGACTTTCGAAAATATCGGTGAGAAAAGCGTCCCCTCTTTGTAGAAAAATGCCGAGTTGAGGGCGAAGAAATCAATGTTTTAGCACATTTTTCGGTATTTGTCATCTGAAGGGTCGAGCCTAAAAAAAAAACTACTGATCATGTGAAAACCCGCCACATCTATCCTACGTTTTAGGCAGACATGCAAACATACATACATGCATTAATGTATTCGTAGCTAAAATTTTCGATCCATACCGATGAAAAACCTTGTCTATCTCTGAATACCCTTTTCAAATTTCAAATGTTTAGACAAGAAATTGTGTGAGTAATTTGGTAGAGACCGCACCGGTCAAATTTTTTAAAACTTTGACCCATATTATGACTCCTTAATATTAATTGTTTTGGGCTCCAATCAATTTATTAAGTTTGATCCATATTCAAAGACCCTATATCTAAACTTTCAATTGTTTATATAAAAATGGGCGGAGGAGTTTGCTAGGGTTCTCAACAGCCAAATCGTTGAACATTGATCCCTTAACAGCCAAATTTCTGGCCGAAAACGGACTACAGCATTTTTTTCAAATCTCAGTACAATATACATCAAAATTCGAATCTATAGACTAAAAATTGTCAGTTATTGCGTAGGGAAATGTACATAGATTAACACAGAGACAGACAGAAATTTTCACTTTTATAGATATATAGATTTTCAATTTTAGCTGATAGCATCCACGCAACACACACATATACGCACATCTATCTATCTATCTATCTATCTATCTATCTATCTATCTATCTATAAAAGTGAAAGTGTATGTATGTCTGTCTGTGTATCTGTGTATCTGTGTGTATTGATATTTGGGAAAATCGATGTGATCGGTTTTCGACCAGAAATTTTGCAATTAAGGGTCAAGTTCAACGATTTGACCTTTGAAAACTCTACCGAAATCCTCCGACAATTTTGAGTTTAAACACTTGAAATTATAGATATAGGTTCATTAGACATGGATCTAAGTTAATAACTTTATATGAGCCCAAAACAATAATTTTAACGGGGTCATAATCGGGGTCAAATAAAAAAAATTGACCACCTTTTTTTTTTTGTTCAACATATATCTTCAAATACCCGGGCAACGCTGGACACCCATGCTAGTATATCTATAAAAATGAAAGTGTCTGTCTTTCTGTCTGTCTGTCTGTCTGTGTATCTGTGTATCTGTGTGTCTGCGTGTGTACATTTCCCTACGCAATAACTCTTTCAATTTTAAGTCTACAGACTCGAAATTTGATATACAGGGTACTGAGATTTGGGAAAATCGATGTGATCTGTTTTCGGCCAGAAATTTTGTGATTAAGGGGTCAAAGTGCAACGATTTGACCTTTGATAACGCTACCTAACTCCTCTGACAATTTTAAGTTTAAATACTTGAAATTTTAGATATAGGTTCATTGGACATGGATCTAACTTAATAACTGAATTTGAGCCCAAAACAATAAATTTTAAGGGGTCAAATTAAAAACAATTGACCACTTTTTTTTTGCTCAACATACATCTCCAAATACCCGGGCAATGCAGGCACCCATGATAGTACATATATATATATATATATATATATATATATATATATATATATATATATATATATATATATATAGTTTTGAGCCTACCACCGTTTATTAGATTCAATATGATAATCGATAGAGAATTTTCTCTGTAATAATATATACGCAACCTGCATTTTTTATATTATCGTATTTAAGCGTATATTACTACTTGGCGGCGTCGGGCGGCGGTGGGCGGCCTCTTAGAGTATGCATTTGTTTTTTCGATAAATTCATAACGACTTTTGTTCCCTGTATTAAACGTATGTACGAGATACGAGGGGCGTGCAATAAGTAATGACCCTGACCCACTTCCATTTGTCTGATCTAGCTGAAATTTTTTCATGTGCAATGATTTATATCTCTACTGGTTATGTGGCAAAATACAGCTCTGAACTAATTGTGGTTTCTGTTTTACAGGTGTTTGAACTGAGTCAGGTGTGAAATGGAGTCTGTTGAATGTCGAGCAATGATCCGGTTTTTGTATTTGAAAGGACGCACATCACAGGAGACTTTTGATGAAATGAAAGCAACTTATTGTGATAATGCCCCATCATATGACCTTGTAAAACGCAAGCATCGTGAATTCAAATATGGCCGGAAGTCTGTATAAACAGTTTCCAGACCTGGTCGACCCCCTTCTGCCATTGATGAGGCAACTGTCCGTCAAGTTGAGGTTGCTATTTTGTCAAGATTAGTACAGGGTTTTTGGAAACTATCATTCATGACCTTTTGCATATGCATTAGCTGTCTGCCAGGTTGATTCCCAGGTTGCTCAAACCATTCCAGAAGCGAAAACGCGTTGACTGCTCGAGGATGAATTTAGAGATGTGCCAAGAAAATGAATTAACGTTTTTCAAAAGACTGATTACACAGGATTAAACCTGGGTCCGTTACTATGATCCAGAGACCAAAGCTCAGTCAATGCAGTGAAAGCACTTGGACTCACCACCTCCAAATGTGATACTATAAAATGCCCCTGAGGTAGATTTGAGCCACTAAGTGCTGAGAGGGGGGAATAGACAAAGGAAGCGGACATGGCCTAGAATAAACAAAGAAATCGGAAATATTCTACAATGAACAATAGATAGGAAGTAGCAAACAATAAAAATAGAAACTTACAGATCAAACAGGGAAGAGCAGAGTGATGAGAGGAAGGAATAGACAAAAGGGTAGGAAATGGCTTAGAATAAACAAAGAAAGAGGAAATATCCTACAATCAATAATAGATAGGAAGTAGCAAACAATAACAATAGAAACCTACTGATAAAAAAGGGCAGCTTTCGATAGCCAGGGTGGGGTGGGCGACCCGAAAGACCAAGACAGAGGAGACGGTCAGTTGACATCTAGATGCGCTAGACAGTGGATTGAAGTTGGACAGTTAGAGTTGACAACTAGATACCCTTGACGTCGGATGGGAGTTGATAACGACTACAGTTGAACAGTTATAGAGTTGACTGTGAAATAGAGACGTGGACAATTTTAGAGTTGACTGTGAAACAGAGAACGAACGGTGAGAAGACACACACACACACACACACACACACACACTCACAAGTCCAACAGTCAATTTATATGTGAACCTTAGCGTTTGTGTTTTTCCTTTCTTTGTTCATATTTCTATTTTGTGAATCGCGTGTGTTCGCATCGACAGTTGCCAACGGGAAAATGACGATCCGGCCATAAGAAGAATAGTTGAAGGAAAAATCCACGGCACACGACGTTGGGAGTCGGCGATCTGTAGTGGGAGCCACACGTTTGGGGTTACACAAAGAAGGCAAGGGTGCAGCTCTCTGCTGGCAAGGTCATGCTCACAGTCTTCTGGGACCAGGACGGAGTAGTGATGATAGATTTCCTGGCAAAAGGGTAGTACAATTACATGGGCCTATTATGCTTCACTTTTGAGGAAATAAAGGGAAGCTATCAAAATCAAAAGGCGGGGCAAGATCAGCAAAGTTACCTTCTCCTACACGACAACGCTCTGGTCCACAACTCGCATGTCGCCAGATCAGAAGCACGGGCGTGTGGTTATGAAATCCTTCCCGATCCTCCCTACTCTCTTGACCTTACACCCTCTGACTTTCACTTCTTCCCAGCCATGAAGTTTTTTTTTGGAAAGGAAAGCGTTTCTCAGATGATGCAACTTTGATTTCTGAAGTAATGTCGTGGTTGGAGGACCAACCTGGCGTGTTCTACAAAAACGGTCTCCAGAGCTGCATCAAACGATGGGAGAAATACATAACTCTGTGTGGTTCCTATGTAGAGAAAGACTAATAACTGTGCCAAGTTTCGTTTTTCTGCTGCTATGGGAAGTGGGTCAGGGGCATTACTTATTGCATGCTCCTCGTATATATATATATATATATATATATATATATACATATATATATATATCATACACTTTATATATAATATGTATACACATTTTATATATAAATATTTTATGTACATACACTATATATTTATAACTGATATATATATATATATATATATATATATATACTTTATGTATGCATTCTGTATACAGTGTATACAAACAGTGGTCTCCCACATATTTATTAATGAACATAAATTCATGGAAATCAGTTGCAATACTACCGTCCTTTTGGATAATTTTTCCAAGTCCGGAGAAATTGCGCAAATTAGCTAAAAACGCTCTTTTGGCTACCACGCATATAAAGAACACTTTATTTTTAGTTGGCGCAATTATCACCCGATTTGGCACAATTACCTCAAAGTACGTCTGTATATTATGTAAAGGAAACTTCTATTTCCCACGTGGGATGCATATTTTCTTCAAGATAAAAACACGTAAAGAAATTAATTTAAAAGAAAATTTTCATTTGTAACAAAAAATAAATTATATTTTTGAATCCCAAATCCAATAAATACACGATATTTTCAAATAAATGACAATACATAATGCGTACCATTATTGTGGTCAAGTTTAAGGTTAAATTACAGGTGTGAAAAAGATTCCAAAATCACTTAGAAGTTTTTAAATGTTTTTAGAACTTCTGTTCTTTCATGTCCAAAAAATTAGCGCATCATCAGTTGCTAAGGTGAAAATGGAAGACCGAAAAATCTGACAAGTAATAATGTAATTTTTTTTTAAATGAGAACACTTCCACCGATAAATTGTCGTCACGTGGAAAATTCTCCATTTATGGCTGATTTCAGGTCGGTTTTATGTTAGAGCATTTTATTGCGATTTTTAAAAAATTATTATTATAAGTATGAAAATGGCCGGGAAACTACTAAGACGTATTTAAAAGGTTTCTAAAGCTTCCATTGTCTACTGTTCAAAAAATTATAAGAAAGCATGAAAATATGGCATCACCAATTACTTAGGTCGGAATAGGAAACTAAAAAAGCTGAGAAGTAATAATGTAAATATTTTAAATAAGGAAATCTTTACTTGATCATGTAAAAAATGTCTCCATTTATGGCTGATTTTGGGTCAGTTTATTTTCTAACATTTTACTGCTAATTTTTTAAATTTTATTATTACCAAAATTCTTTATAGAATTTCAAGCCGGTGATTGAGCCGAACCGCTTTCAATGTCTAAAATGTTCTCTTTTATTTATAAGATTGCAAGTGGGTTTTAGGTCGTTGTCCTAGACTGAACTGTACTCGGAAAGAACCAATGTACTGAACTGTCTTTTGGAATGAAACAAGAAAAAGCTTATCACGTTGCACTCATTTAAACATATATGAAAACTGATTATCAGACGCCATAATCTCTAAAACACACGCAAACGATAATATACCCTATTCCAAATTTTACATTTCCGCTAACATTTTTTTTTATTCAGGTCATAACGTATTTTCGACATATTTTTTTGTTTTTGTCAGCATTTTAGGCCTTACATTAGATTGATTAATGAATATCATGGCATTTTGATCCATCTCCTGGTTGCCTCTAACCAAGTATTAATATGTTGTTGTTTGAATAACGGGGTTTAAACAGTATAAATCATAATCATATAAAAGGCTTGTAATGGGAACACTTAACATTCTGTTCTAGCTTTTTTACAAAAAATTCTACATGATGAAATAATTATCAGCAAAGATATTCTTATTTAGAAGTTTCACGTTGTGAACATGTTTGGCCTTTTTAAATGACTGATAATGCCACATTTTTCATGTTTTTATATAACTATTTAAAAAATAAAGAATGGAACATCCATATTTTTAACTTGATCTAAATAATGCTTTCCCATGATGTAGGTTGAAGTTTTTTTAAAAAAATATATTATATTGCTATTGTAAAAAAATTGATTATCTTTATAAATAAAATATGCGTGACAGCATTTTTTAAACACTGCATATATACATATATATATATATATATATATATATATATATATATATATATATATATAACATTTATATCATTGATATCACTTAAATATATATATATATATATATATATATATATATATATATATGTAGTACTGCCAAAAAGAAAGTCCGGACTTTTCATTTTTGCAAAAACCGTAAATTTAAGCCAAATTGAATACAACTACTTAAACAATATATACCTCATTTGATTCGCCTTTCATTCCCCTACAATTTAACCTGTTCATATTTGACTTTACTTAACGTATGCTAGCGTTCACCTCAAGTTAAACAATTAACTTCAAATTTAGGAGACAAAAAGAAACTCCGCAGCAGCAATTGAGCGTGAAACTAGCTTAAAATATTCACTTTTTAGGCAACAAATAATTTGTATGATGTTTCTGAATTTTTTGAGATTAAGAGTTGTTATTTGTATGATTATTCATCGGACTACTCTTGAGTGTGATTTTTACACGTTTCGGTCGATATAACCTCCGACCTTCTTCAGGTGTATCGTGTCGAATTTGGGAATGTTTCTGTCAAACTCGGGAATTTGGACGGAATTTCCAGCGGAACCCTTTATTTACATAGCGCGGATAGCTTGCTCTTGTTCCGTCAGCCATGACTGGGCAGAGGTCCTAAGTAATTCGCAAATGTATTTTTCGTTCGCCCACACTGAGGATTGAACCTTCAACCTTCAGGAGAATATCACTTTTACAATTGATTTTTTCCATTACTCTAACCACTGCGCCACGGGTCCTTAAGAGAATTCCAAAGTCGCCCTTTTCTGGGGGGAAAAACTGTTAGAGTAGAAGTCTTTCTTAAATCTTGGGATCTCTACTGTGTAGGGGCCGGATTTGCTGCTTCTCGGGTTTGTAAGGGGTATTTACGTTGAGAGGCAACAAAGGCCTATAAATCATATTACACTTGAACTTCTACATGTGAGTACAGTTGAGGAAACAGGAACCTGGAAGGGAATTTCAGAGTCTAGCAGTTCTGGGGAAGAAACTATTAGAATAAAAGGCTTTCCTACACCTGTGTAGGGGTGGAACTTTGCTTCTCGTCGGGTTTGTCGGGGGTATTTATGTCGAGGGAGTATAAGGGCTTGCAGAAGCATGCACCATTATATCGATGGGACAGAGGGTGGAGCTTAAATGACAGTTCAGAACCTATAAGATTAGCGACTCTCTATTGAACCCTGTCCAAGAGCGAAAGACTAGTAGCAGATGCACTAGCCCAAATGTGACAACAATAATCCATACATGAGTGAATGGATGGCCTTGTAGAGGTACAGGATACTTTCAGGCGTGAATAAATAGATAACATTCTAACACGATAGAAAGAGCCCACCTTCTTCGCAGCAGCCTTGGAAATCCTGTCGATGTATCTACTCCAACTTATGTTTCCTGCTAACGTTAAGCCGACAAGTTTGAATGAGGAACGTTCAGGTAATTTATCATTAGCTTTTGGTGGTTGAGAAGTTTGTTTTTGTAATTATTAAAGAAACTAGCTTTGTCTTGACAGGATTGAACGTTACTATCCATTTTTGACCACGTTCAACTACAGACTAAAAGTCTTCCTCTTGATTTTCCGCCATTGCCTTGGATATGTGTTCATTCGTTTTCCCCTTGTGCCTGTTATAGAGCGGTGTGTAGTCAGCAAATATACCCATCTCAGAGACTATTTTATCCGGGAGGTCATTTATGAATATAAGGCATAATATTGGTCCAAGGATAGACCCTTGATTTACACTCGCATTTATATCATATTGTTTAGACGTATGACCACCGAGAACAACCTGGATTCTTCTCTTATGTATTTGGCGGGTGACCCAAGGAAGAGAGGCATTCGCTGGATTTCACACACTCAAATTTACTCCATTTGAGCAATGCGAGGCTTTCCACTACCGTCTCTTGAAATGCATAATTTTATAAGAAATAATATGCACAGAATATCGCTCAAAGTATCAGAACATGGACAATGGGAAATATAAAACATTCCGGAACGAAAGAGCGTTTATTTAAATCGACAACAGAAGACAGTTGGTTCCAGAGTGAGGATAAACTGACGCATTTTTTTCTCAATGCCAAAGCATCCGCACCACACCCCGGCCACGCGCCTTCACTGATGTCAACATCTGTCATACTAAATCGATGTGTTGTCATTGGGAATAAACAAAAAATTTATATAATCCAACTGTGTGTTGTTTTATTCGTTGACAGGTGTATATATCACCAGTTTTGGCAAATAGAAAACAGGACCCTGAACAGAAGCGTGTGCTCTATCCCAACTATCATAAATGGACCTGAGGTAATCTCGTCAGTATCAGACAAAGCTAAACTCTTTGCCAAGAATTTGCAGCTAATTCTACCCTATGCAACCAAGGCCGCCAACTTCCTGTCTTTTCCTCTGTATCAGAAAATACGCTACACGAGATAAAAATACCTGTGCCTGATGTTGCCAAGCTAATTAAAAACCTTGATTCCAGTAAAGCAACTGGCCCTGATGGCATTCCAAGTAGAGTGCTCAAAAAGCTTCAACCAGAACTAGACCGCATACACACAAAGCTGTTTAACGTTGTCCTAACGGGGAATTGCTTCCCAACACCCTGGAAAATCTCATCAGTATGCCCTGTATTTAAGAATTCAGGTGATCACTAATGTCCCTTTCAGTACAGACAAATAAGTCTCCCGTGTGTCATGAGTAATTTACTTGAATCTGTGTAAACTAGAGAAGTAGTCAACAACCTCAGTAAAAATTACCTTTTTAGTGACATGCAATATGATTTCCGTTCTGCTAGATCTACAGCGGATGTGCTTACGCTTATTTCTCATAGGGTTGGCGAAACTCTCGACTGAGGCTTCCTTTTTAGAGCAATTGCTCTTGGCATATCAAAGTCCTTCGATACGCTATGGCATAAAAGCCTACTTCACAAGATCTCCAGCTATGGTATAGCTGGAAATGTCTGATAAGTTCATAAGAGTAGTGGTTGATTGGCAGAAATCAGAAGCTCCTAGTAATAATGCTAGAGTCACTCAGGGGTCCATCCTGGGTGAAACTCTCTTCCTGATCTACATTAATGATTGTCCAAATCCCATACTTAGATCATTCGTAGACATTTTTGCTTACGACACTACCATCTTTAGCAGCACATAAAAGGCCGTAAACGACCAAGTTCTTTCTGATTTTTTCCACTCTAATTTTGAGCACGTGGTACAATGGGGGAAAAGTGGCTGGTTACTTTTAATGCATCTGAAACGAAGCTTCTACCTTTACATTATTGACGTTTGCTCCTCACCTCGCATCAATTGAAATGAATGGCTCTCCTCTTGGGGAGGCTTTATGTTTTTAAAAGCTGCTAGGCTTGACCTTTACTCCTGATCTAAAATGGAACACGTACATCAAATCTGTTCCCAAGGTCGCTGGAAATAGTGGGACCGTTCTATCGATCCAGTTGATATCTACCTGCTGATGCAATTCTCTACCTATATAAGAGCCAGGTCCACCCAAGGATGGAGTGTTGTTGCCACATCTGGGCGGGAAGACTTTATCCTGCCTTGACAGAGTTCAGAATAGACTTCGTAATGGAAGATGCCCATTGCACGTTCCTGCAAGAGACGTTGCGAGCCTGTCTCTGTTTTATCGTTATTTTCATGGCAAATGCTCGTCTAATCTCCAATCTATGGCCCTCATTGCCAAACCGTCACATTAAACACTCGCCTAGCTGAAAACACTATCAAGAACGTCCTCCCCCACTCTTTATCTGTGCCTAAATCATAAGCGTAGATTCCATGAAATAAGCTTCTTTCTTAGAACTGCACACATGTGGAACTCTCTTCGGTTTATCTGATTTCCAGCTGACTACAATATCGTCGTCTTCAAGTCCAACATAAACAAGTTCTGGATGAGCCGTCCCCATTAATAAATCCAATTTTACCAAATTTACACTTCTAACGATTACTATATTGTCCTTTGGACCACTGTACACTCTTTAACTCTTACCCTCGAGTAGCCTCTGAGCCTTGATAAGTGGTATATGTGTGTGTGTCTGTGTGTGTATTTAGGCAGCATTTTTCTCTTTAGTATATTTTATTAAATAAAGTAGACGTTTTTTTGTCTATTAATTCTGTTTTTGATATTTACGTAATCAACTTTACCAAATTTCCACTACTATAAAGTCTTTTTGACCACTGTACACTCTTAAACCTTAATCATCGAGTGGCTTCTGCGCCATGATAAGCGGTAATTCCCTGGTAAAAAAAAAATGAAAAAGTCGCCTTAAAAATTATATAGATTAGGCACATTAAACAACCGACCGCAACGAATATATAATAGTTATATACACATTAGTATTATTAAAAACATCTATTCCGTTTTTTTGGGGGTAATCCTTTCAAACGAGGCTTTACAATTTGTGCATTCGTTTATTTTTTGTGAGTTATTAGCCTCCTCTTCATAACTGTTGCTATTTTACAACGTTTCGACCGCCTCATCCATCGTCAGGTGATTAACCGCGCTGAAATAAGAATGCTGAGTTTTGTAACTAACCACCAGCAATTACCGTCTTCTATAGTCGTTGTCTCGTCACGTGTTGGCCAACTACTCGCCCGGCCTCCTTTGGACGGATTAAAACCACTATCGACTATAAAGATGAGGATAACACACCGCAAAAAGAATGAATACACAAATCATGAAGTTCGTTTACAAGGATTCGAAAAATCACATTCGCTACGGACTCGACGGATACGGCACAATCACGTTGATACACCGGTTATCGCCAGATCATCGAAGTTAAGCAACGTTGAGCCTGGCCAGTACCAGATGGGTGAGCATTTGGGATGGCGAGGCGCTGTATGTACCATGAGGTAAAAATACCAGGTTGGGAAACTGGCGCGGTCTATCCTTCTCTCGAGGGTAGATGGGACTCTCTTGTGGTAGGCAAACAATCACGATAAAAAATACCTGGATAGCCGTGGTGAAGCATCAAGTATTCCAGCCATTAGAAAAATCGTGAAAGATTCTGCAGAATTTGTTCACGTTTCACCTGCCCCTACTTGCATTGAATAAAACTTCATTATCATCACGAATCCGACAATGGAATATCAGATTAGAACACAATATTGGATTTATAAGACCATAAAATCAAACCTTGATCGCCCATCGGGACCTCTGTCGCAATGGATTGAGGCGTTCAGTCTCTACAGTTCCAGGTGAGCATTGTCTGAAGATAGCATAAGGGAATGAAGGAAACTCGTCCGTAAAAAGGAATGAATGCACAGTGTCTATTCAGTAATATTTATAAAAAAGAACAATCTACAATTAAATTACAATGAAGTAAAGAGTCTTGATTGAAATTCCGTATTAACCAAAAATATTCCATAGTTCAGAAATGAACGTGAGAGATAATCGGTCAAAATGGTATTTAATTAATAATGTAGATCAGAATAATAATAAAAAATTTAAATCTAAAAAATTAAACAATTGATACATACATCTCTCCCCTCTCTCTCTCTTTCTCTCTCTCTCTCTTTCTCTCTCTGTGTCTCTCTCTCTCTCTCTATATATATATATGTGTTCTGCCTCTACTCTATCGATACTGTTATAGTACGTATTCGACTAAGCTCCAATCTATGGCCCCTCCCAGGAAAACATTCACAACGTTTACGCCTGGCTGATATAACTACTAACAACTTACCTCACGCTCTATCTGTGCCAAAATCTAAACGAAAATTCCACGAGCAGAGCTGCTTCCCTAGCGTTGTCCGTCGCCTGTCTACTTCCCGACTGACTCTAACATGGCCATTTTCAAGTCTTGTTAATGAATCATTATTGAATCATCCATTTCGATAATCTTACCCTACACAAGTTTCCACTGTGACTAGTATTGTCTCACCACGTACCTAATACTTAACGCTTATCCTTGAGTGGCCACCGGGCCTTGTAATCCTTTGCATGTTTTCAAGTCTGGTGGCGGGGATAGAGGCAGAAAGGGGAAATGAGGTGACAGTCCTTTACCAATGAAAGTTGCTATATCGATTACATGGGGACGGGATTTTCTTTCTTTAAATTATTTCTTAGCTATATATCGATATGTGTGTTCTTTTTTCTCTAACTTGTGTTTTATTTTTTAGGTATTCTTTAAATTATCTGTCTATATTTTTTATCTGCGCAACTCCAGCTTCCATATACATCAAATCATCTTCTATAATATAAATCCCACCTGTGTGCTTAAATGTATGTATGTATGCATACATGTATGTATGTATGTATGTATGTATGTATGTATGTATGTATGTATGTCTGCATAAAACTTTCGATTTTCACGGGATCGGTAATGGTTTTGAAGATCGGCCCTTCAAACGATAAATATCGAAAAATCGGCCACAACATTAATTCTTTCATCATCAATGGGACAGTTTTCTACGAGGAGGGTTCGCTTTTTCGCCGATATTTTCGAAAGTCATTCCCTTTTTTCGGTTGACTAGTCTTAATTTGTACCATCGCAACTTCCTGTTTGGCGATGGACGCAAAGGCAAAAATGTAATATTGATTATTTTTTAACATTCATTTTCTCTTTCGCGATACGGGTTCGAGCCTGCTTGCCTACTACCACTTTTTTTTTGCTCAACACACACCTACAAATACCCGGGCAACGCCGGGCACCCAGGTTAGGTCTTAATAATTTCTATTTTCTGGCAGTTTTTCGTTAACTTTTGTAGGTTTAGGTGTGGTTTCATTTTCTAATTTTGTAAGAACACGCCTCCTTATTTCCACATCTCGACCAGGCATCAGTCCTTGCTCAAATATGAAACATTTAAGTGTCGGCATTGAGTTCTGCAAGTTTGAATTCGTTGAGATGTTTACTTAACATGGCTGCGTACGTTGTAAAATCATTTTCGTCATACATCTATAAATTCGAACATGACCAACGCTTATGAAATAAAGAGACTTTCGGGCTATTTCGGAAATTGTATTCTAAGAAGTTCTACCGTTTAAGCGAAAGTCAATTCCGATGTTTTCCGTGGTAAAATAAAATCCACAAGCTTGTTATGCTCGGCCGTCTCTAGTTTCCGCAATAGTAAACGAACCCTTTTCTGGTCCGACCACTGTTTGCAGTCGATACTAAAAAAAAGTCTTCATACCGACCAAAATAAACTTCAAATGATTTACCTTGTTCTGATCCGTAGCAGAAATTGTCAATCGCATTCGATCTTACATGCTTGTATGAATACATTTATTTGCTTCCCCATGGGAGCAAATTAGACACAGGGCCGTTTTTTTTATGTGGGGGAATATTACATGCTTGCATATGGACAGATAAATATGAACGTAAATATAATTACACGTAATCTATATATCTATAAAAGTGAAAATGTCTGTGTGTGTGGCTGTCTACCAAATAAGTCTGTCAATTTTCGGTTTAGTGACTTGATATTTGACATAAGGAGTATTGAGATTTGGAAAAAATCTTTTTAATCGGTTTTCGGCCAGAAATTTTGCTGTGAAGGTGTCAAAGTTCAACGATTTGACATTTGAAAACTCTACCAAACTCCTCCCCCAATTTTGAGTCTAAATACTTGAAATTTTTAATATAGGTTACTTTGACATGCATCAAACATTTTAACTTTATTTGGTCCCCAAAAACAAATGTTAAGGGCTCAAATGGGGTCAAAGTTAAAAAAATTTTACTCCTGCGGTCTCTACCAAATTACTCCGTAAATATTTGGGCTAATCATTTGAAATTTAACATACAGGTATTCAGAGATGGGGCAAGATTCTTAATCGGTTTGGGTCGAAATTTGAGCTGCCAAGTTCAACAGATTTTACCTTTCCGGTGTCTAGCAAACTACTCAGTCAATTTTGGTTCTAAACATTTGAAATTTATACATAACGGGTATTCAACAGGTTTTGGTTGGTTGGTTGGTTGTTTTTGTTTTACGGCATATCAACCTTTTTCAGGTTATTTAATGCCGAATCTAGTTATTTTGAGGAACGATTTTTAATGGAGTATATATATTTTTTAAGTTAAATTCTATTTAACCCGTAGTTGGAACCCTAACAGGTACTACCACTCCGGGTCAGAGTGGACCTGGGAGCAATGGCAATTAAATGGTGGCTCCACACTCCCTGAGGTCCGCAAGGTGGGGCCTCACCATCGGATATAGTTTTAGGTCATATCCAGGACCATAACGGGTTTTGGGGCGAAAATTTGGTCAAAGTTGAAAGAGATCACTTTTGCAGATTTTACCAAATTACTTCGCCAATGTTGGGTTTAAATACTTTAAATTTTAGATGTAAGTAACATGGACCTGGGTAAAACTTTGTATTTTGATTTGAGACCTAAATAATAAATGTTAAGGAGTCAAAAGGTTGATCAAAGCTTTTAAAAATGACCTCTGAGGTCTCTACGAAATTACCGAGACAAATTTTTGTCTAAACATTTGAAATATTACATAAAGTGTATTCACACGTAGGGCAAACTATGAACAGTACATAGGGCCCGAGCAAAGCCAGGCTGAACTGCAAGTAGTTAACTCTAAGATGATCATCAGATAAGACAACAAAACAAGATAAAAAAACTAATAGGGAATTAATTAAAATGAATGTTTAAAAGAATATACAAATTAGCTAGACCTTTGCAGATCAATGCAATTCCACAACCCATACATAACAAAGTTGTATTTTCTTTTTTAAATACATAGAAAAAAAGGGGTTTAATATGAACATCAATACACAAAAAATCCATATTTATAAGAGTATAAATAAAACAGTAGATGCATGTATGTGTTTGTAGATACGTAACCGACATAATCTTAAACTACTATTCAAATGACACTAAAATTAACAGAAAATATTAATTATGGCTAAAGGATGGTTTATAATGAGTAAAATCTTTGTTTGAATCGATAAAAACGGGTACAGAAATATTTCAGCAAGTTTAAATGAAAAATGTAGATTTTAACTTTTCAAAATATTATTATTACTTTTGTGCATGCGCAAATTCAATCATAGCTTGAAGTGGTTTCATTTTAATTCTTGTTTTATATATCTAGCAATTGCTCAAAAGGTAAGGAACGCGGTTGGAGCGCTAAATGTTTTTGTTTCGATTCTAGCTGATTGCATGCAAGACATTTTTATTTAAATCAGTGTTATATATTAGGTACAATATACTATTTAATAGAGAATTTTTTTACATAGGCGTCATCACTTATCAAGGCCGATAGGCCACTCAAGGATAAGGGTTAAAGAGTGTAGAGTAGTCAAAAGGAAAATATAGTAATCAATAGTAATGGAAGTTCGGTAAATTTGTTAACTTAAGTGGAACGGCTCATCAGGAACTTGTTCACATTGGACTTGAAGACAACCATATTATAGACAGTTGGAAAGCAGGAAAACGGAAGACAATTCCACACGCGTGCAGTTCTAAGAAAGAAGATTTGATCATGGAATCTATGTTTAGGTTTAGGCACAGATAAAGAGTGGGGAAAATTATTGATAATGTTTTCAGCTAGTCTAGTTTTTTTTTTTTTACATAGGCATCACCACATTATCAAGGCCAAGAGGCCACTCAAGGATAAGGGTTAAAGATTGTACATTAGAAATTGGACAATATAGTAATCATTAGTAATGGAAATTTGGAAATTTGATAACTTATATGGAACGGCTCATCAAGAACTTATTTACGTTAGACTTGTAGACAACAATATTGTAGTCAGCCGGAAAGCAGGAAAGCGGAAGACAATTCCACAGGCGTGCAGTTCTAAGAAAGAAGCTTTGTTCATGGAATCTCCGTTTAGGTTTAGGCACAGATAAAGAGTGGGGGAAATTATTGATAGTGTTTACAGCTAGACGAGTGTTTCTTGTGAAAGTTTGGCGAGGGGGGACCATAGATTGACGCTCAGTCGAACACTTTCCATGAAAATAACGATACATCAGAAACAAACTCGCAACATCTCTTCTGTGAGAAAGAGGTTGCAAGGAAGATAAAATGACATATCCTACGAGGCTACGAAGTCTATTTTGAACTCTATCAAGGCAGGCCAAGTCCTTTCTAGCAGCTCCTGCCCAGATGTGGCAACAGTATTCCATCCTTGGACGTACCTGTCTCTTATATAGATAGAGAATAGCATCAGCAGTGAGATATCTACCGGATCGATAGAAAGATCCCACCATTTTTCCAGCGGCCTTGGCAACAGATTTGATGTACGTGTTCCATTTAAGATCAGGAGTAATGGTCAAACCAAGAATCTTGGCCTTGTTATAATCAATATGTAATCTGCATTAATTAAAATCTATTTCTTTTCTCTTTCCTGCAACCTCTCTCCCACAGAAGAGACGTTGCAAACCTGTCTTTGTTTTATCGTTATTTCCATGGCAAGTGCTCGTCTGGGCTTAAACGTCTGGTCCCCCTCGTCAATCTTTCACGAAAAACACCCGTCTAGATAAAACCACTGTCAATAATTTTCCCCATTCTTTATCTATGCCTAAATCCAAACGTAGATTCCATGAACAAAGCTTCTTTCTTAGAAGTCCACGCCTTCTTCCCTCTTGACTACAACTTGGATGTATTCAAGTCCAAGGTAAACAAATTCCTGATAAACCGCCCCCCCCCTTCAGTAAGACACTTTATTAAATCTATATTACTAACGATTACTACGATATTATCCCATTGATTACTGTACACGCAATAACTCTTATCCCTGAGTGGCTTCCGGGTCTTGATAAGTGGTGACTACCATGTAAAAAAAAAAGGAGAAGAAATTAAGCGTATTTTACCACCGTGCAAGACCGGGCAAAGACGAGCAAGACTTTGCGCCACCCAGCTAGGATTCAATAAATTTACTAATATAAACTTTGATACAATGAATAATTATAAAGAATTTTATGTATAAACGTTTATTATATCAAACCTTACAAAAACCAATCTAGAGAAAATCAGTAAACGAATAGTAAAAAAAAAAACATACTTTTGGTCAAACATGTAAATATTTTGTGAGGCGAACGAGGTAACAATGCAATTTACTAATGGCCGTTGTTCCATTTCAACAATGCAATGACCTTTCTGTATAGAATGGTTCACTGACCATCATCAAGTTGCATCCATTTCCAACCAAGAACATCGTGACCGTCTTTCAAGAAAATCTCGCCTTTTTGTTGGCCTTCACAATTTATCACAGTTAACGATCGACATTATTTACGTTCGTGGCTGCCGTCGAACATCCGTTGAATAGTAGCGATTGTTTGGCTTTTGTCCACACGTCGCACACAAGAAAGGCAATAGTGATGAGCAAGAAGAGGAACCGATGAGAGAAACCATTTCGGAAGCATAAACCAAAGAAAATATGATGCGTTTTAGCGAAAGGGGGAAAATAATAAAAAGAAACTAATAAAATTATTATTTTCATTTATTTTACCTCTTTTTTTTGTATGGCTTTTTCTTCATTTCGCTGCTGTAGTAGTTCTATTCTTATTTGAAGCAATTTTTTCATATTTATCTTTTGTAGCGTTTGTACTGTGGAACTCCTTGATACGGCATTAAAAATTAGTAACAAAATACAGCACTGTATATAATACACGTATATAATCAAATGACATAAACAACACCGTGGTCCTGGATATGACCTTAAACTATATACAGTGGTGAAGCCCCAGCTTGCAGGCTTTGGGGATTTTGGAGCCACCCTTTAATTACTATTGCTCCCAGGTCCACTCTGACCCAGAGTGGTAGTACCTGTAAGGGTCCCAACTATGGGTTATGTAGAAACCGACTTGAAAACAACAAATATATTCTATTAAAACAATTATCTTCAAAATCTTCGGATTCGGCATTAAATAACCTGAAAAGGGATGATATGCCGTAAAACAAAAAAACAACCAACCGAATACCACCGTAAGGCGGGGCAAATATCATAAGAGAGGCTGGAGAAAACAACGTATTCGACATCGTAACCTGAATTCTAGGGGCAGCGTATCGTGGGGTTTTACAGTAGTTATGTTCCTCATTTTCTTCATCATCGTCTGCCATTCACAATATTAATATTTCAATCAATTTCTTCATTTTTTTTTTTACTATATTTTAGTTATTTTTTCTTCGGTCCTGTTTTCTTTAACGCATTCTTTTATAGCCTTTTTTTTTTTTGCTGCCCCCAAAAATTGTCATTTTATTCTTTTTCTATTTCTTTTATTCTTTCTTTCTTTTTTTACACGGGGTCACCACTTATCAAAGCCCGAAGGCCACCCAGGGATAAGGGTTATTGCGTGTACAGTAATCAATGAGATAGTATTGTAGTAATCATAAGTATTGGGGGTTTTGATAGAGTGTCTTACTTAAGGGGGTGGTTTGACAGGAGTTTGAAGACGTCCAAGTTGTAGTAAGGTGGGAAACAGGCAAGCGGCAGAGAGTTCCACTGGCGTGCAGTTCTCAGAAAGAAGCTTTGCTCATGGAATCTACGTTTGGATTTAGGCACAGATAAAGAGTGGGAAACATTTTTGACAGTGTTTTCAGCTAGACGGGTGTTTATCGTGAAAGATTGGCGAGGGGGGGACGAGGGATTGGAGCTCAGACGAGCACCTGCCATGGAAATAACGATAAAACAAAGACAGGCTCGCAACGTCTCTTCTGTGGGAGAGAGGTTGCAGGGAAGAGAAAAGGGCATCATCCACTAAACCATGAATTCTATTTTGTACTCTATCAAGGCAGGATAGGTTGTTTTTAGCAGCTCCTGCCCAGATATGGCAGCAGTACTCCACCCTTGGACGTACTTGGCTTTTATACAGAAAGAGAATTGCATCAGTAGTGAGATATCTTCTGGAGCGGTAGAAGGATCCCACAATTTTCCCAGCGTCCCTGGCAACAGATTTGATGTACGTGTTCCACTTCAGATCAGGAGTAAAGGTCAAACCAAGAAGCTCTGATTTCTGCCATCAACCACTACTATTATGAGCCTATCAGAGAGAAATGATTTAATGAATGAGAAAATATTTCCAGTAATACCGTAGCTGGAAATCTTGTGAAGTAGGCCCTTATGCCATACCTTATCGAAGGCCTTCGATATGTCAATAGCAATTGCCCTGGAAAGGAAACCTTTGTAAAGACATTCACTAATCCTATGTGATATAATCGTTAGCACATCTGCTGTATATCTTGCAGCGCGGAAACCATATTGCATGTCACTTCTTCCTGTTTCCATCAATTTCTAATTTTATTATTTTCTTCGTCTTCTTGGTTCCATCAGTTTCTAATTTTATTTTGTTTTATCTTGTCTTCAGTTTATATATATATTTTTTCTTCTTTTTGCCTCCATAAATTTCTCATTTTATCATCTCCTCTCTTACTGTGTTTCTTTCTTTACACCTCTGTATTTTATTTATGATATTCTTGTACTCATCAATTTCGGCATATTTTGGTACCCTGACAAAGGATAGATTAGAACTAGTAATTTACTCATTTTTTTTTGGTTTTTACAAGGTGGTCACCACTTATCAAGGCCTGGAAGCCACTCATGGATAAAGGTTATTGCATGTACAATACGTTAGTGCTGAGATTTAATAAACCGTCTACTTAAGAGGGCGGTTCATCAGGAATTTGTTTACGTTCGACTTGAATACATACAGGTTTTAGTCAGGTGGGAAAGAGGCAGACGGAACAGAGTTCCACAGGTGTGCAGTTCTAAGAAAGAAGCTCTGTTTATGGAATCTACGTTTAGATTTAGGCACAGATAAAGAGTGGGAAACATTTTTGACAGTGGTTTCAGCTAGACGGGTGTTTTTATCCTCAAAGATAGGCGAGGGGGGGCATAGATTGGAGCTCACACGAGCACCTGCCATGGAAATAACAATAAAACAAAGATAGGCTTGCAACGTCTCTTCTGTGGGAGAGAGGTTGCAGGAAGAGAAAAGGGCATCCCTCACTAAACCACGAAGAATATTTTGTACTCTGTCTAGGCAGGATAGGCTGTTTTTAGCAGCTCCTGTCCAGATATGGCAGTAGTATTCTATCCTTGGACGTACTTAGCTTTTATATAGATAGAGAATTGCATATCATATTTCCAGCGACCTTGGCAACAGACTTCATGCACGTGTTCCATTTCAGATCAGGAGTAAAGGTCAATCCCATAAGCTTGCCAAAACATGGAGTCTCCCCTTGACGAGAGCCATTCATTTCAATTGATGCCAGATGGGGATCAGAGCGTTGATGATGTAAAGATAGGAGCTTGGTTTTAGATGCATTAAAAGTAACCAGCCACGTCTTCCCCTATTGACCCACGCGCTCGAGATCAGAGGAGAGAGAATCAGAGAGAACTTTGTCATTTACAACCTTTGATGTGTTGCCGTAGATGGTCGTGTCATCAGCATAGATGTCAACGAATGATTTAAGTATGTGTTTAGGGAGATCATTGATGTAGATGAGGAAGAGAGTTGGGCCCAGGATGGACCCCTGAGGGACTCCCGCATTAATACTGCGGGCCTCTGATTTTTTTTCCATCGACCACTACTCTTATGAGCCTATCAGAGAGAAATGATTCAATGATTGAGAAAACATTTCCAGTAATACCGTAGCTGAAAACCATGTGAAGTAGACCCTTATGCCATACCTTGTCGAAGTCTTTGGATATGTCAAGAGCAATTGCCCTAGAAAGGAAGCCTTTGTCAAGAGATTCGCTAATCCTATGAGATATAACCGTTAGCACATCTGCGGTAGATCTTGCAGAACGGAAACTATATTGCATGTCAGTAAGAAGGTTATTTCTGCTGAGGTGGTTGATTACTTCTCTATTTAATATGGATTCCAGCAACTTACTCATGACACACAGGAGACTTCTTGGTCTGAGATGACTTATCACCTGAATTCTTAAATACAGGGCATACTGATGAGGTTTTCTAGGGTGTTGGAAAGCACTTCTCCTTAAGGCAACGCTTAAACAGTTTCGCAAGTATAGGAGCAAGTTCTGGTTGAAGCTTTTTTAACACTATAATTGGGATGCCGTCAGGGCCAGTTGTTTTACTGGAATCAAGGTTCTTTATTAGCTTGGCGACCTCACGCACAGATATTTGTATGTTACCTAGCGTGTTGTGTGTTGTAAGAGAAAATACGGGGAGTTGATGGCCTTCGTCGCATGGGGTAGAATTTGCTGCAAAGTTCTTGCCAAATAGTTTGGCCTTCTCTGATGCTGACGAAATGACCTCTGGTCCATTGATAATGGTTGGGATAGAACGCACACTTTTGTTCAGGATACTATTTGTTATTTGCCAAAACTGGCGGAAACCAAGCCGCTGATCAGCTACTTTGGATTTAACGGACTGAGCATATAGCTCTCTCGCATTCTTTATTACTCTTTTACAGTGGTTGTTGGCGTTCCTTAAAGCAGCTTTAGTCTCAGTGCATCTATTACGTTGGTAGCTATGGATAAAGTGATTTCTGTGCGCGGTGGCAGCAGCACATTCTGGGGAGAAGCATCGCTGGCTGTTAGGTTTTTGTTGGAATTTTTTAGATGGTATAACTCGGTCTATGCCTCCAATTAACCATTCGATTATGTCTGATACTATAGAGGACACATCCTTTTTAAACATGAAATGCAGAGGTGGATCAGTTATGAATGTACGTAAGTTATCCAGTCAGCCATGGAGTATCGGTATACAGTACGGTGGAGGGGTATGTCTGGGGACTTATTACATTTCATTTTTATCTTAACTGATACAACGGAGTGGTCGGAGGATCTTTCGTACTTCCGTTCATTTTATTCGTACCATTCTCAATAACCACGCCTTGGATTATTTTAAAAATTTGCGCAAACATTTGTACTAAAATTATGTTCAGAAAGTGTTTTCCGGGATAACTCTGGTTGTCCCACCTAGGGGCTATTACAGATCTAAAATTGCCCCCAAGTCGTTGGTCCGTTTGTTCATTCGAACTTTTCTCAATAACCATATGATTATTTTTAAAATTTTGCTGAAACATTAGTCATTTTGGAAGTAAATATTTGCCTAAATGGATATTCCGGGAGAACTCTGGTTATCTCTAGGGGACTGTTATAAGAGTAAATTTGTCCAGAAATCGTTTTTTCATTCATTTGTCCTTATTTTCTAATTGTACCAAGAATTCTTCATAACTTTTTTTTTCTCAGTAACCACACCTTTGATTATTTTTTTTTAAATTTTGCACAAACATTAGTTATGGTGAAAAAAATCACTCGTGGGGAAGGATGCCGCATGATCGGCTTTTATTTTTTTATGTTTGTTCTCATTTATTATCCGCCTATCTCATCATCTCCGTCTGCAATCATACTATTTTTAAGTCCATCAATGTCTTCATGTTTTTCATTTCTATCCTTTCCTTTTTCTTCTTTCCTTTTCCTGTTCTTCTTCATCTCCCTATTTTAATCCACAGTATTGCAACTTACAGCAATTTTTTTTTATCGTTTTAAAAAGAATTATTGCTTTTTCTTCATTGCTTTCTTTTTTGCTATCTTTTTCTTCTTTCTTGCCTACTTTAGTTCATAATATTCTTGTTTTCTTGATTTTTATATACTACTAGCTGGCCGCCCGCCCGGCTTTGCCCGGTCGTACAATACGCTTAAATAAGATATTTTAATTTATGCAGACTGCGTATACATTATTACAGAATAAATTCTCTATTACATAGCCTTTGAGCTTCTGGAGCGGCATGGGCCATCTACAACTTTTTATAGATGCTTTTACAGGGTGAGGGTGCTGGCCCCACGCCCAACCTTCCCAGAAGCTACATACAGCGGCTAACCTTCCCAAATGGTCACCCATCTGGTACTGGCCAGTGCCAACGTTTCTTAACGTCGGTGATCTGGCGAGAACCTGTGTGCCAACGTGATTGTGCCGTACATAAATTCTCTATTGATTACCATATATTACGAGGAATAATTTGCCCGGTGGACTTCGTAAAAAAAAATAAATAAATAAAATAATGATAATGTCGTTCATCAAATTTCGTCTGTGTTTGTTTACAATATCACGTCTTGACGATCTTAAAGATAACCTTTCTTCTCTTACAGATAAAAAAAAACTTTTTCCAGGGAATATTTTACGTGACACCGGTCAATGTAAAATAATATTTTTTTTTCCCTTGGCGGATATGACGTAAAATATTCTCTTGAAAAAAATATCTATAAAAGAAGAAATACTATTTTTAAGATCGGATTTTTTTTTAGATATTTATCAGATGAATTTTTGTACGATACCTATCTAAGAATACTGCCAGACATATGAAATAGATTTGTATGAAATTTCTAAAAGATAGGCTCAGCCGTTTCGGAACCTATGAGGAAGGAACTCACACACACAACGTGACTTTTATATAAGAGTAGAGATAGTGATAGAGAACATTTTCTCTTTTCTTTTTTTTCTCTTTTTTACTATTTTTTTACTATTTTTTTTACTATTTCTTTACTATTTCTTTACTATTTCTTTACTTTTTTTGTATCCGTAGTATTCTTGTTTACACTAATTCATTCACATTTTTACTTTCTTGGTACTAACTAATCAGAACATGTCTGAAGACACCAGCTTACTGACCTAATATGTACCAATTATTGATGTTATTGTTTTGGTTTCTTTCCCTTTTGCAAAGTTCAGTCATGTTAGTCAAAATCAAATATAAAAAAACAAAAAACAATATGCCTCTACAAAACAAAGGAACAGAATACCGTGATAAATATTTAAAGTAATTTGAAGCATAAAAAAACTTTTTTTTTCGAAATTTACTGGATACAGGATTAGATAACTCGAAGCCAGACTTTCACGAAAAATACTCGTCTTACCAGAACCACTATCAACAATTACCCACACTCTTTATCCGTGCCTACACCTAAACATAGATTCCATGAACAGGGCTTCTTTCTTAGAACTGCTCGCTTGCGGAACTCTATTCCGTTTGCTTGCTTTCCAGTTGACTACAATCTGATTGTCTTCAAGTCCAACGTGAACAAATTCTTATTGAACCGTCCCCCTAAGTAATCCATGTTACAAAATTCCCACTAATGTTTACTACGCTAAAATCACAGTGACTAATGTATACCTATTAGCCCTTATACTCGACTGGCCTCTGGGTCTTGATAATCGGTGACTCCCATGTAAAAAAGGGTAGATATGTCGTAAAAAAACAAAACAACGAATAACAACAAAAATATCTCGATTCTTTTCTGCCTTTTATGACATCGTTTATTTTTTTTTTTTCATTTGTGTATATTATCGATATTATTTATGTTTGTATCTTTCTCTTTATCATTATCTTTGCTTTATCTTCTTTTATTACCTTTTCTTCATCTTCTTCTTCTTCTACTACTACTATTACTACTGCTACTACTATTACTACTACTCTTACTTCTTTTTTATCCTCCATTTGGCTTTGTTTTCCACAATATTCTTTTTTTTTTCATTAACTTTTCATCTTTTAAAACCTCCTTCCTACAGAAAAGATGTTGCCAGTTTGCCTATGTTTTATCGTTAACTTCAATGCAAGTGCTCCACTGAGTTCCAATCTATGCCCCCCCCTCGCCAAACTTTTACAAGAAACACCCGTTTGGCAGAAAAAAAAACTATCAACAGTTTCTCCCACTCTTTATCTGTGCCTAAACCTAAATGTAGATTTCATGAAAAAAGCTTCTTTCTTAGAACTGCACGCCTATGAAATTTCCTTCCGTTTTCCTGTTTTCCAGCTGACTACAATATGGTTGTCTTCAAGTCTAACGTAAACAAGTTTTTGATCAGCAGTTCCATATAAGTTAACAAATTCACCGAATTACCATTACTGAAAATTACTATATTGTCCAATTTCCACTGTACACTCTTTAATCGTTATCCTCGAGTGGCCTCTTGGCCTTAATAAGTTGTGATGGCTTTTTTTTACACAGTGATAACCACTTATCAAGGCACGGAAGCCACTCAGGAATAAGTGTTATTGCAAGTACATTACGTTAGTGTGGAGATTTGATGAACTGTTTACTTAAGGGGGCGGTTCATTAGGAATTTGTTTTCTTTGGACTTGAAGACATCCAAGTTGTAGTCCGGTGGGACACAGGCAGACGGAACAGAGTTCCACGGGCGTGCAGTTCTAAGAAAGAAGCTTTGTTCATGGAATCCACGTTTTGATTTAGGCACAGATATAGAGTGGGGAAGATTTTTCACATTGGATTCAGCTAGACGGGTGTTTTTCGTGAAAGATTGGCGAGGGGGGACCAGGGATTGGAGTTCAGATGAGCACCTGCCATGGAAATAACGATAAAACAAGGATAGGCTCGCAACGTATCTTCTGTGGGAGAGAGGTTGCAGGGTACAGAAAAAGAACATCCCCCACTTAGCCACGAAGTCTATTTTGTACTCTGTCAAGGATGGAAAGTGTGTGTTTAGCAGCTCCTGCCCAGATATGGCAACAATATTCCATCCTTGGACGCACTTGGCTTTTATATAGATCGAGAATTGCATCAGTAGTGAGATATCTTCTGGAGCGATAGAAGGATCCCACCATCTTTCCAGCAACCTTGGCAACAGACTTGATGTACGTGTTTCATTTCAGATCAGGAGTAAAGGTCAAACCAAGAAGCTTGCCAAAACACGGGGCCTCTCCCAAACGAGAGCCATCCATTTCAATTAATGCCAGATGGGGATCAGAGCGTTGATGATGTAAGGATAGGAGTTTGGTTTTGGATGCATTAAAGGATACCAGCCACGTCTTCCTCCACTGAACCACGCGCTCGAGATCAGAGGAGAGAAAATCAGAGAGAACTTTGTCATTTACAGCCTTTGATGTGTTGCCGTAGATGGTCGTGTCATCAGCATAGATGTCAACGAATGATTTACGTATGCGTTTAGGGAGGTCATTGAGGTAGATCAGGAAGAGAGTTGGGCCCTGGATTGACCCCGGAGGGATTCCAGCATTTATATTGCAGGCCTCCGATTTTTTTCCATCTACCACTACTCTTATGAGCCTATCGGAGAGAAATAATTTAATGATTGAGAAAACATTTCCAGTTATACCGTAGCTGGAAATCTTGTGAAGTACACCCTTATGCCATACCTTGTCGAAGGCCTTTGATATGTCAAGAGCAATTGCCCTAGAAAGGAAGCCTTTGTCAAGAGATTCACTAATCTTGTGGGATATTACCGTCAGCACATCTGCGGTAGATCTTGCAGAGCGGAAACCATATTGAGTGTCACTAATAAGGTTGTTCCTGCTGAGGTGGTTGATTACTTCTCTATTTAATATGGATTCCAGAAACTTACTCATAACACACAGGAGACTTGTTGGTCTGTACTGAGAGGGAGATAACTTATCACCTGAATTCCTAAATACAGGGCAAACGTATGAGGTCTTCCAGGGAGTCGGAAACACTTCTCCTTAAGGCAGCGTTTAAATAGTTTCGTAAGTATGGGAGCAAGTTCTGGTGCAAGATTTTTTAACACTATAATTGGGATGCCATCAGGGCCAGTTGCTTTACTGGAATCAAGGTTCTTTATTAGTTTGGCGACCTCATGCACTGATATTTGTATGTTACCTAGCTTGTTCTGTGTTATAGGAGGAAATATGGGGAGTTGATGGCCTCCGTCGCATAGGGTAGAATTAGCTGCAAAGTTCTTTGCAAATAGTTTGGCCTTGTCTGACGCTGACGAGATGACCTCTGGTCCATTGATAATGGTTGGGATAGAACGCACACTTCTGTTCAGGATCCTATTTGTTATTTGCCAAAACTGATGGGAACCAAGCCGCTGATCAGCTACCTTGGATATAACAGACTGGGCATATAGCTCTCTTGCATTTTTTATTACTCTTTTACAGTGGTTGCTGACAGTCCTGAAAGCAGCTTTAGTCTCAGTGCATCTATTTCGTTGGTAGCTATGGAAAAAGTGATTTCTGTGCGCGATGGCAGCAGCACATTCTGGGGAGAAGCATGGCTGGCTGTTAGGTTTTTGTTGGAATTTTTTAGATGGTATGAATTGGTCTATGCCTACAATTAACCATTCGGTCAGATCTGATACTATAGAGGACATTTCCTTTTTAAACATTGAGTGCAGAGGTAAATCAGATATGAATGTACGGAAGCTATCCAGTCAGCCATAGAGTATCGGTATACAGTACGGTGGAGGGGTACGCCTGGGGACTTTATACGTTTCGTTTTTATCTTAACTGATACGACGTAGTGGTCGGAGGATCCTAGAGGAGAATGAATGGAACATGAGCATAGCTCAGGGGAAATTGAGAGAAAAGGTCAAGGAGGCTTGCATATTGACCGGGTGTATCGGGCACACGGGTGGGTTCGCGAGCAATCTGAGTGAGGTCATAAGCAATGGAATAATCATTACAAAACCTCCCCTCATCGTCCGTCTTATTTGAATGGGTCAGCCATTCCACGTTATGGACGTTGAAGTCACCACAGATGTGGATGTTAGCCGAGGGATGTGCAGACAGTATGTTGTCTATTTTCTCAGATATGCTCTTAAAGATAGTAACTCCACTGTTGTGGGGCCGATAGAGGGCAAATAAAAATGCAGTGGTGTTAGCAAGTGCAACCCTGAAGCACATATAGGGTAAATTAGGATCTTCCCTAGATTTATACCTGCCACACGGGAAGCCATCCTTAATGTAGGCACATATTCCATGCCCATGGCGATCTTGTGGCTCAGATTTAGCTGTTAAGTTAGAGTTTCCGTTAATTATGAACTCATCTAGGGAAATGGTCGGCCCTATTCCAGTTTCACTTAGAAATAATATGTTCGGTTTCGTCTCCTGTAATTGGGTTTCAACCTCTGGAAGGTTGGAACGTAGACCCCTGATTTTGGAGAAGGAGACCTGGTAGTAGGGGTCTACGTTGCAAGATGGGGTTCTAGGTTAAATTGAGTGTTTATTCTGGAGATATTTCATGTTGAGGTTTTGGGATTTGTGGAATAGGTCGGCATACTTGGTTAGAGCAGTGCAGAGAGGGAAAGTAAGAGAGAAAAAAAACAAAACATCTTTTTCTGCTTCATCTTCGTTTTTTTTTGTTCATGGTATAACCATTTCCATCGATTTCTGAATTTTTCCATCCTTCCTTACTGTCCCTCAGCACATTGCTTGACCATACGCAAAAAAAAAAAGAAAAATGCGAATAAAGCGCGTCGATATTCAGGACATCTAAATAGTTCGTTCTAAAACTAACACTCTGTATTTTAAACTAAAGAGACTATCATGTTAAAGAGGTACGGGGACAGGAGTACTACCATTAAAACAAGCAAATATTTTGTACTACAGAACTGATTTTGCTACATAGTCACCTCCATTCTTAATGCGCTTTTGCGAGGCTCTTTTGATGCTTCAGGTATAAAAGTACGGAGAGCACTTTCACGCACATCTCTGTCACCATTGTTAAATTGTTAAACTTATGTCTTAACAATGATTACATACGATAATCATCTACGTAAACGTTCAATAGGCGCCGGTGAATGTTGAATGCTCCTTCATGGGGGAATTCAGGTCCACGATTTGGTTGCTTTCTTGGAATCTCGCACTTCAATATATGCAATAGATTCACGAAACTTTCATGTCATTAATAAATAAGTTCAGTAATAATAGTGACGCAAACTGAGATCCCTTATGAGCCATTCGGACGGAATAAAAAGCTGGAGTCATTTATTTTTGAAGACTTCCCGTAAGATCTAACAAATGTTCATTTCAGATAAAAAATTGAATTGACATTTTAAGGGATAAATTCAGCTCTAGAACGAGCATAGATAATCTTTTTAAGCACCTTCAATGTTTACACGCAATAGAAGAGAAATTCTATACGCAAAAAGATCTGATCTTTCATAATCCTTTGAACTAAACGCATTGTCCCCGCTATCATCGCAGAAGAAGAATCAAAAGGTTGCACAAAAGAGCAATAGCGATTGTGAATGATAATCTCTGACGTTTAGAAAATAAATTCTTTATGTCGGAAGCTGAGCGTCAGTGTGTGAACACAGTGATCTTCACGCTTAGCCACGACAATCCTATCTATTAAAGTGAAGACGCGGCATATGAGATTAGGCTGTTGTATTCAGCTCATCTTGAGGTTACAACGTCAACCATAATAATACCACCGGGAATTTATAATTGCATTTTGTAAAATGTGCTAAGGAAAAATTGTTGCAGTAGCAGTGCGTGTTCGGCGATATAAATTAATGAAAATATATACCGACATTATTTATGTACAACCATAGATTTCTTTTGAAACAAGTAAAAAATATTTATGCATTTCTTTTATACGGACAATACCTTTTGGTGGGAAATGCATGACACCATGTGTGTATTGCGTGTGTTGATCTCTATCGATCAGGTGTGGAGTGAGATTAAATATTTATTTTACATTGTTGAGTTAATTCAAGGATTGAAGTGTTCTTTCATGATTTTCCAAAGTTAAGCTTACCTCTGTAAGGCTGTATTAGTACGCAGTAGTTCTTTTCATTACGGAGTCGGTTTGCGTGTATAAATCAGACTTGGAACGCGCTGGTCCGTCTGCCACTGTCCAGTCTCACAGAAAAAAAGAAAAAGATACAGAAAGAGAGAGAGAGAGATAGAGAGAGAGGGGGAGAGAGAGAAGGAGAGGAAGAGGAAAAGGGAAACATATTTTAAACAGAAGCTAGTGCCAACGCATGTCTGCCAGAAGCGACGTAAAAATGGTGATAATTGCCTATACTTTTCCTTTTTACAAATTGTTTCTGTGTGTTCGCGATGCGCAAAACTACAGACTAATGTGTCTCTACAAAATATCCGCCCGATCCCTGGTCGCACAAGTAACCTTGAAGGATTAAACCATCTTATATAAAACTTATGACCATTCACATGCTTTACGTGTTATCATATACTTGGTTGAGAGAGTGGGTTGGATATCTAATTGATCCATTTAAATGTTAAGTTACTTATACGTCGCGGACTAGTTTACAAAACTAAATAAATAAAGACGACACGTAAAACAATAAAATCCCGTTCCGTCTTAAGATACGGTGAATCGTCCCTGTAAAAGTTGAGGCAAATGTAATTTTGAAGCAAATATGTGCAATCCTCTTCCACACTTCTCCTGAGTTGGTACAATCAGGTGCAGTACGCCTGGAAACAATGTGGACATAAGCGATGGCAACATAAAGCACCTGTTACAACCCATTTTAGTAGTGTCTCTGGCGCCATCAAATGGAAAAGTGTCTCTGGCACCATCAGATCCAAAAGTGTGTCTGGAGCTATCAGATGCAAAAGTGTCTCTGGTGCCATCAAATGCAAAAGTGTCTCTGGCGTCATCAGATGCAAAAGTATGTCTGGAGCCAACAGATGCAAAAGTTTTTCTGGCACCATCAAATGGAAAAGTGTCTCTGGCGTCATCAAATGCAAAAGTGTGTCTGGAGCCATCAAATGGAAAAGTGTCTCTTGCGCCATCAAATGGAAAAGTGTCTCTGGCGTCATCAGATGCAAAAGTGTGTCTGGAGCTATCAAATGGAAAAGTGTATCTGGCGCCATCAAATGGAAAAGTGTCTCTGGCGTCATCAGATGCAAAAGTATGTCTGGAGCCAACAGATGCAAAAGTGTCTCTGGCACCATCAAATGGAAAAGTGTCTCTGGCGTCATCAGATGCAAAAGTGTGTCTGGAGCTATCAAATGGAAAAGTGTCTCTGGCGCCATCAAATGGAAAAGTGTCTCTGGCGTCATCAGATGCAAAAGTGTGTCTGGAGCTATCAGCTGCAAAAGTGTCTCTGGCGCCATCAAATGAAAAAGTGTCTCTGGCACCATCAGATGCAAAAGTATGTCTGGAGCCATCAGATGCAAAAGTGTCTCTGGCGCCATCAGTTGGAAAAGTGTCTCTGGCGTTATCAGATGCAAAAGTGTGTCTGGAGCCATCAAATGCAAAAGTATCTTTGGAAACATCAGATACAAAAATACCTCCAAAAATTATAAATCAAAACAGCTTAAAAGAAGATCCCCAATCGCAAAAGAACCAAACTCAGCACAAGAAAAAAGAATCGAAATTCCCTCAAACGAAACTGAAATACCGTATAACGGATATCTTAGAGAAAATAGTTTACAGTGGTCATCATCTGATAGCTTACTTTCGGTGATCTAATGAGAACCGCTGTGTCAACGTGATTATGTTCTATACGTAAACACATTTTTTTTTATCTAGACTATTTTTTAAGGAGACAAAAGCATGCAATTCTGAAATTTTGAGATGGGATGTGAATGTTTGTATTATTTTGATAAAGTGTACAATTATTCTTATCTTGGGTGTTATTAGTACACGTTTCGGTCGTTGTACCCTGCGACGTTCTTCAGGTGTTGATTACATGTTTCATTTTCTCTACCAAGGAAAAGAAGGATTAGCTCTGCATTACAAGAATTTGAACCGTTGTATGAGGGTGGGTTCATACATCATACAGAAAGTTAAATCTTTAGGAGTTACTAATTAAAAGTCAAATATGAACATGTGAAAATATAGAGGTATAAAATGCGAATCAAATGAGGTATAGGTGGTTTAAACAGTTACATTAATTTAAGCTTAAATTTGCAGTTTTTGAAACAATTACAAGTTCGGACTTTCTTTTTGTCGGCACCATATATATATATATATATATATATATATATATATATATATATATACTTATATATATATAAATATATATATATATATATATACTTATATATATATAAATATATATAAATATATATATATATATATATATATATATATATATATATATATATAAGGGGTTTCCTATGACTAAATTTTTCGGGATATCTGTGCTAATTGTTTATATTATTGAAAAACAAAAAATACGCAACAGAGGATGGGTATCCATGTGTATTTTTTTTTTAGCAAAAGACACCCACAATGCAAGGGAGACAACTACAAGGGGAGAAGCATGTTTGTAAATCAGGCTGACTTATACTATAACTTGTGAGACATCTGACTTTAATAGGGCGCTTGACTAATATCAACAACCACGAATAAAATAACAATACCTCGACTAAAATCAATTTTTTTAATTTTACGTCACATTGACTATTACGAAAACACAATCTTTTCATCACCAATGCTCTGATCCCTACTTGACCGCGATTGAAACGAATTGTTCCTGTCTTACTGAAACGCCCCGCTTTGACAAGATTCTGAAGCAGACCTTAACCCCTGACGAAATAAAACACACACGAGTGATGGGACGAATCCAACTTTTATTTGATTCCGATACAATCACTTGGAGATTTTAGTAACGTTTAAAAAATATTCAAATTACGGTAAACCTCTGTGTAATATACACTTCTATTTTTCTATTTTTTTCAAATGTTTCTCTTGTAATTAAATTAAAAATTGAGACCAAATTTGTTTTTTTCTTTTAAAATAAATCCGAATTGGATTTGTTTATTATTAGTGCTGTTTGAAATTTACATGAACACTTTAAAAAATACACCATTGTTATGCAAAATAAGAAAACCCTGTGAGAACCGAACAGGTAACAAAAATCGTTTCTAAAGAATTATGTTAGGACTCTCTTAAATATCCTTTGCTTTTAATCTATGATGATGGTTTATATTTATTCTCCTAAATATAAAGGTTTGGTCAGTTATAAAATTAATTTGCTAGGAAGAAGAAGAAGAAGAAGAAGAAGAAGAAGAAGAAGGAGGAGGAGGAGGAGGAGATTAATGATAATAATGATAATAATGATGATAATAATGATTATAACAATAATAATAATAATAATAATAATAATCATAAAATCCTTCCTGTTACTGTTACTACTACTATTGCTACAACTACTACTAATAATCATCATACTACTGCTACTAATAATAATGATAGTAATAATAATGATGACAATAATAATAATAATCATAATAATAATGATCATAATAATAATGATAATAATAATAATGATCATAATAATAATGATCATAATAATAATAATAATAATAAAAATCATAATAATAATCATAATGACAATAATAATAATCATAATAATAATGATAATAATAATAATAATAATTATGATAATAATAATAATCATAATGGCAATAATAATAATCATAATAATAATAATCATAATAATAATAAGGATTATAATAATAATAATAATGATAATAATAATGACAATAATAATAATCATAATAATAATAATAATAATGATAATAATAATGATTATAATAATCCTAATGACAATAATAATAATTAAAATAATAATAATGATAATAATAATAATGATGATAATAATAATGATAATAATAATAAAAATAATGATAATAATAATGACAATAATAAACATAATGAAAATAAAAATAATAATAATAATGACAATAGTAATAATGATAATAATAATGACAATAATAATAATAATGACAATAATAATAATAATAATAATAATGATGATGATAATAATGATAATAATAATGACAATAATAATAATAATAATGACAATAGTAATAATAATAATAATAATCACAATGACAATAATAATAATCATAATGACAATAATAATAATAATAATAATAATAATAATCATAACAATAATCACAATGACAACAATAATAATAACAATAATAATAATAATAATTATAATAATAATAATAATAATCATAATAATAATAATAATAATCAGAATGACAATAAGATTAATCATAATGACAATAATAATATTCATAATAATGGTAACTTTTAACTATATGCGCATATATTGTCTTTAACTCTGTGCTTCAATGCGAGCCGTTTCTTCTATTATTTTATTTTTTATTTTTTTATTCATTTTGTTTATTTATTTATTTCTCCCTTTTAAACTTTTACCAACTGACAATACCTTCTCTTTAAATTTATTTATTTAATGCATTTTAATTACATATGCGTAAAAATGGTCTCTAACACTTTAGTTCCATGCGAGCCGTTTTTATGGTATAAACTCTACTCGATAACGAATAGCCTATGCAAGAATATAGAACAGAGCTAGGACCACCTTTCTTTCTACTATAGAATACAGAAGTTTAACCTAAAAATAAATAAATAAATAAAATAAAAATAAAAAAGTAAAATTATCACACATGTGCGCACTATAAATAGATACAAAATCCGAGGAAAGGAAGTGAAGCCCCCACCTACCGTTCACACTAAGAACATGGTTACGCTCGCTGACAGACGCGACAATTTTGAAATTGGGCAAACAAAATAAGATAAGTGAATTTAACAAATCCTAATATTACCAAAATGGCAACTGCTTTTTTTTAATTTGACTAATGTATTTTAACTATATGCGCATATATTGTCTTTAACTCTTTGCTTCCATGCGAGCCGTTTCTTCTATTATTTTATTTTTTATTTATTTATTCATTTTGTTTATTTATTTCTCCCTTTTAAGCTTTTACCAACTGTCAATACCTTCTCTTTAAATTTATTTATTTAATGCATTTTAATTACATATGCGTAAAAATGGTCTCTAACACTTTAGTTCCATGTGAGCCGTTTTTATGGTATAAAATCTACTCGATAACAAATAGCCTATGCAAGAATATAGAACAGAGCTAGGAATACCTTTCTTTCTACTATAGAAGACAGAAGAACTTTATTTAAGTAGTATACTTAATATATGCAATCACCGTACGCTAGCTTGTATTAAAGTGTCCTCCATGATACCCATACCATACCAAACCACTGCACGTGGCTCATAATTTAACTGTCACTATATTTGTAACTGCAATATACATAATCCCAGCTTTGATACTAGGGCTAAATTTCTGAGTAGATGCAACACTCTGCGCCTGACCTTAATGACTACAATTCCAAATCCCAACGAACTAGCTGTTCCTATAACTGGGAGAAAAAAAACCTAATAGCTAGCTACGAAATCTTATACATTTTACCTCCAAGACGATTGCGTTTCTCTTACCTGCATGCAAAAAAAAGTTCCTCCCTTCAAACTAAACCTTACCTGTAACTAAAAAATCCTAATGGAAATCTATCTGTAAATAAATAACCCTTCTTCTCTTGAACGCTAACAATCTACTCCTTCCAACCTATCCGCCACTAAACTCCCACATTGCCCCGCATCTATAGTGGAATCGCTAACCTCCAGCCACTAATCCCTCACATGCAAACTGTTTTAATAGCCATCACTAAACATCTATACAGTTCTACCTCTAAGGCATGCATTACAGCTCATTCCTATCCAGTAAGGGATTTAACAGCCTATGCACACAGAGGCAGGTACTTAACAGCCAAAGTACTCAGAAACAAAGCGATCTGCACTACACAACTGTCTCCTTGAGTTTTGCAACGATTAATACGTTATTGAAACAACACTCCTTGTGATGCAAAATGCCCCATGACTCTTACTAGAAAATACCTACAACTTCAACTCCATTCGCATCTACTGAAAACCTGCCCATATATCTATTCACCTAATTACGCATGACTCAAAACTTGCTGTCTTATCCATGCTATATTGCACTTACATCTTAACCCTCCTATCATCTAAAATAGCTCGGGCACAACTCGATGCTCAATTCTTAATACCTACTTATACTGTAACATTATCCTAGACCTAAGCTAACATAAATAAAATGATAAAAAGGGGTAAGACTAAAATCACATTATCTCCTCCCTAACAAGCCCTCTTACAATCATAGACGCTTACACTGCATGAACTTCACCCACCCCCTTTATCCATTAACAAGTAAATAGCATGTCCCTAAATCACGTTGAGGAGTGTAACTAATCAGTAGAGATATAACCCCCACAAAATAACCCAGTAACACTAACCACGCGGGGTCGCAGAAATACCTGGATTAGAACCTAGGCGCGGAGAAAACCCTCTCAGGGCTGGCGGATCCAGTAGGTCTTCCCAGATCATCCGTCTAGGAGAAGGAAAACTCTGAAACTAAACCAAAGGGGAGAGAGGCCTCTTCAGTCTTGGATGAAAACCTTCCTAGAGCTGGTGACTCAAACAAATTCACCGGTTTGCAAACCTAAATTGCTTAAGGAGTAGATAGGATCTGTCTATCGCCCGGCTTCCATACTCCTTCTTTGCCTATTAGTCAAGCGCAGAGACACTATCTCAGTGATTCGACAGAAACACCCAGCGGTAGATCTTGTTTCCTGGCTAGGGCAATGAACGTCGTTCTTCCCCATTCCCAGCACGCCCCACCCCTAAAACTGAACATTTGGGAGTGCTTGAGTATAAGATATGCCTGAGCGATTAGATTGGGTTGACCTTCTTCTAAAGGGTTGAGGGTACCGGGTTGACAGTTCCTGGCTGCTGTTCCCGACTGGTAGTACAGGAGCCCTAACTCTTTGGTAGCGCTTAGAGCGGCTGCTCCATCAACAGTTGAATAATATCGGGTTGTTTGTAGTGCCATGACGCGCATGGAAAGGGACCCTGCACTCATCCCCGGTGGGCTTTTCTGAGGCCACAATCCTAATTGGAGAAAGGTCAGCTGATGGTCTACTCGTGATGCATGTCTGAAGTTCCGCATAACCTCTTGTTTAGCTCCCCCTTACCGAAACTCTTAAAAAAATATGACGACAGTACAATCTAAAAATAAGCTTAAACCAGGATTAGGGACAAACAAATTCAACTTGCCTCCTCCCTTGAGGCTCTCATTCACAAATATCCGTGGGCTTAGAACTAACTTAGCTGATGTTGAAGCATTTCTCTTAACAAATACCCCGGATATCTTAGCACTAAGTGAGACTAACCTACACTCCTCCATTCCCTCTAACCACTTTAACATGCCTGGATATCTCACACTCTGCCGTAAGGACTCTGACAGACATATGCACGGACTTGGAGTTTACATTCGTAATACCCTTCCCTTGACTAGAGAAACAAACCTAGAAACAGATGATCAAGCCTTTATGTGCTTTAGACTAAACATGCAACACAATATTAGCTACTATTATTTTCTCTACCGCTCTCCCTCGACTCAGGACTGCTCCATAATAAACAAAGTATCTGACAGCATAGACACGGCACTGTCCCTCGACACTAGCGCACAAATACATGTATTTGCTGACTTTAATGTCCACCACAAAAACTGGCTTGGATTCTCTACTCACACAGATGCAGCGGGCAGCACAACCCATAGCTTCGCTATATCTCACTCCCTATCACAAGTTGTTACGTTTCCAACCCGTTTCCCTGACCAGGAAGAACAACACGCATCACTTCTAGATCTGTTTTTGACCACAGTTCCTGATGACTGCATAACGAAGGCCAACAGCCCACTTGGGAACGCTGATCATGCAGTGATAATGGTTGAAATCGCCCTAATCTCTAGACCCATAACTGAAGAGCCAGTGCTCAAAACAACGAGATATTATAATAAGGCTGACTGGGAAGCCATCAGGGAACTAATTAGAGATGCTCCATGGAAAAATATTTTCTCTCTCCCTGCTGAACAATGTGCAAACGAGACCACTGACTGGTTTAAAACTGCAATCGAAGCGCATGTTCCCATGCGGAAATTTTATAGTAATCCCCCCTCTCCCCAATGGTTTACGTCGACTTGTGCAACTGCCATTGCTCAAAAGCAGCATGCATACCGTAGGTTTAACCGACATAAGTCCAGTTCAAACAGACTGAAGTATATAGAAGCTAGAAATAACGTTAAGAAAGAAAAAGCGACAGCTAAGAGAGAATTTACGGAAACCACTAAAAAGCGCATCGAAGCACAAAAACTAGGAACTCGAGACTTCTGGAAAATCTACAACAGTGTAGTAAATAATGGGCAATCAACAATTCCCCCACTAACCAACAATCACGAGATTGTCTCCTCAGCAACCGACAAGGCTAACATGCTTGCCAGTCGGTTTGCCTCAAACTCCACACTGGACCCTTCCAACCACCCCCTACCTGACTTTCCTATGCGGACAGACGCCAAACTAGACGATCTGAAAACCACCCCTGCTCAAGTGCATGCTATTATCAAAAAACCTTGACACCTCAAAAGCATGTGGACCCGATCTTATCCCAGCTGTGCTATTAAAAAAGTGCTCAGCCGAAGTAGCTTCAGTTCTCTCCAAACTCTACAACAAATGCCTTAATGAAGCTTGCTTTCCGGTCTGTTGGAAAACTGCTTCTGTTTACCAGTATTCAAATTATCGCCCCATTAGCCTCCTCCCACTTTTTGCCAAAATATTTGAGACCATAATTAACCATGTTCTAGTCCATCATCTTACAGATGCTAAACTACTGACTGACAAACAATATGGATTTAGACAAGCCCGTTCCACAGCAGACATCCTAACTGTGATCTCTGAACGTATATACCATTCACTGGACAAAGCTAGGGAGGGCAGAGCGGTAGCTCTAGATATATCTAAGGCTTTTGACAGGGTATGGCATGAGGGTCTCCTCAGTAAAATCAGATCATACGGTATCACTGGTAGAATACTTAACATAATTAAATTCTTCTTAGATAAGAGAAAAATCCAGGTTGTCCTCGACGGTCGTACATCTAAACAATATGATATAAATGCGGGGGTGCCCCAGGGTTCTATCCTTGGACCTCTATTGTTCCTGATATTCATAAATGACCTCCCCGACAACATTGCCTCTGAGATGGGTATATATGCTGATGACACTACACTTTATGGCAGGCACGACAGGAAGACGAATGAACACATTTCTAAAGAAATGGCAGAAACACTAAAGGAAGACCTCCAATCTGTAGTGGAATGGGGACAAAAGTGGTTGGTCGCGTTCAATGCTGCCAAGACTAAACTAGTTTCATTCAATAATTACAAGAAACCCTCTCTACCACCCATAGCAATGGCCAACGACTCTTTATCTGAGAGTCCATCTTTCAAACTCCTTGGCCTAACGTTCACAGGAAACATGAGTTGGAACAATTACATTGAAGGCATTGCCAGGGCCGCTGCAAGAAAGGTGGGCTCTCTCTACCGTGCTAGAAAACTACTAACACCCGAAAGTATCCTGTACCTCTATAAGGCCACCATTCGCCCATGTATGGAGTATTGCTGCCACATCTGGGCTGGTGCATCTGCTACTAGTCTATCGCTCCTTGACAAGGTTCAAAAGAGAGTCGCAAACCTGATAGGCCCTGAACTGGCATCTAAGCTTCAGCCTCTGTCCCATCGAGTAAATGTTGCATCCCTCTGCCTTTTCTACAAGTATTTTAGTGGCGAATGCTCTGACGAACTGCAATCACTTGTGCCCCCACGACGTGAGCACCCTCGACAAACCCGACAGGCTGATTGATCCCACCCCCACACTGTAGAGATCCCTAGATGTAAAAGATCTTTTTACTCCAATAGTTTCTTCCCCAGAACCGCTAGACTCTAGAATTCCATTCCAGGTCCCTGCTTTCCCAACAGTACTGACGTGCAGAAGTTCAAGTGTAACGTGAACCGACACCTTGCTGCCCAAATCCCTACATAGTACTCCAGTAGTTGTTGCCCCTGATAGTAGCCCCCTACACCAAAGTGGCAATTTGCCTTTTTTGGGGTTAAAATGTAATAAAAAAACTAAAAAAAAACTTTGTAATGCGATTCTTGCTTTTTTAGATGATTACGTAATCGCAAGAAATATCAAGCATTTTCGAATTTCGAGTAAAAAATCAGTTCCGTATACGAAGGTAACCAAAAATAATCACCAGTTCACACCGATTATTGCTTTTACGAACATTCAGTGTTTTAACACTAATCTTATCTAATATAATCTTATCTAATATAATCTTATCTAATATAATCGATCAAAAATTGAAAAATTAAACAAAACACTAGTAGAAGTTATTTGATGTTCCTCTAGCAGCATTTTGTTTGATTTTCGATTTTAAATGTTTATCAATGACCCTCGTGAAGGACTTATAGGCATACATTTTTGTTCTTACACAACATAATTTACGCTAGGTTTATTTTGAAGTAAAATTACTTTAAAATAAGTTTAAACACAAATAATCTCATCCATATAGGTAGAAGAGTAATTTATATAAGCATTCGGTTACATTTATTTATTGCATAAAATTTTCATCCCTTTTCTCTGTTAGTTACAGTAAAACATACCCGAAACTCATTCTTCTTTTCTGAGAGAATTCGGGATCGTAACTTTAAAGGCAGACAGAAATTATTTTTGTTTTATTCGACAAGTTTCTAAATTATTCCCCCCTTTTTTTTCAAATCAATTTTTACCCCAAACAAGGCACAGTGCCATTTTGAAGTAAGGGGCTACTATCGGGAACATAATTTGCAGGTGATTTATGAAGGGAGATTGGTAGACAGATGTTTGTTCACATTACATTGGAATTTCTGTATATCAGTACAGTTGGGAAAGCAAAATCCCGGAAGGGAGTTCCAAAGTCTTGCAGTTATAGGGAAGAAACTATTGGAGTAAAAGGCTTTCTTACACCTAGGGATTTCTACTGTAAAGGGGTGGGACTTAGTTGCTTGTCGGGTTTGTCGGAGGTAGTCACGTCGAGGAGATACAAGTGCTTGTAGTTCCTCAGAGCATTCGACATTTGTAGAACAGGTAGAGGGATGCAACATTTCGTCGATGGGACAGAGGTTGAAGCCTAGGTGACAGTTCAGGGCCTATCAGGTTGGCGACTCTCTTTTGAACCCTGTCCAGGAATGAGAGACACGCAGTAGATGCACCAGCCCAAATATTACAATAGTACTCCATACATGGGCGAATGGTGGCTTTATATAGGTACAGGATATTTCAGGCATAAGTAATTTTCTAGCATGGTAGAGAGAGCCCACCTTCCCCTTTATGTATTTTATCCAAAATTTTGATATAGTTATGAGCTATTCATTTATATATTACACTCCTGTTCGAAGTGAACAAAAAAAAATTTAGTTATTTAAGAAGTAGCCGAGAACCAGAAGGTTTTTAAGCTTTTGATAATCAACATCAAACTGTCTGATAGGCGGAATAGTAACGTTTGGCAATTAGATGCGAAAATGTTTATTCAAGCACGAAGCAATCAAAACTTAGAATGTGTACTTTGTTTACCATAACTGACCAATAAAAATATAAATTAGACTACGTTAGTCATGTAATGAGAGTTTAAACCTGTGGTTCTGTGTCCCTTAATCTTATGTTGGAAATAAACAACTTTAAACTAATAAATACATTTGCGTTTGTTTCCTTTTATGTTTTTTTTGGGGGGGGGTTGTCAAGAAACAATTAACAGACTCGTTTTTGGAATCGAGCATAAATCTTTTCGATTCTGATACCGATTGCAACACCGACCCCAATATCACTAAATGTTCCTATTTTTTTCAATTCCCAATTCACTAACACATACAAAGCATTTGTTGCCCGGGTCGCCAAATAACTGTTGGATCATTCCGCGGCTCCAGAATGTATCTCAGTTTTAATGCAATCCTTTAACCAAGCAAAATACCTCCGAATTTTGGAGTAATGTTGTAACATCTTTGGGAGAGCTGTCTGGACAATGTACAAAACCAAAGTTTAGTGGACAATATTATTTTCTCCACCCTACTACCTATTTCTCAATAGAAAAGAGACGTTGCGAGTCTATTATTTTCATAGCTAAGGCTAAACTTAGCTTCATTCTATGACCCTCCTCTAAGGCATTCGCCGCAAACACTCGCTTTACTACAACCACTATCATCAGTTTCCCTTACTTTTTATCTGTGCCTAAACATGGACGAAAATTACAAGAGCGACACTTTTTTCCAGAACTGTTCGTCTGTGAGACAATATCGCGAGGTTGCTTCCCAGCTGACTATCGCATGGTTGTTTGCAAGTAAAACATTAAAAAAAAATCATGATGAGCCGTTCTCTAATTTTAATTAAGTCTTCTTCAATTTCTAAAGGAGGGACACTATGACCTGCAAACAGTGGATGGGCAGCACTGTCGGCATTCTCCAATAATTAATACCTCAAGCCACGAGCAATAAACTAACCCCTTCTCAAAGAGAGAATACAAGGCTTGGAAGAGAGGATGTTGCAATATTTTTGGTATCCAAGTCTTAGAGTTGGGAGATTCTATTTATAAATATGTCCGATAGAAACTGACGAATCAAATTAATTCATGTTTTGCTATCAACCAATCAGAAACCAGAATTGCTCCATAAAAATGAATATTTAGCATTCCAGCACATAATCTTTTCGTGTCAACACGAGAAAGATTTTTTGCTTTTTGGCTGCGAAATTATAAAATCCAGAACCTATATATTACCGATCATCACGCTGTTATATCACGTGATACGCATTAACCCATATCCTTGAGTTGCATCCAATCCTCAATAAACGGTAAATCTATTGTATAAAACACTTTTTATTGTATACGATAAATCGAACACATGTTTTTTTACCCATACAAAATGTTATGCACTTTAGCAAAAACAATGTTTCGCTATGATATATATTTCTGCAGATTATATTACATAGTCAACTGCGATATCAATTAGGCTAATCACGCACCTTGATACAATATCCTGTAGAGAGGATAAGGGGATGGTGGCGCAGTGCATCCGGGGGCATCCAATCATATTAAAACTGTCTCGTTTTCTCATAACATTAATCAAGGATTTGGCCCATAGGCATTACGCTTGCACCACCAAACCGTCCCACGCTACTGTCCCCATTTAAGCAACAATCGCCAATTAACGAACGATCGCATCTGATCAAATGACACTTAATCCAATTCCATCGGCGATTTATCGATTGAATCGTTCTCTGCTGTGACGTTGAATCTCATGAAGTAAAATATTGAACATCTGTTTGCCAGACAAACGGTGATTTGAATATGGGAATTGTTTGGAATAAGTTAACCCGTGATCCATATGTTTATGACGGAACGGAGATCGCAGAGGTGGAGCTTATCAGCGAGGATCAGCGATTTATGAAGTTAGGGGACAACGGATTAATTGAATTAGTCTTGTGACAAGATGTTAATCTCACGTTGTTTATACTTTCAACAGAGTGATACCATTTCAAAAACTTGAGAGAAGTCTTTACGAAACGCACTAATGGATTCACGCGATCTGACCGAATGCCTGAGTAAATGATCTTTATATACGTGCCTCTCATCAAGAGAAAAATTAGTTAGAAAGAAGTCAGTTTTTAATGTAAAGTAAAATGGAACTAAAAAACACACTGGATTTAAAATAAGATTTTCCTTTACTTTAGAAACTTCTCGTTTATTGATTTAAGACAAAAGGGTTTTTTTTAGTTTTCTCCCACTGCAAGAACTTAGATGCCAGGCTTGTAAAGTGAGATTGAGAAGCCATCACCACAGATGAGGGACACTATGACCTGCAAAAGACGCCTGCGCAGCCCTGTAGGCATTTTTTAATAATTAACGCCTCAAGCTATGAGCAATAAACTAACTCCTTCTCAAAGAGATAATGCAAGGCCTGAAAGAGTGGATTTTGCAATATTTTTGGTATCCAATACTGAAAGTTCGGAGATTCTATTTATAAATATGTCTGATAGGAACTGACGAATCAAATTAATTCATGTTCTGCTATTAACCAATCAGACACCAGAATTCTTTTGCTGTTTGGCTGAAAAATTATAACATCCAGAACCTGCACAGAGCAGCTGCCCACTGAGAATTCTTTATCTCCAGGACTTGTATAGAATAACTACCCACCGGAAAGGCTTCTTAGATAAAACATGGCTTCCAATTCAGGAACTAAAGAACTACACAGAACTAGACTCCCGTCGAAAAATAAATAGGGACCGGATCATTAAAGAATTGTCTAATCTATGTTGGCTTTATGAAGCGTAGGGAAAAATAGAACAGATACTACACTTTGTGTAAGTAATTTAATAAATTCACTGATAAGTCTATTGTTATGTATTTGCCGTTATTCGACGAGATGATGCTGGATAAAAAAATAAAAATAAACGAGTGAAGACGAGAATAGGATGTGATGAACCATGCGAGGAAGCCTGGGTAAATTTAACGATACACAAGAGGAATGTGAGTGAGAGTTTGGGAAATAAGTATATAAGGATAGATAGAAGATTAAAAATGAGGGAACAGAAAAATGAAAAAGAGACAGAGAAAGAGAAATAGAAATAAAAATGTGTCATATATTAAATATCTAACTAAAACTATTATAATAATGTTGTACGCTTATTGATATTGTTAATTCAGTATGTGTCTGCATCTACACAGACGCACACTCACTCACACACACACACACACACACACACACGCACACACACACACACACACACACACACATATATATATATATATATATATATATATATATATATATATATATGAGATGGTGTAAATATCATAAAACACAAGTGCGACTACTATTTGAATTTTTTTCAGATTTATGTTCGTTTTTTCTTTTGAAAGTTTATGAGTTCACATTCTTCTAATTAGTCAGGGTGTAACATATACAAAAAATAGCAAAAATATTATATGATTATTTCTGCGCTACGAAACAAGTGCTGTTAAGTATTAAACATTTCAACATGGTGAAAGATATAAACGCTAATAAAACCATCTTGCAATTTGGGATATACAATTTTTGTCATTTATACACACACACACGCACACACACATCTATATGTGTGTGTGTGTCTGTGTGTGCTTGTGTGTGTGTGTGTGTGTGTGTGTGTGTGTGTGTGTGTGTGTGTGTGTGTTTGTAAGTATGCATATGTGCAAGGACGGGTGTTTTTATGCAACTTCCGAAACCAGTATTTGTTACTTAACTATGCACACACATATACACACATACACACATACACTCACATACACACGCACATACACACATATACACACATATACACACATACACGCACATATACACACATGTACATATCTTTAACATTTTATAAAATAATATACCAAACTCAATTTATGGACAGAAGATACCTATCACAAAAGAAAGGTGTCTTGGCTTCACTGAAATAAACCATGCGTATCAAGCCACCATACTAAGCCCAGGGCATTACATCAAAAGTTCAAGAGACATGACAATGGAAATGGCGAGGAATCTCCATAAACGTCTACCCCAAAAAAACCTCAATCACAAAGCTTGCTGAAAACTTTGGGGGTGTCTTATTGGAAAATACTGCCAAGGTATATAAGGAAACAGCAACACGGATTGCAAGAAAGAAAAAAATATACTGAAATCGAAATTGACACAAGAAAACAATGATGAAAACAACATAAAAGAAGAGGAAAGTTCCCGGAGGAATTTAATCAGGAATGTATAGGCATGGATGCTTCATTCAAATAGCTCAATAGTGGGAGACTGTCATTAGATGAGGAAAGACGCCTTGCATTCAGTCCAAAATCAGGGTTAACTCGCAAATGGCCAGTGTAGGTTTTTTCCACTCAGCGATTGAGAGCCTAAGCCACCTAATATTTGGATGCATAATCTTATTGGCAGATGGCCTTTACACTGCCAATCACAAAAATGTACATATCTCCATCGGAAGATCTGTGGAGAGATGCAACTTGACAGATCGGCGAATATCTAAGAAACATGAACCACCTCCGATAACATCAAACGGAAAAGTGATAGGGTTCTATGACAAAGACATGCAGGCGGGCAGATACATAAAAAAACGAGGCCATCAAGCTAAACATTGAACATGAAACAAGTCATAAAGAACTGGGCTCATTATCGATGTCACAGTCCCAAGTGATTTGGCCCTAATAGAGCTAAACGGATAATGATACCAAAATATCAGAAGTTAAAAAAAAATGATCTACAAACGACATGGTTTCTGAAATAAATAAACATTATACCGGTTATGATATGAGCAACTGGCCTAATAAAACATCTTCAGAAATACTTTGAAGCAATCCCCAGAAGATTAAGCTACAACGAAGTACAGATAGACCACATAAAGGGAACAACGTCTATTCATATAATCGCCCTCGGGTATGAATTGAAATCGTATCGGAATCAAGTGTTAGCTCCAGGAGGAGTTAGCTCCCTTGATCTCTTAAAAAAACTAACTAAAGTAAAAAAAATACAACTACATGTGTGTATGTGTGTGCATAATTATGTACACCCATGATTGCATATATACACACATACACATACATCAATGTGTGTATATTTGTGTATTAGTAAGTACTGTGTTTCTGTGCAACTGTATCCAAAGATCCTATTTTAAAACCATTGTTTGTTACTAGTTGTATACATCTGTATATACAAAGAATATATAAGCTTACTTCCGTTTTTTAAATATATTAGTGCTGGCAAAAATAATATATTAAATTGAATAAAAACTAAATTAGATAACATTAATGAAACCAAATTTAAATTGTATTGTATACACATAGAATATATAAGCTTACTTCCGTTTTTTAAATATATTAGTGCTGGCAATAATAATTGAAAATATATTAAATTAAATAAAAAACTAGATGAGATAACATTAATGAAACCAAATTTAAATTGTATTTCTGAATAAAAAAAATATATTATACGTCCGAATAGAACGACTTTAAAGTTTTGTATCTTTTCAACATCTGCGGACCTCAACAGTGAAGGATGTGGTTTTCCTGAGTTTTATTTTATTTGGGAGTATGTACGGGAGGGATAAGTGATAGGAGTCCATTAGAACACATTCTATTACTCACAATTTTCTTCACTCGTATCGCTGTTTTCTCTATTGTTAATATTACCATTTCTATCAGTGGGGCTAATAAGTGCTTTGCATTTTATTATTTTTCATTTTTTTACTTAGACAAAAATTGACGCACAATATTTTGTAGTTGTGCTTTTACGTAGCTTGCTAAACTTTGCGATATTTAAACCAATAAATTTAAATATTCTGGCGAACAAATTCCAAGAAGCAAGTTACAAAACGACGAAAAAAAACCCACAAAGAGACTGAGTATCGCCATTAAGATTAACAGTAAAGTTAATAATATGGACAGAAAGCGATACAAGGAATAATAATAATAATAATAATAATGATTATAATAATAATAATAATAATAATAATAATAATATATATATATATATATATATATATATATATATATATATATATATATATATATAGCAAGGAAATGATCTCCAAGGATTATAGTTATATCATCGCTACGGCTGATCGTTCAAACATGTTTTACAGTATATTTAATTCCTACATCAACATTTGTCACTGGTCTACAATGTATACACACTGAAAGCGAATAAACCACAACGCAGCTGATCTAAAATAATATTTTGTTTATTCAACACCAGCAACAGTTTTCGAGTTAGTTATGACGGGTGTTGACATCAGTTAAGGTGCGTGCAAGTGGTGTGAATGTTTTGGCAGTGAAGAAAATGTGTCAGCTTGTTCTCTCTCTCTCTCTCTGTCACCGACTATTCTGTGTCCGACTGTTAGCATTTCATTGTGTCGATTTATATATACATTCTTTCACCCTGGAATGTTTACTATTTCCCATTGTCTATTGTTCTAATCCTTTGATAGATATTTCAGGTCAAATTATACATTCCAATTGATAAAAGAAAGTAATTTGCGTGTGCGCAACCCATCGAATTCCTACCTTCATCTGCCAAATATCGAAATTAAAACTAACTAAAAAACGTTACATGCAAAACACATTGTCATAAATGCGCAGAGGGGATTTGCTCAGAAAGATAGAACGCAACTGACATCTGCACAAATCAAGATATACAAGACCTATGAACATAGTAACTACAGTCTCTAGACAAAGTGACACAGTGATTAGTCGCATCATACAGGGATATATAAAAGCATGTTTTAAAAATATAACATTAATAATTACTAGTTTGCCAACGCTGTCAAATAGGAAGTACGCACAAGATTGCATGTAGAGTGAAGAAAGAAAGAGTAAATGCACAGACCAAGGCCCGTATTCAAAAATCGAATTCGGAAATCGGAAAGAATCATCTCATCTAAGCAAGAAGTCAGTATATGATGATAGTAAATAGCAGTGGCGAGAGGAATAATCGGAATCGGAAATATCAGAAATTTTACGGGTATGGGAATCGGTATCGGGTCGGTATCGGAATCGGAACAATTTGTACGTTTTTTTCGATGCCAAAATCGATTCTTTTAATTGTATTTTTATTTGATTTTGTTTAAAGCCAACTCATCCACTGCTAGTAGTAATAATAAAATAATAAATATTGATTTTTAAACCACCAGTAAAGCAAAACTTGATATATTACCCGCATACAAGAGTACTTTTACGTTTGAGAAAATATAGCACATTTAACATGTGTTTTGACAGTGACTGGCAAAAATAACAATTCTATATTTCAATGTAAATAGACCTATAAAGAATCGGAATCGGTAATTGTATCGGAATCTGAAATTTAATACGGAAGCGGTAATTGTATCGGACTCGGGAAAAATATTAGAATCGTCCCGTCACTTGTAAATAGTATAATTTTATTCAATTTTCCACCCCAAACAAGGCACAATGCCACTTTGGAGTAGGGGGCTACTATCGGGGACATAATTTGTCGGGGACATTATGAAGGGAGATTAGTAGAAAGATGTTTGTTCACATTACACTTGAAATTCTGCATATCAGTACAGTTGGGAAAGCAGAATCTCGGAAGGGAGTTCCAAAGACTTGCAGTTCTGGGGAAGAAACTATTGGAGTAAAAGGCTTTCTTACACCAAGGCACCTGTAAACGGGTGGACTTAGTTGCTCGTCGGGTTTGTCGGAGGTAGTCACGTCGAGGAGGTTCAAGTGTTTGCAGTTCGTCAGAGCATTCACCATTAAAGTATTTGCAGAACAGAGAAAGGGATGCAACATTTCGTCGATGGGACAGAGACTGAAGCCTAGATGACAGTTCAGGACCTATGAGGTTGGCGACTCTCTTTTGAACCCTGTCCAGGAGTGAGAGACAAGCAGTAGATTGTATGATAGTATGCAAGTTTCCGACAAAATATTAAATAATGTTGTTACTGTTTATCGCATGCGGAGATCATTGAAGCATAAACACTACAAAAATATATGGATCTTTTCAGATAGGTAAAATACTTATGGAAACACAAATATACTCTAATAACGGTGATCATCGGACAACTAGGAACTCTTAGAACAACTAGTAGCAAATATAACAAAAAAAAAATAAAAAAATTCTTATACCATACAAAACAAGGCGGCAATAAGAAGCGTCGAAATATTGGAAAAAATATAGAGTGATGAGACCAATCAATATAGCCAGATGGTACAGACAAATATCCGACGAATTCCTATTCCACAATACTACATAAACACAACTAAAAATATATAAATACTCTAATATTAAAGATTCAACGGAACTTAAACTCTCAGGGAAGATGTATCAGAAAAGTCATTGAATCTCTCACCACGGTTAATCTCCCAACCAGTAGTAATTATCACTTCCTACTCTGATGATTGCATAAGTATGAAATACTATATGTGTATGTAATAAAATTATTTGACTGTTTATTTGAAAAATATAATTCATCCCCCTCCCTCTCTCTCTCTCTCTCTCTCTCTCTCTCTATATATATATATATATATATATATATATATATATATATATATATATATATAGTCGAAATGGTAATTAATACAAACTGAAGAAAGTGCTCAATACTGTTGTAGAGCAAATATGCGTTTTATTTTTTATTACCGTATCTTTCTGTTAAGTTACATTATTGTTTCAGCTACCCAGCCGTTTTTTTTTTGGCCGTCTGTAGCTTCCTCAGACTTTTACAGAAATGTTCGTTATTATGGGATGAAACCGGCCGGGTAGCTGAAACAATAACGTAACTTAACAGAAAGATACGGTAATAAAAAATAAAACGTATATATATATATATATATATATATATATAGGCAGCAAGTCGTTATTTAAGGAGAGGTGATGTGTATGGCTCTGACAACAGCATATTATTTTCATTGTTTTGACTCTTGAGTATATATCTGTTAATATTTTATATGTTTTTATATAGACTGATGTGGTTCTCGGTTGATTGACTGTGTCTTACTTTGTCGGGTATATACTTATGAGTCAAAAGAAGGAAAAGAATATGCTGTTGTCACCGCCCTTCTGATGCGATACAAAAGAGATCGTTCATTTTTATTTTTTGGTTACCCTCTCCAGAACATAAAAAAACTGAAAACAAATATACATTAAAATCTATTGAAAAAAAAAAACAACTTAAAGAGCCAAACGTTGCTTAATTAAACATATGCCAATAATTTCTCATGGTCGGGCAATGCCTATTTCTATTATCTGTTCCAATCGTCATCAGATGAGATCATGCTGTACGCAATGATTCGAGTCTTTAATGAATTCTACAAGTTTTGCGATATTTGCCGTTTGGCAATAATTACAAACAGCCACAACCAGAGATGCAAAGCTGCGAAGTCATTTTAAATACCGAAATCTACCGACATTCTATTTTATAATTCATGACCAAATATTATTAAATGTCAGTCGCAGGCAAAGAACTCCTGTGGAGTTGACCTCTTCATTTGAACTCTTACCAGTTTCCAATTTGCTTGTAGAAATAAACGCAACGTATAATAGATACGCAGTCGCAGCTGAATAATAGTAGCTTTAGATTTGACGATTCCAATCAAAATTAGACACATTTGTAGATATTGTACGATGAATTAGAGACAGTTTTATCTAATTACTAGCCGACCGCTCGGCGTTGCCCGATCGTAAATTAATACTATATTTTAAATCATGTTATATTTTTATTAATGCAGATTTCTAATTCATTGTAAACAGAAGCATGTATTGTTGTGGAGACACCCACTAATTAACATAGGTGGGTGAGTGAGATATATAAAGGTATCAATCACCAATACTGGGAGAGTTCTGCAACGACCGCCAAATAGGCAAGGCGCCTATGTTGCCTCCAGTAAGACATGCAACACGCCATCTGCCGGAATATCTCCAACTGAAGTTTATCTGAAGGCATAAATATGTATATAACTTCTCTTCCTAATATATTATTGTTATACATTTACTTTCCGTGTTCTTGTTAATTATTTGTGCAGACACAACAGTAATAAACGTAACGTTAAATTACTTTACAAAAATCAATTTAAAAAACGTAAAGAAACTTGGACATATGCATGCGAGTATATTGTTTTTCTAAACAGTTCACTTCCTGTGACTAAAAGTACCCGAGCTGTGATCCAAACCAAAACATAAAGACAGCGAATCGAGCACGATAACAATTACACCAGCTTGACACGAACTTTAAAAAGCTTTTTCAAACCTATTTACACATGTTTCATGATCGAGAAAGCGCAGCCGTGAATCAGTTGAGAAACAGATAAATATCTGATCACTCGCAAGTATCAGATGCGGCATAATCACGTTGAAACACTGGTTCCCGCTGGATCACCGAAGTTAAGCAACGTTAAGCCTGGTTAGTACTAAATGGGTGACCATTTGGAACTTGCAGGTGCTGTATGTCCTCTCCGCTTATCTCGGCATTGTTTTCAGTCGTCCTGGTCTTCTCTTTGCCTATGGACCCAAACAGTGTGGATTCAAGAGAGGTGTGGTTAGAGAATGCGCGACCCTTGCCTCACAAATACACTCGCAACTGTCCCTACAGGGGTATCCTCTGTCTTTCGAGACTGAACGGAGGCAGTATCAATGTTTAAACTTACTAACTTCCTAGTAGCCTTTTGTTTCGGATGACCACGAATTCAAACGTTTTTCACATGAATGGATACGCAATTTACCACATATATGAATACCCAATTTACCACATGTATGGATAATCAATTTACCACATGTATGGATAATCAATTTACAACATGTATGAATACTCAATTTACCACATGTATGATTACTCAATTTACCACATGTATGAATACTCAATTTACCACATGTATGAATACCCAATTTACCACATGTATGAATACCCAATTTACCACATGTATGTATAACCAATTTACCACATGTATGTATAATCAATTTACCACATATATGAATACCCAATTTACCACATGTATGGATACTCAATTTACCACATGTATGATTACTCAATTTACAACATATATGAATACTCAATTTTCCACATATATGAATACTCAATTTACCACATATATGAATACACAATTTACCACATATATGAATACTCAATTTACCACATATATGAATACCCAATTTACCACATATACGAATACTCAATTTACCACATGTATGAATACTCAATTTACCATATGTATGGATACTCAATTTACAATATGTATGGATACTCAATTTACCACATATATGATTACTCAATTTACCACATGTTGAATACTCAATTAACCACATATATGTATACTCAATTTACCACATATATGAATACTCAATTTACCACATGTATGGATACTCAATTTACCACATATATGAATACTCAATTTACCACATATATGAATACTCAATTTACCACATATATTAAATCTCAATTTACCACATGTTGAATACTCAATTTACCACATGTATGTATACTCAATTTACCACATATATGAATACCCAATTTACCACATGTATGTATACTCAATTTACCACATGTATGAATACTCAATTTACCACATATATGAATACTCAATTTACCACATGTATGGATACTCAATTTACCACATGTATGTATACTCAATTTACCACATATATGAATACTCAATTAACCACATGTATGGATACTCAATTTACCACATATATGGATACCCAATTTACCACATGTATGATTACTCAATTTACCACATATATGAATACTCAATTTACCACATGTATGAACACTCAATTTACCACATATATGAATACTCAATTTACCACATGTATAAATACTCAATTTACCACATATATGAATACTCAATTTACCACATATATGAATACCCAATTTACCACATGTATGTATACTCAATTTACCACATATATGAATACTCAATAAACCACATGTATAAATACTCAATTTACCACATATATGAATACTCAATTTACCACATGTATGATTACTCAATTTTCCACATGTATGAATGCTCAATTTACCACATATATGAATACCCAATTTACCACATGTATGAATACTCAATTTACCACATATATGAATACTCAATTTACCACATGTATGAATGCTCAATTTACCACATATATGAATACTCAATTTACCACATGTATGAATACTCAATTTACCACATGTTTGAATACCCAACTTACTACATGTATGAATACCCAAATTACTACATGTATGAACACTCAATTTACCACATGTATGAATACTCAATTTACCACATGTATGATTACTCAATTTACCACATATATGAATACTCAATTTACCACATATATGAATACCAAATTTACCACATGTATTAATACGCAATTTACCACATATATGAATACTCAATTTACCACATATATGAATACTCAATTTACCACATGTATGAACACTCAATTTACAACATATATGAATACTCAATTAACCACATGTATAAATACTCAATTTACCACATATATGAATACTCAATTTACCACATATATGAATACTCAATTTACCACATGTATGTATACTCAATTTACCACATATATGAATACTCAATTAACCACATGTATAAATACTTAATTTACCACATATATGAATACTCAATTTACCACATGTATGATTACTCAATTTTCCACATGTATGAATGCTCAATTTACCACATATATGAATACCCAATTTACCACATGTATGAATACTCAATTTACCAAATGTATGAATACTCGATTTACCACATGTATGAATACTCAATTTACCACATATATGAATACTCAATTTACCACATATATGAATACTCAATTTACCACATATATGAATACTCAATTTACCACATATATGAATACCCAATTTACCACATGTATGTATACTCAATTTACCACATATATGAATACTCAATTAACCACATGTATAAATACTACATTTACCACATATATGAATACTCAATTTACCACATGTATGATTACTCAATTTTCCACATGTATGAATGCTCAATTTACCACATATATGAATACCCAATTTACCACATGTATGTATACTCAATTTACCAAAAATATGAATACTCAATTTACCACATATATGAATACCCAATTTACCACATGTATGAATACTCAATTTACCACATATATGAATACTCAATTTACCACATGTATGATTACTCAATTTACCACATGTATAAATACTCAATTTACAACATGTATTGATAATCAATTTACCACATGTATTGATAATCAATTTACCACATGTATGATTACTCAATTTACCACATGTGTAAATACTCAATTTACCACATATATGAATACCCAATTTACCACATGTATGATTACTCAATTTACCACATGTATGAATACTAAAATTACCACATGTATAAATACTCAATTTACCACATGTATTAATACTCAAATTACTACATGTATGAATACTCATTTTACCACATATATGAATACCCAATTTACCACATGTATGCATACTCAATTTACCACATGTATGATTACTCAATTTACCACATGTATGATTACTCAAATTACCACATGTATGTATACTCAAATTACCACATGTATGAATACTCAATTTACCACACTTCAAGTTTGTAGATGGCAAATTTGTTGAATATAAATGTTGAGAATTGGCTTCGCACATACACACATTCTCACTTTTATATATATATACTAGCAAAAGTACCTTTCGTTGACTGCGTTCAAAAACAGCCTACAGAAAATGGACTCTGATTTATGAAAGTATGATAGGTTATGAAAAGGAAGGGTTGTAAAGAGATAGCTTCGAACTTGGAGGTATCAAAACCAAAGTAAAATATGATGAAAGTAAAAATAAAATAGATAAGCCCCATAATTTATTATACCATACCATGTTCACACTGAAACACTTATCACAATATTCTGTGGATCTATATTAAAAAACCTTGTTAAACTTTGTGACATATTTCCATTCTATGGAGATCAGGCGCGAACGAACACACCATAATTTTATTATACCATATTTCTTTAAACCGAAACATAATTATCAAAGTATATTTACGCAGATAGATATAAAAAAGTCTTTATTAAAGTTTGTGCCTATTTCCATTCTATGGAGGCCAGGCGCGAACGCAGACCTCACAATTTTATTATACCATCCCTATTTAAGTTAAAACATACTTATCAAAGTATTATAATGTACATCTATATCAAAAACACTTGTAAACGTTTTATTTTTATTTTCAACTTTTTTATTTCCATACTTTGTGGACCAGGCGCGTACGCAGACCCCACCATTTAAATGAATCATCATAATGCCAGATCAATCCTCCCCATTCCTGTGTCTTCTATCATTATATGTGATCAGTTTTCTATAATAGTCAACCATATAGGAGCCTATTCGTGACCAGACCCCCCCCCACACAGATTTTCAGCTTTATATATATATATATATATATATATATATATATATATATAAATATATATATATATATTATATATCGGGCTTTGGCAACAGCATATTCTTTTCATTGTTTTGACTCTAAAGTATACATCCGTTAATATCTTGGAATCGTCCCGTCACTTGTAAATGCTATGCATATTTCCGACAAAATATTAGATAACATTGTTACTGTTTATCCCATGTGGAGATCATTGAAGCTTAAACACTATAAAAATACATGGAGCTTTTCAGATAGGTAAAATACACATGGAACACAAAGATACTCTAATAACAGTAATCATCGGAGAACTAGGAACTGAATATGTTTTTATATAGACAGATACGGTTCTCTATTGATTAAGTGTATTTTACTGTGTCGGCTATATACTTAAGGGCCAAAAAGAATGAAAAGGATATTCTGTTGTCTCAGGCCTAATTATATATTCTTATTGCTTTTAATATAACACATCCAAATAGATTTTAATGACCGCATATATCACACTCTTTATTGCTTTTAGTAAACATCGTTAACGTCAGGGATTTCATCGGTATCTATGTTATTCCATTGTCAATATTATTTTGGATCAGCAGAGAGATTACACGTGATTAAGAAATGTGAAACATTCCTACATTTTTATTGCTCCCTACATCGCTGAAATCGATTGATTGTCTACTCTAATTGAGGACGCATCGCGTTGCCCCTGGCAGGAGACTTCACATATCTCCCTGCAATGACTTAGTCCACAATATATTATAGCTTACGTTAAATAGAATTGTGTAATATAATATTTCGAGAAAGATCTCTTCGTCAGATATTTACTTGACTTTGATAAACAGCACGTTTATCAAAGTCAAGTAAATATCTGACGAAGAGGTCTTTCTCGAAATATTATAATACACGGACATACCACCAGACCGACTTTCCCAGGTGACCACTGTGCAAATATAAATATACTGCGTATATGAAATATGAATATGTACACATATATTTATAAGTTGTATTAATAAATTTCTCACCTGCTTCAGCTTGTGTCTTTCCGTTACTTCTGCATTGTACCGCCTTCTACAATTCTATTTAACTATATACTATACAATGCTTCAAACAAACTACACCCACCTCTTATTATAGTCTACATTGCACTGTAGAAAGCCTACTGCTTATTTTATAAAATTATTTTTATATACAATGACTTTAATTACATTTTTCAGTATAAATGTAAAGTACCGTGATTCAATCGTGCTCTTAACAGAAACATTAATTTTGAACGCGTCTTTACGTAAACGAACCTACTGTTGACTTTATATGCCTGGTCTTATTTATTTTGTCGTGATAATGACTTTAAGTTAAGTTTAAAATGAAAAAGTCAATTATAACTGTGCAATTGTGCTTTAAGCAGACACATTATTATTTCGAACGCGCCGCATTAATATATAAAAAACGTAGTTTATTTTATATATCGGACCGTTCGGCTTTGGTGATAATAAATCTTCTCCAATGCGTTTGTGATGTTAGGCTGTGTAAGGTGTTAACTTTCGTCCCAATGCCCTGTTTCTCCTTTCATCAGATTATTTCGCTTATAGATTATTGATTATCGATACTTATCGGAGGCATTCTGATACAAAATTAGAAGACTCACAGGCATGTAAGTACTTTCCTGTGAAACTTCATAAAAATCGGTCCAGCCGTTTTCGAGTCCATAGGAAAGGAACTCACACACATACACAGTGTTCCTTTTATATCATAGTAGGTACTTTACTATCTTTTAAATCGCATTTCCTCGAAATAAGTCATATTGCGACATGCAGATACCAACAGACGCAGCTGGTATACAACACATAGCTTCTCTATATCTCATTCTCTATCACAGACGGTTACATTTCCAACAGGTTTCCAAGACCAGCAATGTCAACATGCCTCACTTCTAGATCTATTTCTGACCACAATTTTGTTACGAATGCCCAAAGAATAAACAGCAATAAAAATAAAAGGCCATGCTATATTAACTATTAATATTGTCATTATATTCACTATTTTTTCTGTACGAATGATTTTCACTTTTCATCATTTGTATAAGTTTCTACATATATTGGTTACGTTTAATGTCACTTCTGAAAAAAAAACAACGTTTTATATAATCTTTTCATGTACTGAATGACATAAAAAATACGACTCTTACATTCTACGAAATGCGTAAACATATTCAGCACTGATTCGTGCACAGATATTATGATCGCTAACTCTACGATTGCATGGAAGGCGTATCTACGCATATCTTTACGTTTTCATAGGCGCATATCCTTTCTTTGCACTGGGACATCATCGAAGTTATTATATATACACACACATACACACGTATATATATATGTATATATATATATAGTAGAGATGATAATTAATAAAAGCTGAAGAAAGTGCTCAATACTGTTGTAGGGCAAATATGCGTTTTATTTTTTTATTACCGTATCTTTCTGTTAAGTTACATTATTGTTTCATCTACCCGTCTGGTCGTCGTTTTTGGTCGTCTGTAGCTTCCTCAGACTTTTACAGAAAAGACTGTAAAAGTCTGAGGAAGCTACAGACGGCCAAAAAAAAACGGCCGGGTAGCTGAAACAATAATGTAACTTAACAGAAAGATACGGTAATAAAAAATAAAACGTATATATATATATATATATATATATATATATATATATATATATATATATATATATATATACTTCGGAATAGTTTTTATTTAACAATCAGTGGTTATGTAAACGTGAGATTGTAGGTTTACAAAATATTACTGGCAGTAATATTCTATAAGTTATCCCACCTAAACAAGAATTGCTCGATATGCAAGATAGAGCAAATTAATTAAATTGTAATTCAATGAATTTCAAAAAAACTCTCATTGAAATTTTTATTATTCTAAGCAAGACAAAGAATGTTTTAGAAAGTTTATCTCCTTAACCTATAGGGTTTCGATGTCTACCATCTCATCAGATAAAGAACTATACTCATTGATGCGTCATCCCTGTTGGTACTAGGTTAATTAAATTCTATAACCATAGTTACACAATCCCATTTTTTTCATCTTATTAATGTTAAATTAGCAGAGGAGGGGTATAAAAAATTATAACAAAATTAAAAAAATAAAAAAAAATATCATTGATAAAGTTAGGTAAGTTACATACACTAATTATTCCTATAATTTATAGTGTTAAATAAGTGCATACATTTTTATTTCTAAATACATTTTTTGTATATATGAGGGTATATCTGTCTATATATGATACACCTGTTATTTGTGGGTATATATGGGCTTAGATGTAAGTATACATAGAATAAGTGAGCGTATGTGTGTATTAACCGTATGGTTGCGAGTATGTATAAAAAAATATATATATATATTGTACACGTTCATGCATGTGTACGTGTGTGTGTATGTATATGCTATGTGTGGGTATATATATATGTATATATGTGTATATTTATATATGTGTGGGTATATGTTTATGTGTGTATGTATATGTATCAATAATACAGTTATAGAAAATTTCCCCGGTTAAATATTATTAAATAGCATAAGGTTATGGATATACTGATTTTAAACGTTTTTTTTTTCAGTAAGGTATTATCATTACTTTATTACTTTTGTCTTAACTTACTTAGCATTTAACTATTACCGTAAGGACCATAAAATAAAGATAAAACGTTCCATCAATAATATTAGAATTAATTTCACTATTAGCTAATAAACATTAGTATATTCTAAACTTTATGACAATCCTCTTTCTAAGGGAAATATAGATACGTATAAAATTAATAATAATTAGCACCTCATGCGCAGTACATATAACTTGAGTTGACAGAACAAATACGATTTAAATTGACAATGAGGTTTGAGATTAAACTAGGAAAAATCAGGAAAAAAAATATTCCATTTGCGTTTTAGGCCCATCTCTTTATTTTAATTTATTTTGGTTTTTGTTCTTATATCCATATTAATCTAGTTCCTCCTCCTTTCTTCCCCCCCCCGAACCAAGTCCCTATATCTTGTACACGACCTGACCTCAATTAAGCGACCGGTCAAACTTTATGATTCTTAGATTCTACTTGAAGAGATATCTATTTTTATAGAGATGTATGTATGTTTAAGTGTGTGTATATGTGTTATGTATATATATGTTTATATATATATGTGTATATATGTATATATATATGTATGTGTGTATGTGTATCTGTATGTATATTACATATGTATATTGTGTGTGAGTGTTGAGTTTGTATATGTGTGTTCATGTGTATATTAGGATGAATATGCACAAATGTCTCACCCCACCTCCTACCACTTACCATTGCCTACTATCCCTAACACTTCGCCCCGCTAAAAATAATATAAGCTTCCAATGAAAAGGCTTCCACCAGACTTTGAAATTATTATCGGCTGGACCCAAAACAAATTTAAACAAGCACTTGCCCGATTCGGATATATACACAGCTATGCGGATTACCCAGGATATAACTTGGAAACTATTACCAAACGAATGTAAAGAACGTATAATATGGATTTTACCAAACAAGTTGGATCAACAAAAACATTCATATCCTTTTTCTACAAATACTCCTGCTACAGGACTTCTGATAAATGTATTATTTTCACTTTGACTTTCCATGTCTCACTGACTTTAGCAAATAGGGTGCATACCTTTATAACTATTTGCTAATATTTTCACTCCTCTGATGAGATGGTAGACATCGAAACCCTATAGGTTAAGGAGATAAACTTTCTAAAACATTCTTTGTCTTGCTTAGAATAATAAAAATTCTTTGATATGAAACTCAACCACTTCATTTCATTTCAATGAGAGTTTTTTGAAATTCATTGAATTACAATTTAATATATATATATATATATATATATATATATATATATATATATATAAGAATTTTTTGCTATTAAGTAAGATGTATAACATACTTGTAGTTTCATTTAATACTTTTGCCAGCAAAATCCGATCCCGCATTTTGCTTAATCCTACCCGTTGATGAGAAGGAAAGTATTTCTTCAAAACTCCGCGGATTAAGGATTATCCACTTATTTAGTGTTTCCTTTTAAAATTAAATGTTTTTAACTCTTTTTCAAAGTGTTTTTTAACATGTTTTATTAACTACTTGTTTTTATTATAAGCTCTATCTCCTATTTGATTTTATCGAGCTTTTACATCTTCTTGAGATTACTTTATAAATATTAGTTCTTTAATAGTTATAATTTACTTTAGTTTTGCCATCTTGGATCATTTTGGTAAACCTATCTGTTAGTCTTATTTTATATATGTATTTTTCTCTCTCCCTCTCTTTCTGTCTCACACATATATACACACTAACACACACACCCACATACAAACCCATACACACTTATACACTCGTACCCCCCACACACACATGCGAGCTTTTTTCTTTCCAGAATCTATTGGTGTCGGTTTTATAGTTATATTTTTAAAAATGTTAAATTCTGATAATCTGAGTCTTGAACGCTCTTTTAACGTTTTTTTCCTTGTTTGTTCACTTTACATTGGTTCAGTTTTTCATTGTCGCTGACGAACTTACGTTGTTTTTTCCAACCTTGTATGGTTGATTCGACGTAACGAAACCAATGGTACGACCTTGAAATATGTATATATAGTGTCGTAATAAATATTGTATCTTCCGCTCTCACATCCACGAATCGAGCACTTTATTGGATTTTTTTCATCACCTCCTGACACGCTATATATATGTATATATATATATATATATATATATATATATATATATATGTGTGTGTGTGTGTGTGTGTGTGTGTTTTAAAGTTTCAAAATTGCTGTCTTTTTGACAAGTTGCGTTTAAAGTAATATTAATATTATATATATCATGTGTATCTTTACAAGTTTTTTTCCTTCTGAATCGATACAGCTGATTGTTTCAATTATCGCCGCATTCATTTCATCACAATGCTAAAAAAATCGACCCTTAGATCTTAAGCTGCTCAAGTTCACCTATAATTCCGTGCAAATAACTATTTCCTCCCGAAACAATTGAACGTCGATCGATTTCTCCTTTCATATTGATTTACGCTTTCGGTTTTCTATTCGATTCCATGTTTTTCTGTGATCACAGGAAAATCTTGAACGTACCCATGCATTTTGATATTGACCTGTACACTGTGCAACAATTCTACCCCTGCCTCTCCCCTCATTACTTTATTGTACTCATTTTATTCTGACCCTCTCAAGAGATTTTGTAATTAAGGTTCAATAGAACAGAAATGGTTGGTTTCCCTTCCATTCATGAAAATACGTATACACCCTTATAAATGTATATAAATCTACATACAGCTATGCATATACATAAACGTAAAATCACAGAACATAAAAATATAGTCACAAAAACATATGCACACGTAAAATACACATTTTGTCTACATTTTTTTTTTGTTATACTCATGTTCACCCCTTACAAAGCATATTGTCACTTGAACGTAAGGGGCTACTATTTGGTGCAATGTTTAGGACAGATTAAAAAATATATTTGTTTATGTTACATTTAAACTTCTGCATACCAGTACAGCCAGAAGAGCACGCAGCAGGAAGGGAATTCCAAAGTCTAGCTGTTCGAGGGAAGAAACTGTTAAAATGGTTGGTTGTTTTTGTTTTACGGCATATCAACCCTTTTCGGGTTATTTAATGCCGAATCCAAAGATTTTGAAGAAAAAAAATTTAATAGAATATATTTTTGTTTTCAAGTCGGTTTCTATTTAACCCATAGTTGGAATCCTAACAGGTACCACCACTCCGGGTCAGAGTGGACCTGGGAGCAATGGTAATTAAAGGGTGGCTCCACACTATCCAAAGCCCGCAAGCTGGGGCCTCACCACTGGATATAGTTTAAGGTCATATCCTGGACCCCCATTGAGGGACTTTTACCCCCTGCAGGGAGGCAGTCGATGTATTCTAATGCCCCACCGACAGGGCCAAACTAATAGAATAGAAAGCTTTCTTGTATTTAGGGACAACAACAGAGACGGGGTGAGATCTTATTGCTAAGCGGGTTTCTCGCGGATGTGTACGTCGAGGGAGTACAAATGAAACGAGTTAATCAGACCATATTCCATTAAAATATTTGTAAAACAGGCACAGTGTTGCAACATTGGTGTGATGGGACAGGGGCTGGAGCTTAGTTGATTAAGTGGGACCGATTAGAGTGATAACTCTTTTTTTGGGTTTATCTATATATTAAAAGAAACATAGGAAGACACATACAAACATATATAAATTTGTATTGTAAGGCTTTATACTAAGTCATAGTATTAGCAGTAGTAGTTTAAATTAATAATAAGCTGCTTTCTATAGAGTTTCACACCCTCAATATCTGCAATAGAGAGATGCCACCTTAAAGTCTTGAATGAATTAGTGCAATCATCATAACAGTACAATTGACTGTCCGCTTTTATCTATTCGGATGAATAAAAGATGAGAGGCATTACGTTTTGACCGCCCCCACATACACACATTCGTATATATATATAAAAGTGAACGTGTCTGTCTGTCTGTCTGTGTGTCTGTGTGTCTGTCTGTCTGTGTACATTTCCCTACGCAATAACTCTGTCAATTTTTAGTCTATAGACTCGAAATTTGAAATACCGGGTACTGAGATTTGGGAAAATCGATGTGACAGGTGTCAGCCAGAAATTTGGCTGTTAAGGGGTCAAATTTCAACGATTTGACCTTTAAGAACTCTACCAAACTCCTCCGACAATTTTGGGTCTAGACACTTGAAATTTTAGATATAGGTTCCTTGAACCTGGATCTAACTTATTAAAGTGATTTGAGCCCGAAACTATAAATTTTAAGGGGTCATAATAGGGGTCAAAGTTTTAAAAAAATAACCATTTTTTGTTTTTTTGCTTTTTTTTGCACAGCATGCACCTCCAAACACCCGAGCAACGCCGGGCACCCCTGCTAGTATGTATATATATATATATATATATATATATATATATATATATATATATATATATATATAGCTCCACAAATTTCCTCGCTCGTTTCGTTCACTTTCGACTGCTTACCTAAACCGACTGCAACTTCCTTGACTATTTCTTCTGGAGTAAGGGCGATAGAGATAATGTCGTACAATCGGGTCTAAACCACAGTAGCCTTTATGTAGCCGGCTTCCGTAAAGGCTTTAGCTACTATAGGCATTTATATAAAATAGTATATAATGTTACGCTAACTGTGGTATAAAACTGTTAGGTTTTCTGAATATACAAAGTCTATTTCTGTTGCCTATTTTGTCAAATGTCGGATTATGATGAAAAATCGTATATATATATATATATATATATATATATATATATATATATATGTGTGTGTATATATATGTGTGTGTGTGTGTGCGTGTGTGTGCGTGTGTGTGAGTGTATGTATGTGTAAGCCCCTGCAACGGACGCAAATACACACACACACACAAACCCACACACAAAGACATATATGCATATATATGTATATTTTTTCGGCAAAATATGTGTTTTCAATGATACAATGTGTTACGTTTAATTGTCGCCCTAGAAAAGATTGCATGGTTTAATTTCCGTTTGGTGAAAACCGGTTTCCCTTTTTTGTTACACACTATCTACTAGTTGCATACTTGTCTACAAAGCCCTAAATCGATAGGAGCCATCTATCATGTGTGAAAGTGACAGAATGTTTTTTGTCAGATCCAAGTTATAAAAACAAGACCATTGTCGGTACTCTTAAAATGCAAACTCTTGAGGGCAGAGTTCAACATGAGCCCACGATTATGATCTTTGGTGTGTTTTAAAGTGAGGGTCGCATTATGCCATCTTACATCTTCGAACTCCTCTTGAAAGTCAACACCAAATGTATCTGAATGTGCTGAAGAGTGTGGTGATTCCCTAATGCAATCAGGTGGCTGCTCGCAGACCCTGGATATGGTAGCAGGACTCAGCGTTTACCCATAAGTCCAAAGAGACCCAGGCTTGGCTTCAAACTTTGTCCCCTTCTCTCACACGCCATTCTCTGACGTTGACCTGAACCCGCATGAATACTTTGATGGTCATGCGTTAGAAACACCACCAAAGCCAACATGATGGCTGCCATCCGGCGTGTATTCACCGAGCTGCCGCAGACGCTTTTGGAAAAGGCATGGACCCAGTTCAGGACCCGTTTCAAAAGTGCTCGTCTGAGGTCCAATCTCTGCCTCCCCACTCGTCAATCTTTCACGTTATACACCCGTCTTGCTGAAACCACTGTCATTAATTTTCCCACTCTTTATCTGTGCCTAAATCAAAGCGTAGATTCAATAGGCAAAGCTTCATTCTTAGAAGTGCACGACTGTGGAACTCTCTTCCGTTTGCCTGTTTCCCACCTGACTACAACTTGGATGTCTTCAAGTCCAACATAAATTCCTGATGAATCGCCCCCTTAAGTAAGACACTTTATCAAATCTCCAATACTAATCATTACTACGATACTTTCCCATTGATTACTGTACACGCAATAGCCCTTATCCTCGAGTGGCTTCCGGGCCTTGATAAGTGTTGACTTCTATGTAAAAAAAAATCTAATATCAAACCACGCAAAAAGCCATAACCGTAGTCGAAAACTTTTTTTTATCACCCAGGGCATGTCCCTTTTATTCGAGGCAATCCAGTGATTCGTTTTGAAGGTGCTGACAATGCACATGTTGTTATAACGTGGATCGGCAGAGAGCATGAGTTTCACAGCGTCGCATCTCCGATATCGCTCGTTGAACATTGTGTCACTTTCAGACAGGGTAGAAGTCTCCTATCGCCTTTGGGCTTTGTACACAACTTGCTAACTAGTAGATGGTCTGTAACAAAACTTGAAAACCAGTTTTAATCAAACGGAAATGGAATCATGGCAACAAATTATCATTCCACAATGTATATATATAAGAACATGGTTAGGAATCTACGCAGATCAATCAACATATCGAACCTTTTCATGCCTTCAACAAGACTTTCAAATGAATCTAATAGCCAGAACTATTTTTAAATTTTACTTTGTTTTCAAATATTGAGCACTTTTTAACATTGAATAGTTTTATTTAATGTTATCAATATATTTCAAATTATTATTTATATATATATTAAATTCCTCGGCCTAAAGTTCGCAGGAAACATGAGTTGGAACAAGTACATTGCCAGTACCGCTGCGAAAAAGTTAGGTTCTCTCTACCGTGCTAGAAAGCTACAAACACCCGTAAGTATCCTGTACCTCTATAAGGCCACCATTCGCCCATATATGGAGTATTGTTGTCATATTTAGGCTGGTGCATCTACTACTAGCCTCTAACTCAAAGACAAGGTTCAAAATAGAGTCGCCAACCTAATAGGTCCTGAACTGTAATCTAAGATTCAGCCTCTGTCCCATCCACGAAATGTAGCATCCCTCTGCCTGTTCTACAAGTAATTTAACGGTGAATGCTCCGAATAACTGCAAGCACTCATACCCGCTCGACGTAAATACCCCCGGCAATCCCGGCAAACAGACAAATCCAACCCCATTCACAGTATAGATGTTTAGATGTAAGAGAGCCTTCTACTCCAATAGTAACTTCCCCAGAATCACTAGACTTTGGAATTCCCTTCCGCGTTCCTGCTTCCCCAACTGCACTGACATGCAGAAGTTCAAGTGTAAGGTGAACCGACATCTTGCTGCCCAACTCCCTACATAGTACCCCTGTAGCTTATGTCCTTGATATTAGCCCCTACATCAAAGTGGAATATATATATATATATATATATATATATATATATATATATATATTACATTTTCACCCAAAACAAGGCAAAGTTAATATTCTATAAGTTTCCAAAATTATTAATTTTGTAAACTTTAATTTCTGATCACTCTATATTTACTCTCTCTATATATATGCATGCATATATATGCATATATATATATATATATATGCATGCATATATATATATATTTTACACAGTGATCACCACTTATCAAGGCCCGGAAGCCACTCAGGGATAAGGGTTATTGCAAGTACATTACGTTAGTGTGGAGATTTGATGAAGTGTTTACTTAAGGGGGCGGTTCATTAGGAATTTGTTAACATTGAACTTGAAGACATCCAAGTTGTAGTCCGGTGGGAAGCAGGCAGACGGAACAGAGTTCCACAGGCATGCAGTTCTAAGAAAGAAGCTTTGTTCATGGAATCCGCGTTTTGATTTAGGCACAGTTATAGAGTGGGGGAAATTTTTCACAGTGGATTCAGCTAGACGGGTGTTTTTCGTGAAAGATTGGCGAGGGGGGACCAGAGATTGGAGTTCAGAGGGGCACCTGCATTGGAAATAACGATAAAACAAGGATAGGCTTGCAACGTCTCTTCTGTGGGAGAGAGGTTGCAGGGTAGAGAAAAGGGCATCCCCCACTAAGCCACGAAGTCTATTTTGTACTCTGTCAATGCAGGATAGGCTGTTTTTAGCATCTCCTGCCCAGATATGGCAACAGTATTCGATCCTTGGACGTACTTGGCTTTTATATAGATAGAGATTTGCATCAGTAGTGAGATATCTTCTGGAGCGGTAGAAGGATCCCACCATCTTTCCAGCGACCTTGGCAACAGACTTGATGTCCGTGTTCCATTTCAGATCAGGAGTAAAGGTTAAACCCAGAAGCTTGTCAAAACACGGGGCCTCACCCAGACGAGAGCCATCCATCACAATTTATTTCAGATGGGGATCAGAGCGTTGATGATGTAAATATAGGAGTTTGGTTTTTGATGCATTAAAGGTAACCAGCCACATCTCCCCCCACTGAACCACGCGCTCGAGATCAGAGGAGAGAGAATCAGAGAGAACTTTGTCATGTACAGCCTTTGATGTGTTGCCGTAGATGATCGTGTCATCAGCATAGATGTCAACGAATGATTTAAGTATGTGTTTAAGGAGGTCATTGATGCAGATCAGAAAGAGAGTTGGGCCTAGGATTGACCCCTGAGAGACTCCAGCATTTATACTGCAGGCCTCTGATTTTTGTCCATCTACCACTACTCTTATGAGCCTATCGGAGAGAAATGATTTAATGATTGAGAAAACATTTCCAGTAATACCGTAGCTGGAAATCTTGTGAAGTAGACCCTTATGCCATACCTTGTCGAAGGCCTTTGGTATGTCAAGAGCAATTACCCTAGAAAGGAAGCCTTTGTCATGAGATTCACTAATCCTGTGGGATATAACCGTCAACACATCTGCGGTAGATCTTGCAGAGCGGAAACCATATTGTGTGTCACTAAGAAGGTTATTCCTGCTGAGGTGGTTGACTATTTCTCTATTTAATATGGATTCCAGCAACTTACTCATAACACACAGGAGACTTATTGGTCTGTACTGAGAGGGAGATAACTTATCACCTGAATTCTTAAATACAGGGCAAACTGATGAGGTCTTCCAGGGAGTCGGAAAGTACTTCTCCTTAAGGCAGCGCTTAAATAGTTTCGTAAGTATGGGAGCAAGTTCTGGTTGAAGCTTTTTTAACACTATAATTGGGATGCCATCAGGGCCAGTTGCTTTACTGGAATCTAGGTTCTTGATTAGCTTGGTGACCTCATGCACGGATATTTATATGTTACCTAGCTTGTTCTGTGTTATAGGAGGGAATATGGGGAGTTGATGGCCTTCGTCGCATAAGGTAGAATTAGCTGCAGAGTTCTTTGCAAATAGTTTGGCCTTGTCTGACGCTGACGAGATGACCTGTGGTCCATTGATAATGGTTGGGATAGAACGCACACTTATATTCAGGATCCTATTTGTTATTTGTCAAAACTGGTGGGAACCAAGCCGCTGATCAGCTGCCTTGGATTTAACAGACTGAGCATATAGCTCTCTTGCATTTTTTATTACTCTTTTACAGTGGTTGCTGGCGGTCCTGAAAGCAGCTTTAGTCTCAGTGCATCTATTACGTTGGTAGCTATGGAAAAAGTGATTTCTGTGCGCGATAGCAGCAGCACATTCTGGGGAGAACCATGGCTGGCTGTTAGGTTTTTATTGGAATTTTTTAGATGGTATGAATTGGTCTATGCCTACAATTAACCATTCGGTCGGATCTGATACTATAGAGGACACATCCTTTTTAAACATGGAGTGCAGAGGTAAATCAGATATGAATGTACGGAAGCTATCCCAGTCAGCCATAGAGTATCGGTATACAGTACGGTGGAGGGGTATGTCTGGGGGCTTCTTACATTTCGTTTTTATCTTAACTGATACAACGGAGTGGTCGGAGGATCCTAAAGGAGAATGAACGGAACATGAACATAGCTCAGGGGAAGTTGAGAGAAAAAGGTCTAGGAGGCTTGCAGATTGACCGGATGTATCGGGCACACACACACACACACACACACACACACACACATATATATATATAACGTATCAGATGGGGATGAAAAAATCCATTAAAGCGCTCGACCGTGAAAATATGTGAAAATAAAACATCACGAACGGTTTTTCTCTGTTTGTTTACTTTGCATTGTTTCGCCTTTTCAAAGTCACTGATGAATTTGCGCTGATTCCATTCAACCCCTTATGGTTTTATTCAACGCATTGAAACCACTGGATACCTTTTTGAAATATGTATATATAGTTCTGAAATAAATATTGTTTATATATATATATATATATATATATATATATATATATATATATATAGTATAACTCCTATAATTTGAACATCCGCTTCGTTCAAATCAGAGGGTTCTGTTCAAGTTTCGTGATAAAAAACATGTGCTGCAGTTAACTTTAATTTTCTAAGAATTAAGAAATAGTAAATGAAATTCATTGCTATATGTTACTTCAAATATATATAAAGTTGAGTTTATGATATATTGCAAGTAAGAATTGTTAAATATTATTACCAGGTACAAACACATTGAGAATAAATTAAATCTTCTCTTACTTGTTAGGTATTTATTACCTAAGTTATCATCTACAGAAATCATATAGTTATATAAAATACAGTTTTCTTTATTTATTCATTGAATGAGTCTCATTGCAGTTTCTAGTTTTATCGACTGAGCTCTCGGGCGCTGCCATTGTATTCCGTAAGCGATCACGAAAATCTGCAATCTCTTGGTTCTGTAGCTTATTTATGATTATATCTCTTCGGAGTTACATTGCTTGCAAAACATAGTTGTCACTAAAGTAAGGACTTTTTTCTAAAAAGTGTATAACCGTCTCCATAGACTTTTCTGCATCATCCCATGATATTGCTTCATCAGAGTGTTCTTAGTTATATACATTAGGGTCAAGAGAATGGGAGCTGTCGCTATTTTCATCACCATTACTGTTTCAGGATATTGTTCAGTAGTTTCCTCATCTTGTTGCAACCACATTTCAACATCCTTTGCATTAAGTGATTTAAGAACAGCGTGGTTGGTCGGTAACCGTTTGGTTTCAATAATTTTTTTCCAAGCCAGTTGTATTCTCTGATTATTTCAGTTCAGAAGCCTTTGGCGCTGGGCATAATTTACCCCCATGCTTTTGTTAATGTGTTTGCTTTAAGCATCGCAATCTGAAAAAGAATACAGTTAGTGTAAATTAATTATCAATAGCTAATCTACATTAATTACATAGTATCAATATTAACATTTCTGCGCAATATCTGACTAAACCATGTAAACAGTTTTACTGCGACTCCGCATCAAATATACTAATACAATTTCAATGACAAGACAGTTCAAGCTTAGAGAAAGTTCAGGTTTAGAAGTCCAAATGAGAGGAAACCCAAATGAGAGGAAGTCCAACTTTAGAGGAAGTTCAAATTAAAGGATTTTTCCTATATATATATATATATATATATATATATATATATATATATATATATAAATATACATATATACACACACACACATATATATATATATATATAAATATACATATACACACACACACACACACACACACACATATATATATATATATATATATATATATATATATATATATAATGAGAATAATGGAAATTGTATTCCGATAAAAATTAACGTAAATTAGAAAAAAGACCCAATGGACATAAAAGAGATAGAAGAAATAGCAATTATATGCAATATTCTCTCATTCATTGCAGCATTATCATACTTTGAATTTAAACGAGCAAAGATAGTTTAATCTATTTCAAATAAACCGCGCCGGAGACTTTTCGAATCGGTGCTTATCCTAAATGCAAACAATATTAAACAACCTGGAGGTTTCTACAATGAAGCGCTATTTATAAGTAAAGTTTTATTTAAAAAAACTGAATTAAATTGTAGACACAGGTTAACCGTCCCTCACCATGAAAACACCTCCTATATAATAATTAATACATATAATCTTAATCAATAAATTACCTAAAAAAACACACTCGTTTTCTCCGTTACACACCAATATTTGAATTTTAACAGACATATTTTCTCCAGAAAGAATATTAACTGCGTCCATCTCTATTAAAAAACATACTAACGATTATATGACGTTATTACAAATCTCTCCCTCTTTAACAACTCAAGCTTCCCTCTTTTTTTGAATTTCCAACGTCTTTATCCGTTTCTGAAATAGAACAGCGTCACATTTTGCCCATGAAAAATTTTCAAATATTAGTACTTGTGTTTTTGCTTTCTTAACCTCATTCATCCAGAGGAAGTCTCGAAATGAAGACGAAACGTTAATGAACACATAATTCGGTTTGTTCCTTTTTATTTCCTTCTCTATCTGCCTGTCTGTCTGTCTGCCTGTCTGTCTCTCTCTCTGTGTCTCTCCCTCCCTCTCTCTCTCTCTCTCTCTATATATATATATATATATATATATATATATATATATATATATACTAGCATTTCAGCCATTTTTTTTTTAATTTTTGACCTCTGCGGTCTCTACCTAATTACTCAGACAATTTCTGGTCTAAATATTTTTTTAAATGTTGACCCCTATTATGACCCCTAAACCTTTATGGTTTTGGGCTCAAATCAAGTTATTAAGTTAGATCCATATCCAAGGAACCTAAATCTAATATTTCAAGTGTTTAGACCCAAAATTGTCGGAAGAGTTTGATAGAGTTCCCAAAAGTCAAATCGTTGAACTTTGACTCCTTAATCTCCAAATTTCTGGCCGAAAACGCATTTCAAAGATTTTCCCAAATCTCAGTACCCTGTATATCAAATTTCGAGTCTTTAGACTTAAAATTAACAAAGTTATTGCGTAGGGAACCACAGACACGTTCACTTTTATATATATACTAGCATGGGTTCCCGACGTTGCCCGGATGTTTGGAGGTGTACGCTGAGCAAAAAAAAAAAAAAAGGTCAATTTTTTAAACTTTCACCCATATTATGACCCCTTAAAATGTATGGTTTTGGGCTCGAATCAAATTATTAAGTTAGATCAATATCCAAGGAATCTATATCTAAAATTTCAAGTGTTCAGACCCAGAATTGTCGGAGGTATTTGGTAGAGTTCTCAAAGGTCAAATCGTTGAACTTTGACCAATTACCAGCCACATTTCTGACCGAAAACCGATCACATCGATTTTCCAAAATCTCAGTACCCTGTATATCAAATTTCGAGTCTGTAGACTAAAAATTGAAAAAGTTATTGCGTAGGGAGATGTACACAGACAGACAGACACACATAGACACACAGACACGTTAACTTTTGTGTGTGTGTGTGTGTGTGTGTGTGTGTGTGTGTGTGCATACCGGCCACTGGTAGAACTGCTTGGGCAGGTTCATCAGCACTGCCTTAGCCAGGGTTTTGGTTTAAAGTTGGAGAGTTTTGTCACCGATACATATGTCTTAAATATTAAAAAAACAACGAGTATTACTAACATTTTTATTAAGCACCAGATGCGTTGGGCGGGTCATCTTGTTCGGCTTGATGACTACCGGCTCCCAAAACAGTTGTTTTATGGTGAGCTCCTTCTTCGCAAAAGACCCTAACACAAAGTTTTTCCTGATAGCATCAAGGAGAGTCTGGTGAGCTTTCATGTTCCTTTTGACAGTTGGGAGTCCCTAGCATATGATCAAATCAGCGGAGGGCACTGATATGCAGGAGCGCCGAACACTTTGAAGCAGCTAAGATAGACTGAGCGAAGCTGAAGAGATCATGTAGAAAACGCCAAACCTTGCCGCCCGATCATAGAGATCTGTTGATCTGTTATGAGTGTGACCGGGCTCTGTTTTTGGTTAAGCATGTCTTGTTAATCACATGAAAGCGCCCGATGATACGGTTTCCGTTGCTGTTTGTTTCTTCCAATCCAATGACTGTCTTCAGTGTCATGTCTATTTGAGGGTGTGCAAATCACTAGCAGGATAGAAAAGTCATCTTCGGACAGATGCACTTTCAGTGACTGAGGGAATGACACTCGTCTGACAAGACGTTGCAATCATCATGTAGATAGACAGATAGCTAAACGTGTGGTCATACGTTTGTGAGAGTGTTTGTGTTTTCGATCACGCACGATGTTAAAAGAGAGGCTATTCTGATCGGCAACTACACCTGTCCACTCGTCCCATGATCCATATCACCAGAAAATACCAGGTTGTAGAAGACAATTCCAAATTTACATGGATATTTCCCGATATTTGCCGTTTGGGAATAATCGCAAGCCACAACAACTGGATAGGAAAACCGGAGAAGTCATTTTAAATGCTGGAATCTTGCGAAAATCGACTTTATAATTCATGAGCAAATATTATTAGTGTCATTCGCAAGCAATAGCGTCATGGGAATTAGACCTCTTCAGTCAAAGTTCTCTTCCGGCCTTCGTATATCAAACAATATTCCGTATATCTTATTTTTATATTGCTCAAAGTTCAACAACTTCATTTTAATTCTTCCCGGTTTCAGAATATATATATATATATATATATATATATATATATATATATATATATATATATATATATATATATATATATATATATATATATATATATAGTAAGTTATAAAATATGTATGGCGATTAAGCTAAACTGAATATTCCGCGTTTCATCCATTCTAGGACTCTTCAGGCTTATGCGTCTGAAGAGTCCTAGAGTGGATGAAACGCGGAATATTCAGTGTAGCTTAATCGCCATATATATTTTATAACTTACTAACTAGCTCTACCTACATATTGATCACTTTTGAAGTAAATACTTACAGTTTACGCATACATTTATACTTTCGTATGAAGTAGTTGTATATATATATATATATATATATATATATATATATATATATATAGTAATGAAATAAAAAAAAATATTCAGTATTTACCTGATATACGCAATGGTAAACTTCAATATAATATAAATACCAGTATTTATATATAGATTATTTAATCCCAACCGAATAAAAAAGCTCAATATGCAATAGAGAGTACAGCTTATTATAAGAGAAATGAAATTAAAACTGTAAGTTGAACTTTACAATCAAAATGTATTGTTCGACTGAATACTCCCAAAACAATCTACACAGAATTTCAAAGAATGCTATTCTTGCAATTTTCTCATCAGAGTACAGAAATAAATCAGAAAATTATATTTGTAACAATGCTAGAATTTGCTGGTTAAGGCATTAAGTGAAACTACAATTTATTATAGCCATAAATTGCTAAGAAACACAGGTGAAAAAATGTGTATATATATATATATATATATATATATATATATATATATATATATATATATATATATATACAGGGTGTCCGTAAAGTTACTATACAGTCTTACAAGTTATTATACAGACACCCTGTAATATATTAACAGTACAGTAAGATATTGTATTAAAATATTTATTTGTAACCAAAGAAATAAAAAGAAATAACACCTTTATGTTTATAAAAATCTCAGAAAATACACGTGTTACACCCGAAAAGACTGTAACAATCAAGGCAAACAATTTCTATGACAAATATTCAAATTGGAGGCCTTCAGCGCCAATACATTCTCGACAACGTGACACCACTTGGCCGACTAGAACGCGGAGCATCGGCAACTGAGCCAGTATCATCAAATTTGTCTCGAAGTTTATAAATAGCCAAACGTGTTGGAGGATCTGTATTAAAATAATGATTCCAATCACGAATTACGTCCTGTGCGTTTTCTGTTTCCCAATATCGCTTCAAAATAAATTTGCGCTCTTCCAAAGTTAGCTTGCGTGGCATGCTTGATTAAATAAACCTGTAAAAAAAATAAATATTAACTATTAATACAAATATAATACAATAAAACAATAAGACTGTATAGTAACTTTACGGACACCCTGTATATATATATATATATATATATATATATATATATATATATATATATATATATATATATATATATTTAATATAAAGCTGAATGTGTGTGTGTCTGGTCACGAATAGGCTCCTATATGGTTAACTCTTTTAAAAAACTGATTACATATAATGATAGATGATGTATTGAGACACAGGAATGGGTATGTTTGATCTGGCAGAACGGTGGTTCATTAAAAATGTGCGGTCTGTGTTCGCGCCTGGTCCACAATGTATGGAAATAAAAAAATTAAAAAATTAAAAAAAAAAAAACGTTTACAAGTGTTTTTGATATAGATGTACATAAGAATACTTTGATAAGTATGTTTTAACTTAAATAGAGATGGTATAATAAAAATGTGGGGGTCTGCGTTCGCGCCTGGCCTCCATAGAATAGAAATAGGCACAAACTTTAATAAAGACTTTTCATATCTATCTGCGTAAGTATACTTTGATAATTATGTTTCGATTCGAAGAAATATGGTATAATAAGATTATGGGGTTATCTTTCGCACCTGCCCTCCATAGAATTGAAATATTTCACAAAGTTTAACAAGGTGTTTTAATATAGATTTTGTGATAAGTGTTTCATTGTGAAATGGTATGGTATAATAAATTATGGGATTTATCTATTTTATTTTTACTTTAATGATATTTTGTTTTGGTTTTGATACCCCCAAATTGAACCCAAATAAACAAGCCTTCCTTTTCATAACCTATCATACTTTCATAAATCAGAGTCAATTTTCTTTAGGCTGTTTTTGAACCCAGTCAACGACGGGTACTATTGCTAGTATATATATATATATATATATATATATATATATATATATATATATATATATATATATATATATACTAGCAAAAGTACCTATCGTTGACTGGGTTCAAAAACAGCCTACAGAAAATGGACTCTGATTTATGAAAGCATGATAGGTTATGAAAAGGAAGGGTTGTAAAGAGATAGCTTCGAATTTGCGGGTATCAAAACCAAAGCAAAATATGATGAAAGTAAAAATAAAATAGATAAACCCCATAATTTATTATACCATACCTGTTCACACTGAAACACTTATCACAATATTCTGTGAATCTATATAAAAAAAAACTTGTTAAACTTTGTTACATATTTCCATTCTATGGAGGTCAGGCGCGAACGAACACCCCATAATTTTATTATACCATATTTCTTCAAACTGAAACATAATTATTAAAGTATGCTTACGCAGATAGATATGAAAAGTCTTTATTAAAGTTAGTGCATATTTCCATTCTACGGAGACCAGGCGCCAACGCAGACCCCCTCAAATTTTATTATACCATCCCTTTTTAAGTTAAACATACTTATCAAAATATTATTATGTAAATCTATATCAAACATATCTCTAGATTTCTCTCTCACCGACTGATGAAAAAGGTCAACGTTTTTCCATAAAAAAATTCGCCTCGTAGTTTTTTTATAGCCATTTACTAACCGACTCTCTTCAGACCAAAATCCCCACCCCCACGATCATGGCATATCTCATTTTTAATACCATTTTTACGCCACACCAGGGTAAGAAAGTCAATTTGCTAGTATATATATATATATATATATATATATATATATATATATATATATATATTTATATATATATATATATAAATATATATATATATATATATATATATATATAAATATATATATATATATATATATATATATTTATATATATATATATATATATATATATAAACAAACCGTGCATAATATTTCACCTTGCATGTGATTGTCTCAAGGTAATCTGAAAGGCGAAAAGAATTCTTTACAGAGAAAGCAATGCTAGAATTTGCAGGATAAAGCATTAAGTGAAACCGCAATTTATTTATAGTAATGATTTGCTAAAAAACAACAAAAAAAAAACAAGTGCAAAATTGTTTGATATATAAGGCGAAAATAATTCTTTAGAGGGAAGGCAAGTGATGAAAGATGACATGCTGTTTTTCTGACCTTTTTATTTCTGGATCCCACTGGTCTGGAGATCAACTTTTCTTTGGACTACTGCACTGTCCGAAAAAAAAACAAAACAATTTTCATTATTTCAGCTGTTTTGAAAATTCCCACATCGGACTATTAACATCGTTCAGGATTAAATTTGAGACTTCATTCCCCCGGAAGAATTATTTTCGCCTTTCGCATTACCTTGAGAGAATCTTCATGCAAGCTGAAATATTGTTTTTTAATTTTTTTTACGTATCAAAAATTTTTTTACTTGTGTTTCTTGGCAATTTATAAATTTAACTTAATGCCTTATCCAGCAAATTCTAGCTCTGCTACAAATATAATTTGCTGATTTATTTCTGTACTCTGATAAGAAGAATAGCAAGAATAGAATTATTTGAAACTCCGAGGAATAAGAACTTTGTAAATTACTTTTTGGAATATTCAGTCGGACAATAAATTTTGATTGTAAATTTCAACTTACAGTTTTAATTCTCTCTCTCTCTCTCTTTATATATATATATATATATATATATATATATATATATATATATATATATATATATATATATATATATATATATATATATTATAAGCCTGAGCAGTTCTAGAGTGGATGAAACGCCGAATGTTCAGTGTAGCTTAATCGCCATATATATTTTATAAATTACTGACTAGCTCTACCCACTTATTGAGCACTTTTGAAGTAAATACTTAAAGTTTACGCATAAATCTATACATTCGTATATTAATTTTATGTGAGTAAATTAAGTAGTCATGTATATATATATATATATATATATATATATATATATATATATATATATATATAGTGAATTAACGACAAACGACTATATTCCGAAGATCATGATGTTGACCATCTTATAATTTAATGCTTTAATTCAGGTGACATTTATAATTCTTGACAGTCTCTGTTTCGTAGCGCAAAATTAATCCCTTAATTATTATATCAATCAGTGAATCTATTTTGCCCTTAACTCATCAGAAGAAATAGCAACAGTCAATCTTTCAAAAAGAAAATAAAGCGTATTTTGACATGATTAAAATCCGATAATAATGCCTTAATATATTTGCATACGGCATTTACAGCTTCTCTTCCGATTTTCGGATTTTAAATGCAAAGATGTTTGCTAACATGTATAAACCAGCAGGTTCCATCTAAAATCAGACAGGAGAGGTTAGGTTCTGGTATTGTGCCAATTTTAGTCGCTTTTAAACGCCGTATATACAGATTAAACTGTTTCTTTTAATCGTGTTTTTACATTCTTGGCACTGTCGATTTCTCTTTAGTGCTCTTTAATTTCGCTAATAATATTGTTTTGCTTGCTATCGATTTTTTTTTGTGAAGGATGATTGCCGAAACAGCTCTCAACAATTTTCAGCATATTTAAATCTATATATAATTTTGTACCTCCAAACATCAGGGGCAACCGATGGCATTTTTCTATTTTTTAAAAAAGAATATATGAGGGAAAAATTAAAGTTAGTGATGGAAATGAAGACGACTTATTTAAAATTATTATAAAATATATGTAAAGGGAGGAAGAAAGGAAGGAAGGGGAGATAATAAAATAGTGTTGTCCGAATGAAATCAAACTTTGGTCATAACTAGTTTATTATATTCAAAACAGCACATCAAAATACTAGGGTCTTTGGCCTTTTTTCTCCGTTGAATGTAAAATGTTCAGACAAACAATTGAATGTCCTCTGCTTTTTTGGGGGTCACCCTTTATATATATATATATATATATATATATATATATATATATATATATATATGTATATATATATATCAAGGCACGTTTGATTAAATACGAGTTTTCTTTCTTTTTCATTTCTCTGATTATTTTCTTGATATTCCTAGCATTTTTTCTTGTTCAAGCGTATAAGTTGTGTATTAGGTTGCTGAGTGATTTTTTCCTCTAGTGCTTTCGATCATTGCTTATCACCAGGAGAAAGTTTCTTGTTAAAGATGGCTGACAAAAAAATAATTAGGAAACCTAATATACAACTTTCCAAATGAAACGAGAAAATGTGCTCTGCTTATCGAGAAAATTCGCTGAAAAAGTAAAGATGATAACTCTGTTGTATTGAATGAAATGTGCCTTATTAACGATTTGCTGCTCAACTATACATACACATGCCATAGAATATGACGTCATAATGATGTCATATTAAAGTTTAAAGAAAAGGGATGGCAGTTTACCGGCCAACGCAGAGTATATATATATATATATATATATATATATATATATATATATATATATATATATATATATATATATATATATATATATATATATACTCGGGTTTTTTTTATATTCAAAAGTAATGGACTAATGAATTCAACGAGGTTGTTAGATAGTGCTCAATAAAAAGAGCTGATAATACTTGTTTATTGTTATATAAACATGCTCACATCCCGCTGCTACAAATAGCCACTTGTTTCAATCAAACAACAGATATCATCAGGCAGCGACTTGACTATTCAAAAGTTCAATGAATAATGGATTTTTATTTTAGGTAGGAACTCTTTAGAAGTTGGAGTTAAAAAACTTAAAACACAGGACTTTAATTAAATAAAAAAGTAAAAAGGGAGAGGCAATTTAAATAAAGTTAAAAAATTACAATGGGGAGAGAGTGATTGAGAAGAGGAAAAAGGAATAGAGACAGAAATAGAGAAAGAAAATATAGAGAAAACAAAATAGAGAGAAAAAGAAGAGAGAAAAAAAAATATATATATATACATATATATATACATATATATATATATATACATATATATATATATACATATACATACATATATATGATATGGAGAAGAAAAGAAAAAAGAATTTATTTCTTTTTTCTTTTCTTCTCCATATCATATATATGTATGTATATGTATATATATATATATATGTATATATATATATATATATATATATGTGTGTATATATATGTATATATATATATATTTTTTTTCTCTCTTCTTTTTCTCTCTATTTTGTTTTCTCTATATTTTCTTTCTCTATTTCTGTCTCTATTCCTTTTTCCTCTTCTCAATCACTCTCTCCCCATTGTAATTTTTTAACTTTATTTAAATTGCCTCTCCCTTTTTACTTTTTTATTTAATTAAAGTCCTGTGTTTTAAGTTTTTTAACTCCAACTTCTAAAGAGTTCCTACCTAAAATAAAAATCCATTATTCATTGAACTTTTGAATAGTCAAGTCGCTGCCTGATGATATCTGTTGTTTGATTAAAACAAGTGGCTATTTGTAGCAGCGGGATGTGAGCATGTTTATATAACAATAAACAAATATATATATATATATATATATATATATATATATATTTAAAGGTACGATTGTGTAGTTCCAACGAGAGAAAAAAAATATATATTTAAAAAAGTGTAGCCATCGACAATTGTGTATTTTTCAGCCTTTTATCATATTTTTATTTTAAAATATTTTTAAAACGCGTTTCAAGCTTTGTTTTGCTATTTTCAGATATTTTCACAAAAAGTTTTTTTTTTTTTAAATGAGATTTTGAAATCTTATTTTTACATATGCTGATACTAAATGTGTTTTTCAGAGTGATGAGGCCTCAGACATTCTGTTTTTAACAGTAAGGTTGGTAGTGTCCAGTCAACGTTGAGTTCAAATAGGGTCTTTTGGTTCAATTGGTGAAGGTTTTTATGTTTTTTTATGACTTTTTTCCCTATGCATAGTACACCCTCACACACAATTATACACGCATATATATACATACATGTACACATACATATACATACTTATATGCGCGCACGCAGGCATACAAACATATACACACGCATATACACAGAAATATATGTAGGAGCAGACATCTACACACGCACACACGTACTCACACACATCCACCCACTTATATATCACACATCGCACCCATATTGGTTAAATCTTTTTTTTTGTTGTCTTTCCCAATCAAAACACGCATGCATACATGTACTTAATCATTCAAACATAAGTACACGCACACACACACATAAGTAAGATGGAGAATAGACATATGATATATAGACACACACGCTCGCAAAAATTATATATATATATATATTTTAATTAATTATTAATAAGTACTACGTGCATATATACATATATATATATATATATATATATAAACTATAGTAATTTATAAAATATATATGGCGATTAAGCTACACTGAATATTCTGCGTTTCATCCAACTATAGGATTCGTCAGGCTTAGGCGCATAAGCCTGACGAATTCTATAGTTGGATGAAACGCAGAATATTCAGTGTAGCTTAATCGCCATATATATTTTATAAATTACTAACTAGCTCTACCTACGTATTGAGCACTTTTGATGTAAATACTTAAAGTTTACGCATAAATCTATACTTTCGTATATTAAATTTATGCGAACAAATGAAGCAGTTATATAAACATATATATATATATGTTTGGGTGTGTGTGCTATGTCATATATAACATCACAGCAGATGATGTCGTAAATTACGTCATAGCAGATGACATCATAAAAACTTCAGATCAGATGACAGCAGAAGTAATAGATATTTTACACAATGTGAGAGATGATATAATTATTTTTACAGTCAAGCAACGTCGCTGCTCACAAGAGCCGTTTAATTCAGCAAAACGTAAGTTCAAAGCTCGAGTTTCGCCCTCATTTTTCTAAGACGATGTCACCCAACATGTTAAACTAGCGGGAAGTTCATGCATGCGCCTGAATGTAATTATTTACTCTGTCAAGCTTTTTGCTTAGGATGTGTAAGATAATGTCCGTATGTGTTTTCGCCTTGTCGAAAAAAAACAAAACAAAAAACCATCCAGACTCTCTCAAATTACTGTCCTTCCATTACTGTCACACACACACACACACACACACACACACACACACACACACACACACACACGCACACACGCACACACACACACACACACACACACACACACACACACGCGCACACACACACACACACATATATATATGTTTATTTTATTCAAATTAAATGAACGTTTCTATATGGAACTCACACCCTTGACGTTATTCTCGCGTTGCCTACGCACAGATCCAACATTTCCAAATACAACCGCTGAGATACAACGCGCGGCTCTTCACAAACAGACTTTTCTGTTTTCTCCAACTTTACAACATGGAGAGGTAGAAGCAAACGCAAAAAAGAGGAAGACAACAAACTGAGGGTGGAATATAGCTCCGAAATATATATGTCAAACAAGTAAAATATTCGTTTACTTTCCTAATATTACGTTGTTATTTGACTTTCAAGCGTATCGTCTGATACTATCTTACTTAGATTAAGTATTTGAGGGAGTAATTCTACTGGAATAAATGATAAGAATCATTAAACAATAGTACATGTATTTATTAATTATTAAGTAAAAAAAATAAGTGGTGAACTCAAATATTATGCAGAGAAAGTGATTAGATATTATCGTGTAATATAGAAAATAATAGGAAAACCGTTATATATATATATATATATATATATATATATATATATATATATATATATATATATATATATGTAAATTCTAGTGTATAACACACTCAAATATAATGATTATAGAAATCATTATAGTTTCTCAGATTTATTTATTTTACTCCACCTGTCACTTGGTCATATTCAGCTAATCTGAGATTTATTGTATTTTCAGAAAATGTGTGTATCTCGCAAACAAAATGATAATCTATAACCCAATCGGCGTTTCAAGTGTAATACCTCCTATTTTTATTCACCCCGAATGATTAACAGAAGATGGAAAATTGAATTGTTAAGGTCACTAAATTTATGCATTTATGACCAGAAAGTAAACTTTCTCAGTTGCAGTTATTTACGGTGTGAGAAAAAAAAAAAGGAAAAAAAAAGCTATCCTTGACGTAGATGTGCGCCCTAAGCAACGATACGTCATTGAATTTCTCCATATCGAAAAAAAAATGATCAACTTTTATCGCCGGCTGGTGAACATTTATGAAACTGTTAATGTCAGCACAGTTGGAAGATGGGTTCGTCAATTTCAAAATGGCGGCAAGGATTTGAGTGACACAACGCACCCCGAACGTCCTGACATAGTCTGCACCACATAGCTTGCAAAAATGCATTGAAAATGAGGTTACTATGTAGAATAATATATTTTGAGGCAAAAAGGTTGCTCATTTTAGTGGTACAACTCACGTCTTCGTAGCTCTTCTAAATATTTTAAAGTAAAAATATAATATGAATTAATTCTGGAACAATTCCCGTGCTATGGTTTTTGTTTAATGTCCGGCAAAGACTAAAAAAAAAATGCAAAACAAATACCCAAAATATTAATGCTTTCTTGATCAGCGTTGCCCCGGATGAACAATATTTCAGATTGAAAAAAAGATGATATGCACTCGTTGACACTAAACTATAGATTTTGTAAGAGAGTGAGCCACTGTTGCATCCATTTCATGTATTAACTAAACGCATGTAAATCTAAATTATTAGTCAAGGTGTTAATCACATGCCGATTATTCATTAGAGAAAATGTTATCTCCGTGTGTGTGTGTGTGTGTGTGTTTGTATGTCCGGAATAAGGAATGTGATGGACAAAGAATAAAGAAGGGGTTGTAAAACGGGAAGGGGAGAAAATTAGATAGAAGTCTTAATAAAAATGTAACTCTTTTGTCTAGACAACGCCAGATATCCTTGCCAGTTTATGAATAAAATAGAAAACGCTCAGGAATATACTGATATGAGGCGCCTTTAATAAGTTTCCAGACTTTTTGTACGGGCATTTCAAGTTGTCGTAAACTATTGAAAATTCAATATGTTATCCTTATACATCTTAAGCGATGACTGCCCAATTTTTAAAATGATTTCAGGTTCAAATAAACAGCAACAGAAGGGATAGGAATACATCCTACTAAAGTGTGATTGTCACAGCTGATGAATTTCAAAAATGTAATCTGGACGTGGGAACACTTTAGAAGAACGATATGCAACAAAATAAAATTCTGTTTTCAACTCGTGAAAATGCCATAGAAACGAATGGAATGCTTCGGACTACTTTTGGACCATGTTACATCAATCGAGCATCAGTTTTTGAAAGGCATAAGAGATTAAAGGAAGACAGAAAGTCTGTGAGAGATGATGAGAGGTGTTATCTTACATCTTCATATGGTGAAAAGTTAGTAAATGAGCGGATATTCCCATACGGGGAAGCTAAACATACGTTCAGTGATCTATAATATAAATTTCACCTTTCTGTTTAAATGTATGTATGTATGTATGTATGTATGTCTGGCAAAACCTTTCGACAGAGGCGACGGATTTTAACGAGATCGGTATCATTTAGAAGCGCGACACTTCGGACAACAAATATCGAAAAATTAGCCAAAAACAATTAATTACATCACCCTCGACTGGGCACTTTTCTACAGAGAGGGGTCGCTTTCTCCGCCGATATTTTCGAAAGTCATCGCCTCTTTGCGATTTTCTAGCCGGAGGTTTAAAAATTTGCGTAATTTTCGGTTTGGCAATGGGCGCAACAGCTAACGCGTCACGTTTTTTTTTTATTTCACGTTCTTTTCCTACTTCGCGATACGGGTTCGAGCCTGATTGCCTTCTACCACTTTGTTTTTGCGGTCACAATTCCCCGCTTTTTTTTTTTTTTTTGCTCAACCTACATCTTTACACATGTCTCCACTTTCTTTTCCGCCTTCGCATCACGGGTTCGAGCCTGCCTACCTACTGTAACCATTTTTTTGCTCAACACACACCTAAAAACACCTGGGCAACGCCGGGCACCCAGGCTTGTTATCTTATATGTTTTTCTTTATTTTCTTCAGCGTCCTTTATTTCTTTTAATCCCGAATTCCAATCTTTTTTTCCAGAATTCTTACCGATGTTAAGCACTTATCGAAAACGTTGAAACACTCTTTTCTTTCGAAGAGATATCCCCATGTTTTCACAAAGGTTTGTAGCGTAACGGATAAAGTCGTGTGTTACATTTATCAGGTTGTTGCATAAGTTCTCGCCGTTTCTATAAAAAATGTGTTCTAAAACATGTTTAGATATTTAGAAAAGTGTTATATATCATTAGAAATTACGGCTTCTGTTCTACAAGGTAATAGTCATCGCTTCTTGCTCATATAATTTTTCCTCGTTTTTCAGAACCGTCAAATGGATTGTCAAGTAGATAAAACAATCACATGTTCGACATCATCTTCTTTTCGCCTTTAATCGAGGTCAAAAAGCGAGTGCAGTGACTAAGGATATTTGTGCCGTATATGGAGAAAACGTTATAGCTGAGAGAACTGTTCGAGATTGATTTACAAGATTCAAACACGGTAATTTTATCATTATTGACGATCTTCGTTCCGGAAGACCAGTCAAGATTGACGAAGAAAAACTTAGGGTCCTTTGGAAGGACGATAGCCATCAGACACATAGATAATTGAGTGAAAAGATGACGTGTGATTTTGCGGCAATTTCACACCACCTTCAGTCGATTGGCTTCACACAAAATCTTAGAGCTTGGGCCCACACGAACCTACTTTTGCTTTCTTCAATTTTCCTTAAAAAAACAAAAACAAACAAAAAACAACAACAAAAAAAAACCGGCGGGAACTTATTCAACAACTTAATAATTGTGAGACTTTTCTGGATATTGCAGAGTAATCTCCAGCGCGAACAATAACAACGATACTTGTAACTTACTTAAGGCTTCTACCCAGTAAAGGCTGACCGATCGGGGGCATATTATCATCGTAGATTAAATAACAGGTTCCGTTCTTAATTCGGTACAGATTTCGAATCGCATAATGCTGAGGTTCGTGGATACCAGTTGTGGACACCGTTAGAGATCAACCCGATAACGTACAGCCGGTTTTCAGATACGTTACCCTAGCGTTGATATACCGTAAAATATAAAGACAAACTATTGATAACTACTGGCCTCTACACAGCAGAGTAGCATTTGATTCGCCCATGGCTTTACGATGTTTGCAAGTTTATCCCGATCAAAACGAAATTTTATTCAAGCGAACACTAATTATTACTCCAATTACGTAAATCATACAAACACGGAAGGAAATTTTCCAGATGGCAAGCGGAGCTTGAAGAATGCAATTACATCGACGATTATGCCACTGGTCAATTATGCATGAAAGCCGATGTTTTATTAAGAACACCATACGCTTAATAAGGAAACATAATATTTCAATACAATATTTGAAATAAAAGTTTCGGCAGTTCAATATAAGACTAGTAAATACGCTGTCCAGTTTAGTGATAATGTGATGTTTTACTTAATAGTTAATGTGGATTGTATTTTAAAATCGACTAGCCTGGGTGCCTGGCGTTGCTCGGGTGTTTGGATTTGTGGGTTGAGCCCCCAAAAAGTTGTAGCAGGCAGGCAGGCTCGAACCCATGACGCGAAGGCAGAAAAGAAAGTGGAGGTGTGTGTAAGGGTGTTGATTGAGCAAAAAATAAAAAGAAGGAAAATTGCGAGCGCAAAAAAAGTGGTACTAGGCAGGCAGGCAGGCTCGAACCCGTATCGCGAAGGAAAAAAAGACAGTGGCAAAAAACATGACGTCTTTGCTGTTGCGTCTATCGCCAAACTGGAAGTGACGTAGGTTTAAATTAAGGCTGGTCAATCGAAAAGAGGCGGCGACCTTCGAAAATATCGGCGAAAAAGCGACCCCTTCCTGTAGAAAGTGCCCAATTGAAGATGAAGGAATTAATGTTTTAGCCAATATTTCGATATTTGTCATCCGAAGGGTCGGGCTTCCAAAGGGATACCGATCTGTCACCAATGTAGAAAGTTTTAGGTGGACACACATACATACATACATACATACATACATACATACATACATACATACAATCATTTAAACAGACAGGTAAGATTTATATTATAGATATTAAACAGAATCGTTCACCAACTAGAATGAGAACCTGACACATAAACCCGAGAAATAACCGGTCTCTCACTCTTAGAGATTTTTTTAAAAGTCTCAAATCAAATAGGTCCGCACTAGCGACCAAACTGCAACCTCTGTCTCATCGCTTCAATGTTGCATATCTTTGGCTGTTTTACAAGTACTTTAATCAAATTTGCTATTATAAACATATATCGCATGTACCTCCTCGACTTACATAGTCCTAACTACCCCCCCCCCCAGCAAAACCACCTTTTTACCGTTGAGGTCTCTACACACCAGAAAGCTTTCTACTCTAATGTTTTCTTACGTCTGACTGCCAGACTTTAGAATTCCCTTCCTGTTACCCACTTCCCTTACTAATCTGCAGAAGTTTAAATGTAATGTGTGCAGACATCTACCTATTCAAATCCACACAATCTCATCTTAGACATGGTCCAAATAGTAACCTCTTACGTTCAAGTTGCAGTACGAAATGTTGGGGTTTATGAGACGAGGAATCGAAATCGAGAATTCGAAAAATCGGAACATTTAAGGGTATCGGAATCGAAAAATCATGTGCCTATTTTCTGGTGTTAGTTATTTATTACCAATGATAAAATGATGAATATTTATTAAAAAAAATAATAAATAAAAATATTCCCAGAACTGCCAGCCTGCAGAACACTATTCCGATGGACTGCTTCCACGTTGAATACAACATGGTAGCCTTCACATCTAATGTAAACACGTTATTGTTGAATCGTCCCCATAAATAATCAAATTCTACCCAATCTATATTATTAACGATTACTAAACTACCATCTTGCGATCATTAATCCTTATCCTCGCGTGGCTTTCGGGCCTTGGTAAATAGTAACTTCCAAGTAAAAAAAAATAATAATAAGTCTAGAGCTTCATATTTAGAGATTTTAAAAGAATCGGAATAGATAATTCTATCGGAATCGGGAATTTAGAACAGAATTTGTAATTTATCAGAATCGGAAAAAGATTGGAATCGACCCCTCCCTAGTTAAAACGGTTCATTTGATTGCATATTCGAGATGATAATCATCTCTTCTAAATTTCTTGAGTATCTCTGCCAGAGACTGGAATTCTATGAACATGTTGAATATGAGCAAAAATGAGTACAACAAAATTAACTATCGAAACTTCGTAGGCGGTGTATAACGTAGTACAAATTTACACGTGTTAACATGCTGACGCACACGTTGTAGACTCAGTCGCAAAGGAGACAAAGAATAGGAAAGAACTTCTACTCCTGTTGCAGCGTTTAAGAAAATACCTTTATTCCTCATTCTCTCGCCAAGCACGACTTCTCGCTACGACTGTGACGCTACCCACGTCTCTAACGTGACCAACTTTTCTAACATGCTCTTTCTTATTAATTTTATTTATTGCGGACTATTATTCTAATCTTTTTCTTAGTTGTTTCACGACGTTTCGGCCAACTATTCCTCGGGGCCCGTGGTCCAGTTGATAGAGACGTTGAATGTCTACGGTTCCAGGTGAGAATTGTCTGAAGATAGCGGTTTCAACCTTATCCAAAGCCGGCCAGAGTCTTACTTGACCAAAACGTAGTGAGACAACAACTACGGAAGGTTGCAATGAATGCAGTCAGGAGTTCCTATCCCGTCGCGGTTACCACCTGACCAAGGCCAGAGGAATAGTTGGCCGAAACGTCGTGAAGCAACTAAGAAAAGATGAGGATAATAGTTTGCAATAAATAAAATTAATAAAACAATACGCATCTCAATAATGAATTCCAATTAAATAATGCATGCTCTTTCTTTTTTCTAGTCTTTTTATTTTCCTTACCCTGAAATTATTTCGCACACGGGTCGGTATTTGCATATCGCCCACATACGCGATCCCGCGCTCTGTTACAGATGTACATTTCTCCCCCTTACAATCTTTTCTTTTTTCACGTATGAGACGTCGCGAGCCTGTCTTTACTATATCGTCAGTTTCATGGCAGCTACTCAACCAAGCTTCCATCAACGGTTTGCTCTTTGCAAAACCTTTGAAACAAGCACTTCTCTAGCTACAACAGCTATCGACATGGTTGCTTACTCTCTGTGTCCTAAAACAAAATGCAAATTCATAAATGAATGTTACTTTTCTAGAAGTTTAACAGGCGCGAAGTTCTGTTGCAGTGTAATTTATAAATTTAAATAAAATATAAATCGCGGGAACTATACCGCAGGGCTGCTTTCTAGGTTGCTACAACATGATCTATGCATGAGCTAAATTGACCGACTTAATTCAACTGAAAGTGCTCACCGATAAGAAACGAGTTTCTTAAAGGGGTTGTCATATATATATACATATATATATACATATATATATATATATATGTATATATATATATATATATATATATATATATATATATATATATAAACAACTTCTCGTCTTGAGTCCCTGTCACGCATTCGCCCTTGATTATAACATAACCAGCTTCCTCAAGACGTTGACAAATCTCCCCAGGAGTGAGCAGCAGAAAACAGGTACATCACATTCTTTTCATATGTATATTATTCGATGTTCTGACTCACACACACATCCACATCCATAGATAAGGCAAACACATCGTTAAAATAGATATTATCTAGACGATAACGAGTCTGATAAATAAGAAACCGATGGAAAGAGTGAAAAAAGACAATTAAATGTAAGACATAGGTAAATTGATAAGGAGATAATTAACAGATTCTTAAAAATTACATAACACATGATGCATCGTTATACGTCGGGATAGGATAGTTGTTGCTATTTACTTGCCTCCCCACGAGGGAAGAGTTAGACACAAGGTCTGTTTTTAATGTGGAAAAAATCCAGCTCTCAAAACCGGGCACTCTGGATAGGAACAAAAATAAAAATTGTCTGTCATGAAAGAATTTCCCCTCCACTTAGCGAGGGCAGAAAAAGTAAGTGTGGCATCAGAACAGATACTACATTGTGATCTTTGCCGGAAATCCCATAACTTTAGGGGATAGGATAGTTGTGTAACCAACGTAATAATCGGTTTCAGTGATATTTATGGGAGTTTCATTCTCTCAAAGGACATTCAAACTTGGAGATAACCGTGGTTATTTTAAATACTTTTAGGTTTGCGGAGGAATTTTGTTCTATTACGATTAAGGGACCTTAAATTTTTCATAAAAAATAATGAGTTTAATTTTATTCTCATTGTCAATTGAAGGGCGTATAAGCTTATTATAATAGTATCGCTTTTTTTTTCAAATGTAATGTTTGCTTGCATTTGATTGTAGTGGACTATAGAGTTTGGACAGTAATGCTGTGTAATATTATTGTTTGTAGTGACCTGTTGTCTTCGAATATCGACCATGTGATGCTACTACCACTATTTTTTGTTATATTTGCTTGAATGAGTATACACTGTCTGGGTACACGAACAATCTATATAATGATAAAACTCTGTGGACCGTCCGAGGGTTATTGCTTGGTTGCATCTTGTATTAAATGCACACACACAGCACACACAACACACATACACGCACAGCACACACAACACACATACACATATATATATATATATAATTAGTTACTATAATAATTATCATATATATACATATTATATATATATGTACATATATATATATATATAGAGAGAGAGAGAGAGATTTGTTTGTAATATACCGAATTTTACTGGTTACGTATAATTCAGTAAATTTCATATACCAATGAATTTTTAAGCCAAACGGGGATGACTAAAAATATAAGCTACAAAATTATTATATTTCATAATAGAGCATTCATATACTGTATTAACAAAACCAAGACTTCAAAAAAAAAAGGAATTAATAGCAATAAAAAGTGTATTTATTATAAATTTCAATTGTTTCAAGAGTGGTTGGACAATTTCAAGCATTATGGCGTTTGAAAATTTTCACATAACCAGCCTTTCTTCAGACTTCTTGAATAAAAATACACGTTAACAATAGAACATTATATAAAGACATTTCCGCGCAACGGACATTGCGAGGTATTCTGCAATTACATTTTCTGTCCAAGACACTTTCATCCGATCCTCAATTCTTATTATTCCTTATTTTTCTGATTTTCCTATTGTTGAAGCGTATTATAGTGTACGTTAAGTTGCTTGATGTCGGGAAAGATAATTTTACCGAGTTTCTATTAATTATCTGGAGGGAAGTTCGTTTTGCGGTAAATGCCTAATCTCAAAAATAGTGTAAAAATGTGAGATTAAAATCGATAGTAATAGGAAGATATATCTTGCGGTCACAGTTGTGTTTTTAAGGAAAGATACAAAAACCATGGAGTATCTTTTAAAAAGGATCCAGAGATGGAAACTAATACAGAAGGTGTTTATGATAGCAGGGGGGTACAAGAATCAACATTGAGCTCTCATACCCGGATTTCCTCCTGGAATTATTCCATTATAACCCTATATATACATATATATATGTATATATATGCATATATATATGCATATATATATATATATATATATGCATATATATATATATATATATATAAATTTAGCTGAAAAAATGCAAAGCTCGCGGTTTGTTTACAAACAAACGTTTGAGCCCTCTACGAGTGGCGGACGGATGTTTATTTAAATAGACATTCGGACAGATTAATTTCGGCCACCGATTCCGTAGTCAGGGGGTAGAACTGCCGACTGTCATTACGACGGTTCTAGGTTCGATCCTCGGCTTGGGATAGGTGTTAGTCTAGCAGCACTAATGAGTTGTGAAACAACGAAACAGGTCTGTATGTCGATGACTAAAATATATTTTATATATATATATATATATATAGTGGTACGACAAAGTTGTTGCCCACAGAAAACAACACTACAAACTCATTTCAAAACTTTTCAACAAATCCTCTGTCTATCAATTAATCTATCAATTAATATATCTATCTATCTATCTATTTATCTATATATATATACATATCTCTCTCTATATATATATCTATATCTATCGATCTATCTATCTATCTATCTATCTCTCTCTCTCTCTCTCTCTCTCTCTCTATATATATATATATATATATATATATATATATATATGGTTCAACCCGCCGTTCAGCGCGAGCATATTAAAAATAATATACCTAAGGAATTCTACGGAATTGATAAAAACTTCCCTCCGGAAAATAGATTAAGCAAAATAATAAATAGAAACTCGGTAAAATTATCCTTCTCGACATCAAGCAACTTAACTAACACTATTATAAGCTCCAACAGTAGGAAAAACCAGCGAAATAAGAAATTACACAGAGTTAGCATCGAATTTAAGGATCTTAGAAAGATAATGTAATTGCAGAATACCTGACAATAGTCCGTTGGGTGGGAAATGCATACTCTCAGAAATAGTGTATAAATGCGAGATTAAGATCGACAGTACTAGGAAGATATATCTTGGGGCAACAGAATTCGTTTTTAAGGAAAGATATAGAAAACATATAGTATCTTTAAAAAGGAAATAGAGATGGAAACTAATAGAGAAGGTGTTAACAATAGCAGGGGGGGTACAAGAATCAACATTAGAAATAAAAGGAGGAATACAACTGCATTAGGGGGTTGGGTCAGGGAACTTATTAGAAACAATAACGATTTTTAATTGAAATGGACAGTAGTGGAGAGGGGGAGGAAGTATAGCCCTGTTAAATCAAAAAGGTGCAATCTATATTTACTAGGAGCCTTTTACATAGTGATTCTAAAGAAGAAATATTAAATAAAAGTCTAGATGCTATGCAGGGATGTCTTCACAGGAATAGGTTTCTGCTATTACGTCTTGAATGTAACTGAGGTAAAAGCTTTTTATAACAATAAAGATATTTGGCTACAAGACCACATTTTAATGTAGAGTTGAATAGCTTGGAATGATATAGTCCAAAGGAAGGATCTAAATCCAGTAAGCAAATATAGTTTCTATATTCTAAATTAGATAAGAAATATAGATAAAGTATAAAGCTTAACAAAGATTAGAAATATTGTTCCATAACCGCGAGAATTTTTTAGTATTAAGTTGTAGTAGTAGTGAAGATGAAATAAGTGGTACCGTTTCCAGATCAATAAAACAACTTAACAATAAACTAGCAATTATAAAAAAATTAAATATTAGCATTTAATGGATTTAGAATTAATTGATATTATTCTCTGACAACTGAAGCTTGTAAAATCCCTGCTGGTGGATTAAATCTTGTTCTGAATGTTTTTATCCCAAAATGCAAGAGTAAACACCTTTTCATCGGAGTGAAGCACACTTGTAGCTATTGGTTGGTTTTATTGTCAGAATAATTATTAATAGGATATATCATTTTATTTAGGTGCCCAAGAACATAATACACGAGTTGTAATTTTTGTGTTGGAGCCATGAGTAACCCCAGTAGATTATGGATGAATGGCAGATGTAGGTTAAACCCATGGGTATATAATCAACATTAAGATTAAAAACATACTTTAAATTTTTAATTTATTTAATAAGCTTTCATAGCCTGTTTAATTAAATTAATTATTTTATTATTTTCAACAACCCTTTAATAATAGATTAGCAGGCTGCCTAGTATTGCCTAGTCGTAAAATACTCTAAGCGAAACAGGAATAGGGCCGACCACCTCCTTAGATGAGTTCATAATTAAAGTTTCAAAATAACCCTTATCCCTGAGTGGCCCTTGGGCCTTGATAAGTGGTGAACTCCATGTAAAAAAAAAATCATAGACGCTTTTTAGTATTTACTAAACTTGAAACATCAAACGTCCCTAGTTGTCTCACATTAACTGTTATAAGTATCTACGACGACCTTTGTGTCCCATAATTTTTCAACTAATTTTTGAAAAATATTTATGGGATGGATTATCTCCCTTCTTAGCAAGGATTTACCAATTATTGATAATCAAAATAGATTAGAACGAAAGAGAATAATTGAATATTAAATAATAAAAAATAGAATATGATTCCTATCCTCGAATAATTATGAGGATTAAATAAATAGAAGGTGGTGTCAGCTTTTATTTCTCTATTTAATAAAATATTAACCTAAAACTGGTCTTAAATCTAAGTAATTAGATAGCCGATATTTTGTAAACATTGAACCCAGCATAGGGCGAATACGAAACTAACTTAACCGTAACGTTTTAGCTAGGTTGTTCTGGCCATATTATAAATATAAATATAAAATTCTAAAAAATGTATTTATAATTACTTATGTGAAATAAAGAAATATAGAAATGTAATTTAAGAACTCAACGAATAGTTTTATTAAAAGATATTAAATGGCTACAGGTTTTTGTGGTAACTTCTTATGACAGGTTTTTAAATAACGATACGAAAATTAGGTGATATATTAATATTTAAATAAGCTCTTGACAAGGATGCGTACAGGATAAATGTTTTCGCAGGCTTCTTTTCTTTAAGGGAAATTTCTTTTAATAATGTTCTATTGTTAACGTGTTTTTTATTCAAGAAGTCTGAAGAAAGGCTGGTTATGTTAAAAATTTTCAAACGCCATAATGCTTGAAATAGTCCAACTAGTCTTGAAACACTTGTAAGTTACAATGAAATACACTTTTTATTGCTATCAATTCCTTTTTTGAAGTCTTGCTTCGGTTAATACAGTATACATATATATATATATATATATATATATATATATATATATATAGTAAGTTATATATATATATATATATTGTTTGTTTTACATGCAAATAAACATATCGCTCCATATTAATGAGCATGTTTTGGTCAGCCAATTACAAGTAACGAGAGACATGTTCAGGCGACATTGTTAATACAGAGGTTAAGCTCGCAAACTTTTGTATAAGCAATATCGCCTGAAGAAGTATCGAATTACTTGTAACTAGCTGACCGAAACATGCTCATGAATGTGTAGCGACTTATTCCTGCGCGGGTAAAACAAAGTCTATCTTGCTCTACTTCGGCATTTAGTACACGTGTATTAACTCCATTGTTTCCTTTACTTCTGGATAATATTAACCTGATATTTGAAATAAAGTCAACTTCCTGTTCGTTTGTTTCCAACTTAATTAACGTTTACAAAAGGTACATTGTTTCCTAAACAAATTTTTATACTGAAAATTGACTTATATGAACTTTTTATTCAAGCATGATTTCTATAGATACTATGCATTCAAAATAAATTTACATCAGATGGATGCGCTCATTTTCATATTGCATTAATGAAAATCTATTGTAATAATTAGCTCGATGTTATTAATTCTTAAATGTGATATGTAGAAGTCAGCGCAATACAGAGGTAACACTGCCAACTACATATTGATATATATATATATATATATATATATATATATATATATATATATATATATAGTACTCAGACATTTGTTTAATCATTTCAAACGGTTTTCATCCTGATAAAAGGGCAGCTAGGAATCAAAATTGAAAATTTGGTAGGTGGTGAGGGGGGTCATTGGATTTTTATCTGTTTGCCAACAGGTTTAAGTAATTAATGGGATATGTAGAAGGCAGTACAATGCAGAGGTAACACTACCTTCTACATATTACATTTAATTACATATTTTACAATGCTTAAACCAAACTACATTCACCTCTTATAAATTCTTGTTGTAATATAATAGTTGTAATGGTTTTATTTATAAATATTACTTAAATATAATATAAATTTAATAAAGAGGAATTAAATAAATAAAATTTAATTTAGTTTCAATTACTAATAGCTGACAGCAGCTGCGTTTAAAACCGCTGCGTAAACGTATTTCTTTAACTATGAGAGAGTTATTTTTCTTTTAAGCTATGACAGCTACTTCACGATTGATTTTCTTAGACCAAAGTGAATGTGTTTTATGCTCCCCTAAATCAAATATGTGATCATTTTTCGTAACAAGTTAAGATATTTGTTTTATCTTAAATAGTATGTGATTGATCCCTCTGCTAGGCAATATGTTTCGATTGGGCCACGCCGGTATATAATCTAGTATATATATATATATATATATATATATATATATATATATATATATATATATATATATATATATATATATATATATATATATTATCTCGGTTGGTCCTGGATATAACCTTAAACTACATACAGTGGTGAGGCCGCAGCTTGCGGGCTTTGGGGAGTGTGGAGCAACCCTTTAATTGCCATTGCTCCCAGACCCACTCTAACCCGGAGGGGTAGTACCTTTTAGGGTTCCAACTATGGGTAAAATAGAAACCGACTTACAATAAATATATTCTATTGAAAAAAATTTTTTTTTCAAACTCTTTGGATTCGGTATTAAATAACCTGAAAAGGGTTGTTATGCCGTAAAACAAAAACAACCAACCAACCAATATCTTATCTCGGCATTTGTTTCCAGTCGTCCTGTACATACACATCACTTGCCACTGGTATTTAACAATGTCAGCTCACTAGAGATGTGGTTGAAGGTTGCGCACATCAAGCCACAAAAATTTCACGCGCAGGCATCCCTTCATGGGTATCCATAGTCTGTCAAAGACTGAAGGAGCCCTTATATATATAACTACTTCATTTATTCACATGGAATTAATATACGAAAGTATCAATTTATGCGTAAACTTTAAGCCTTTACTTCAAAAGTGCTCAATACGTAGGTAGAGAAAGTTAGCAAGTTATAAAATAGATATGGCGATTAAGCTACACTGAATATTCCGCGTTTCATCCACTCTAGGACCCTTCAGGCTTATGCGCGAATTTTGTGGTTGTCTGTAGTTTTTATATACGCACCTTCTATTGCGATTTTAGTTAGCCAATCAGCTTTCTAGTATCCACCGCACCCTTCCTATCAGCCAATGAACATGCACTTACGGGACAAAGGCCTATTTGACCTCTGGTTGACCTGTCCTTTGTGTGTGCTCTATTTAGCCTGGATATCTAATGTCGTGACCTGTTTTAAATCTAGGTTAGGGGTTGTTTTTTTAATGCAAGTTTATATATATATATATATATATATATATATATATATATATATATATATACATATATATATATATATGTACACACACACATATATATGTATACGTATATGTGTGATAGTTTATGTATATTCATGTTTATTTAATTCATTTATTTGTTTATTTTCTATTGTTTTTGTTAGTTTTAAAATTATTTTGTATAGGTATCCTAGAATAAATTTTATCCTATGAACACAGTTGTTCGCTATTTCTTTTCTACAGTTTAATAGATGTTGGGGTTCTTTTACATTGATGGATCTAAGGTCTGGTGTACAATTACTACACGATTCTACCAGTGAAAAAAATCAATACTACGCTGGTAAAATCGTGTCGTAATTTTGCACCAGAGCTTAGACCCATGAATGTAAAAGTAATAGTGCCATTACTATTAACCAGACCTTAGATAACAATAAAATATTATCCAGCTGTAAATAAATATGACGCCATAGTTACACATGATTACCTACATTTAACTATATAAGAAAACTAGCGGGAGTACCCGGCGTTGCACTGGTGTTTGAAGGTGTGTGTTGGTGGGGGGTAGATTAAACAAACCCTGTTAAAAATAACGTTGGCCGGTTGTTTGGAGGTGTAAAAGAAAAAAATAGTTTTAGTATAAAGGTAGGCTTGAACGCCGAACGTTTGTACGCTGAGGTGGAAAGGAAATGGAAAAAAAAAACCCTAACCATCTCGACCACGGGAACAGATGAATTGATAAGTATGTTAAGTTTACGTTTATAAACCGAAATTAGCAGGTGCGACAATGTCAAGTTGCGGAAGCCAGTTTCTGTTTTCCCCGCTACGCGGCGATCAAACAATAAAAAACACAACAATAACTAACGTAAGGCAAACGAACGATGAAAACAGAATACGAACACGTGAAAAAGGGCTTAAATAAGCCTGTTTCGATATTAAAATTTAAAAAATCGGTGGGTACCCGGGTGTTTTTGGATGTCGCTAAGAATAAGCGGAGTAAAAAAAAAAAGCCGAAAAACCAACGTTACGTGAAAAATGGCTTAAATAACACTGGTTCAATATTTACATTTAAAAAATCGCAAAAAAAAACATCTCACACCACGATTCGAAGCCAAAACGCTTAGATAATGAACCAAGGCCATAACCAACTGAGATAACGCGACGTACATGAAATTTCTTTTGTTTTTCAACTATTTAAAGTAAATCAGGTCACGACGTTATCTGACGAATGCGTAGAATCGATCATTGTCACGAGAGGACCGTTTTTGTTGACCCCCCCCTGTCGAAAATTGTCGCTTTCGGGGTGGCCAATTTTTCGATATTTTTCGAGCAAAGGATGGCGCTTCGATGTGATGCCGAGGTTGTAAATTTTCGTCGCGTCTGTCGAAAGTTTTTAGCAGACATCCTTACATACACACATACATACATACATTTTCGCTTTTATATATATATATAGACAACTTACAGAAAGATTTAATTATACCCCCTCCGCGGAAAAAAAACGCCGCACAAAACTAGAATTCACAGTACCTGGATACGAATTTCTAGGACCAGGGACAGACCGCAAAAAATTTAAAAACACTCCACGAAACAAACTCGATCTAGCAGCAAAACTACACGACCTTGCATACGACGATCCAGACAGCACTACAGAGGACGCCGATGCTGAATTCCTCCGAAACAGTTAGGACACAGGAATCATCGGAACTGCTGCTCGTACCACTATCAGGGCCAAACACGCACTTGTATTGGACAACTATTTCCGAGATAATACCGCTGGGGTGCTGCTGATAGCACTGATAATATACATAGGCCGCAAATGGACGAGGGTACTAATGAACAAAACTCGGAATCGGGATCTAACGGAAGGGAGGGTATCCACATCGGACCCCACCTGCCCACAGCAACAGGAAACATCAAGCGAACATACACACTATAAAGAACATTCAAAAACATGATCAAAACCAGCGACATGAACGCCTGCCGGGCTACCTTCAACAGATACGAAAGTAACGGAAAATACCAATACATCGGCGAATACGCCTGGGCTCAACCGGAATCCAAGGACTACATAATACCATACTTTATGACAATATGGGTAAAAAAAATCAATGGGAGGCAATCATGAACACAGCAACGGCATACAGTATAAAAATTATAGACTAATATACTAATAATGAACAAGATAAATGCAACTGTAGACACTGCACACCATGCCCACTTCAAAATAAATGTCTAACCAAAAGGGTTGTTTACCAGGCCACAATATTTGCGAAAGAAACCCCGATTAACAAGGAATATTACGTAGGTATTGCTTTCATAGATTTACAAACTCGATATTATGACCACAAAAGTACATTAAACAATAAAAACACCGTATGAAAACAACGCTAGCAAATAAATCACTTAGAGGAGTGTAACTAATCAGTAGAGATATCATCCCCCACAAACTAACCCAGTAACACTAGCCACGCGGGGTCGCAGAAATACCTGGATTAGAACCTAGGCGCGGAGAAAACCCTCTCAGGGCTGACGGACCCAGTAGGTCTTCCCAGATCATCCGTCTAGGAGAAGGAAAACTCTGAAACTAAACCAAAGGGGAGAGGGGCCTCTTCAGTCTTGGATGACAACCTTCCTAGAGCTGGTGACTCAAACAAATTCACCGGTTTGCAAACCTAAATTGCTTAAGGAGTAGATAGGCTCTGTCTATCGCCCGGCTTCCATACTTCTTCTTTGCCTATTAGTCAAGCGCAGAGACACTATCTCGGTGATTCGACAGAAACACCCAGCGGTAGATCTTGTTTCCTGGCTAGGGCAACGAACGCCGTTCTTCCCCATTCCCAGCACGCCCCACCCCAAAACTGAACATTTGGGCGTGCTTGAGTATAAGATATGCCTGAGCGATTAGATTGGGGTGACCTTCTTCTAATGGGTTGAGGGTACCGGATTGACAGTTCCTGGCTGCTGTTCCCGACTGGTAGTACAGGAGCCCTAACTCTTTGGTAGCGCTTAGAGCGGCTGCTCCATAAACAGTTTAATAATATCGGGTTGTTTGTAGTGCCATGACGCGCATGGAAAGGAACCCTGCACTCATCCCAGGTGGGCTTTCCTGAGGCCACAATCCTAATTGGAGAAAGGTCAGCTGATGGTCTACTTGTGATGCATGTCTGAAGCTCTGTATAACCTCTTGTTTAGCTCCCCCTTACCGAAACTTTAAAAAAATATGACGACAGTACAATTTAAAAATAAGCTTAAACCAGGATTAGGGACAAACAAATTCAACTTGCCTCCTCCCTTGAGGCTCTCATTCACAAATATCCGTGGGCTTAGAACTAACTTAGCTGATGTTGAAGCATTTCTCTTAACAAATACCCCGGATATCTTAGCACTAAGTGAGACTAACCTACACTCCTCCATTCCCTCTAACCACTTGCCTGGATATCTCCCACTCTGCCGTAAGGACTCTGACAGACATATGCACGGACTTGGAGTTTACATTCGTAATACCCTTCCCTTGACTAGAGAAACAAATCTAGAAACAGATGATCAAGCCTTTATGTGCTTTAGACTAAACATGCAACACAATATTAGCTACTATTATTTTCTCTACCGCTCTCCCTCGACTCAGGACTGCTCCATAATAAACAAAGTATCTCACAGCATAGACACGGCACTGTCCCTCGACACTAGCGCACAAATACATGTATTTGGTGACTTTAATGTCCACCACAAAAACTGGCTTGGATTCTCTACTCACACAGATGCAGCCGGCAGCACAACCCATATCTTCGCTATATCTCACTCCCTATCAAAAGTTGTTACGTTTCCAACCCGTTTCCCTGACCAGGAAGAACAACACGCATCACTTCTAGATCTGTTTTTGACCACAGTTCCCGATGACTGCATAACGAAGGCCCACAGCCCACTTGGGAACGCTGATCATGCAGTGATAATGGTTGAAATCGCCCTAAACTCTAGACCCATAAATGAAGAGCCAGTGCTCAAAACAACGAGATATTATAATAAGGCTGACTGGGAAGCCATCAGGGAACTAATTAGAGATGCTCCATGGAAAAATATTTTCTCTCTCCCTGCTGAACAATGTGCAAACGAGACCACTGACTGGTTCAAAACTGCAATCGAAGCGCATGTTCCCATGCGGAAATTTTATAGTAAGCCCCACTCTCCCCAATGGTTTACGTCGACTTGTGCAACTGCCATTGCTCAAAAGCAGCATGCATACCGTAGGTTTAACCGACATCAGTCTAGTTCAAACAGACTGAAGTATATAGAAGCTAGAAATAACGTTAAGAAAGAAATAGCGACAGCTAAGAGAGAATTTACGGAAACCACTAAAAAGCGCATCGAAGTACAAAAACTAGGAACTCGAGACTTCTGGAAAATCTACAACAGTGTAGTAAATAATGGGCAATCAACAATTCCCCCACTAACCAACAATCACGAGGTTGTCTCCTCAGCAACTGACAAGGCTAACATGCTTGCCAGTCGGTTTGCCTCAAACTCCACACTGGACCCTTCCAACCACCCCCTACCTGACTTTCCTATGCGGACAGACGCCACACTAGACGATCTGAAAACCACCCCTGCTCAGGTGCATGCTATCATAAAAAACCTTGACACCTCAAAAGCATGTGGACCCGATCTTATCCCAGCTGTGCTATTAAAAAAGTGCTCAGCCGAAGTAGCTCCAGTTCTCTCCAAACTCTACAACAAATGCCTTAATGAAGCTTGCTTTCCGGGCTGTTGGAAAACTGCTTCTGTTGTACCAGTATTCAAGAATTCTGGCGAAAGGACAGACCCATCAAATTATCGCCCCATTAGCCTCCTCCCACTTTTTGCCAAAATATTTGAGACAATAATTAACCATGCTCTAGTCCATCATCTTACAGATGCTAAACTACTGACTGACAAACAATATGGATTTAGACAAGTCCGTTCCACAGCAGACATCCTAACTGTGATCTCTGAACGTATATACCATTCACTGGACAAAGCGGGGGAGGGCAGAGCGGTAGCTCTAGATATATCTAAGGCTTTTGACAGGGTATGGCATGAGGGTCTCCTCAGTAAAATCAGATCATACGGTGTCACTGGTAGAATACTTAACATAATTAAATCCTTCTAAGATAAGAGAAAAATCCAGGTTTTCCTCGACGGTCGTACATCTAAACAATATGATATAAATGCGGGGGTGCCCCAGGGTTCTATCCTTGGACCTCTATTGTTCCTGATATTCATAAATGACCTCCCCGACAACATTGCCTCTGAGATGGGTATATATGCTGATGACACTACACTCTATGGCAGGCACGACAGGAAGACGAATGAACACATTTCTAAAGAAATGGCAGAAACACTAGAGGAAGACCTCCAATCTGTAGTGGAATGGGGACAAAAGTGGTTGGTCGCGTTCAATGCTGCCAAGACTAAACTAGTTTCATTCAATAATTACAAGAAACCCTCTCTACCACCCATAGCAATGGCCAACGACTCTTTATCTGAGAGTCCATCTTTCAAACTCCTTGGCCTAACGTTCACAGGAAACATGAGTTGGAACAATTACATTGAAGGCATTGCCAGGGCCGCTGCAAGAAAGGTGGGCTCTCTCTCTACCGTGCTAGAAAACTACTAACACCCGAAAGTATCCTGTACCTCTATAAGGCCACCATTCGCCCATGTATGGAGTATTGCTGCCACATCTGGGCTGGTGCATCTGCTACTAGTCTCTCGCTCCTTGACAAGGTTCAAAAGAGAGTCGCAAACCTGATAGGCCCTGAACTGGCATCTAAGCTTCAGCCTCTGTCCCATCGACGAAATGTTGCATCCCTCTGCCTTTTCTACAAGTATTTTAGTGGTGAATGCTCTGACGAACTGCAAGCACTTGTGCCCCCACGACGTGAGCACCCTCGACAAACCCGACAGGCTTCTAAATCCCACCCCACACTGTAGAGATCCCTAGATGTAAAAGATCTTTTTACTCCAATAGTTTCTTCCCCAGAACCGCTAGACTCTGGAATTCCATTCCAGGTCCCTGCTTCCCCAACAGTACTGACCTGCAGAAGTTCAAATGTAACGTGAATATATATATATAACGTGTATATATATATATATATAACGTGTATATATATATATATATATATATATATATATATATATATATATATATATATATATACATACATACATACGTGAAATTCGTATTAAGGTAACATATTGATATATAATTTCCAGCTCTGTTGTTATTATTAACAAAAATGTCTAAGTGTGATAGAATTGGGGAAAAAATGGACGACGGATTTGCTAGGAGCAACCTTCATCAATAGCAAACTACCATTCTTTGTCACTGGTTTCTTCAACCATGACAAGTAACTAATTCGACACGAAAGAACCGGACGTTACAGGAAAGATACATAAAAGCAAAGGAACAACCTTTGATGAAGAATTTGGTTTATTTATACCATTTATGATTTAAGTAATTTATAAGTTTCTTTTTCAAAGTTGCAAGAGTAAATATATAAAATTAGAAGCAGGCCACCCGGCATTGCCCGATCAAAAATTCGAAAGAAATCAAAACGTTTAGCTTACGATTTAATCTTTCCTTTGACGTTAATGCCTGAGCTATGAAGACATGTTTGCTACAAAGCTAAAAATTAAAACATGAACCAATAACTATTATGTTACGCATGCATATTTGTATGCCGTCGTTCGACCTTCACCTAGCAAATTCCATATTTTTTATTTTCATAGTTTTGCACCGATTTTCCATGGCTAAAACCAAAATATAAAGTTTCGCATAGGTTCAATTACTCTATGTATTAAGTTTCATGTCTGTTTACCAAAAACTGACAGAGGAGTTTGGTAGGAAATTTTTTTACGCGAATAATACGCAACTTGGAAAAGTCAGATGTAAAAATTATATTTTCCTGAAGTTTGAAGGTTCAATTCTTAGGTAAGGCGACTGTAAAATACAATTGCGAATTACTTAGGACCTATATTCAGTCATGGGTGACGGAACAAGAGCACGCTACCCCCGTGAAGTAAATAAAGGGGTCCGCTCTAAATTTTGTCCAAATGCCCGAGTTCGACATAAACATCCCCAAGTTCGACATGATACACCTGAAGAAAGTCGGAGGTCACATCGTCCGAAACGTTGTGAAATCACACTCAAGATGAGAATAGTAGTGAGATGAATCTTAATAATACGAAGCTTTACTATATATTGAATAACGTAGATGCCATGAACAAAGAACTGCACGTCTGTGGAACCTTGTTCCATTTTTCTACTTTCCAACTGACTACAACATGGTCATCTTCAAGTCGAATATAAACAAGTTCTTGTTGTGCCGTCCCCTTAAGTAATCCAATTTTCCAAATTTCCACATTTTCCCATTGACTACCGTACACCCATTAACCATTATCCTTGAGTGGCCTCCGTGCCTTAATAAGTGACAACCCATTTGTAAAAAAAATTATATGATCTATAATGCAATTCTTATGAACTGAAACGGTAAATGGCCCGTTATAAATTATAGAATGGTGCGACCATACGTCATTTCGGTGTGTAAAGAATTTTGTTTTCTTTTTCTTTTTAAGCAATTGAATTTATGGAAATTAGCAAACTGATAAACCGTCAATAGTATTGACGCCAGTGAACTGCTTGGGATGTCATAAACAGCATAGAATCGTTAATCATTGTTTAACGGTCATTAATGGGAGAATTGGTCGAATACGTTTTTTAAAAATTATTTTGGAAGACATTTAGTTAGCAAATAAGTTCTTGCTGTTTTTTAAATGTACATTTTTAAAAGGTCAAATGAGTATTAACAACTATTTAATCAATGATGTATTCTCCATTTATGTTCACAGCGTTTTCCTAACGTTCTAAAAGATTACCAATACTTTTTCGGTAAAAAACAGTGGATTTTGACTCGAAGAATTAATCCAACCAAACCGTCAATTCTGCATCATTGTAAAATTTATTTAAAAAGCTTATTTGCCAACCCAATATTTAAGATGTGACCTTTTTAGCGTGCGTTGGACGTTATTAAAAATATATATCTACCTAGTATATGAACAACAAAAAAAAAAAAACAAGCAAAAAAACAAAAAACAAACAGGTGCGGCAGTATATGATACAGTAGAACCCCGGGATACGGCGAGCCCGGCAAAAGGTTTTCAAGTTACGATATGGAATATGTTGTTTTTCAAGGCCCTGGTTACGGCATTTGTCAACGCTTTACAGTGTCATTTATAATGTTATTTTGCTATATACATGTACGGTACTGTATTTTGCTTCTACTTATTAATGTTTACTGTATAAAAGTTTGGTTAGGCCCCGCCATACGGCGATTTAACGTTACGATTCCAACTCCGAAACGGATTAATGCCGTATCCCGAGGTTCTACTGTTTATCAAGTTGGTCATGTTAGGAAGTTATGGTAATTTTTTTCAGACGACGGTTTTAATAGACAGAAATAAGACGAGCTTGCTAAGCAGGAGGTATCGTCATGCGACCAGTGTTGTAATAGGTAAGAAAATGTTTTTGTTTGTAAGAAGTAAGCATAAGTGGTTCAGAGGTTAACAACAAAACTGGTGTGTCACAGGTTCCAATCCAGCTTTTTGTCCAAATATTTTCACTTACGATATAACTTCTGTAAATACCTGATGCGTTTCTAGAAATAATTCTGTATAGAAAATTATCAGGAAAAGCAATACTAACAATAACATCTTCGGATTAATACGACATGATGATGATGATGATGATGATCGGAACATTTGATTTAGTTGTTGGTTGTTTTTTGTTTTACGGCATATCAACCCTTTCCAGGTTATTTAATGCCAAATCCAAAGATTTGGAAGAAAAATTAATAGAATATATTTGTTGTTTTCAAGTCGGTTTCTATTTAACCCATAGTTGGAACCCTAACAGGTACTACCGCTCCGGGTCAGAGTGGACCTGGGAGCAATGGCAATTAAATGGTGGCTCCACACTCCTCAAAGCGCGCAAGCTTGGGCCTCACCACTGGATATAGTTTAAGGTCAATTTAATTTGAGCGAGTGGATAGAAATATATAGGACACCCCTTTTTTCTCTTTTCCCTGTAGTTTCCGCACCCCAGTAAACGATCTCCCGTTTGACATTCGTTTCTCTCTACTCCAATCAAATAAATGTAGTCTTTTGATTAGCTGATTTAAGCTTCCCATCAGATAAATCTTCTTCAGAAAGGAACTAACAATGTAAGATAGCGGGGACGGCTATATACACATACCAAGCTACGAGCGAAATGACGTCAGCGTAAGAAAAATGAAAAGAAATATAAAAATATAAAAAGAGAAAGCACGTTCGGGAAGGTGATCACATTAGGAACGTGGGTGATGTCCGAGAGCGTGTGAGAAAAGACGATCACCTCACAGCCGTAACGAAAAGTCACGCGTGCCGGGAGAATGAGGAAATAAAGGCCATTGCTACGAAAAAGTGAGTCCGAGTTTTCCTTTGTCTTTATCTCCTTTGCGACGTAGACTACATCGTAGTGCTGGTCTCGTGTGTAACGTTACAATAAGGACAAAAATGAATAAATTAAAAAGGGAAATAGAGTTGTGGAGAAAGTGGACTCTCTCTAATGTGCTAGAAAGTTACTTACGCTTGAAAGTATACAATACTTTTACAAGGCCACCGTTCGCCCATGTATTGTTGTCATTTGGGTTGGTGTATCTGCTTCTAGTATTTCGCTCATGACAGGTCATCTAAGCTTCAACCTCTGTCCCATCGTTGTAATGTTGCACCCCTCTGCCTATTTTGCATGTATTTTAATGAGGGATGCCCCGACAAACAACTAGTCCTGGTACCCCTTCGACGTAAATACCCCTCGACAAACCCGACAAGCAGCAAAGTCTCACATCTACACAGTAAAGATCCCTGGGTGTAAGAAATCCTTCTACTCTAATAGTTTCTTCCACAGAACTGCTAGACTTTGCAACTCCCTTCCAGTTTCCCGCTTGCCAAACTCTACTTACATGCGTTATAATGCAGACAGATATCTTGCCGCTCTTACATAACATAACTCTCCATAACTCATGTCGCTGATAGTAACCTCCTACATCAAGGGAGCACTGTGCCCTTTTTAGGGGTGAAAATGTAAAAAAAAAAAAAAAAAAATGTTCGTTCGAAAGGAAATCAATTCTGAAACAAAGAACTCGACCGCGTTCGTCGTTTATAAACAAGAACTTGATTCAGATCATTTCTCGGTTCATGAAAAACGGTGCACGTTAAAGAAAGCGAACAATGTTTTGTTGGGAAATATCATTAACGGATTATTCTTACGGACGCCTTTCGGTTGCACTCTCTGAGACTAAAACGTTTATTGCTTAAGTGCTATTCGACGAGAAAGTAATTTATCTTTAGGTGCAGTTTTCTAGGGGAGGCAGAGGAGAGAGTCTATTCCAATGCAGTGATGTCGCTATTTCAGAAATAATAGACATTTAGTTGATATTAGATTCAATTCCAATTGCTTCTTAAATGACGAAGTTGCACCTCATTTAAATGAAATGCACCAACTGCACTGAGGTCACCCTTCTTAAATTTTGGAAATAATTTCCATAGGCTAGATGTACATATTAACTAATACTTATTTTAAAACGTATTTTAATATGTAAATATTCGTATTACCATACGTTTGAAAACGGTATTGAATATAATTTCTACAATTGAACTTGCAATGGAGGAGGTAATCTGGTTTGCCTTATCTATTAATTTTAGTGTAAAAAATTAGAAATAAGCATATAAATACCAAAGATTGACAGAAAAATAAATTTAGAATAAAAAACAAAATTCTATATAAAATTAAAAACTAAATAAGCATTATACATATACATGCTGGAAGCGAATAAATTTGGGCACAACCGCATGGACATTCTTGCGGAAAGTCAAAGTAGAAAAATTACAAACAAAATTAGATTCTAAAAGACCAGATGATTATGTTCAGAGAGTAAATGTAAACAATTCATAAGGTTAGAAGTGGAAACTGCACATACAAATGTATAATAGCTTAGGTATAGTTAATTATATATATATATATATATATATATATATATATATATATATATATTAGTGACCTGGCAATATATATATATATATATATATATATATATATATATATATATTAGTGACCTAGCAATATATATATATATATATATATATATATCAGAACAAGTAGTTAGTAAAACATGTTAAAAATACTTTGAAAAAGGGTTAAAAAAATATTTAATTTAAAAAAGGAAGCACAAAATAAGTGGATAGTCCTTAATCCGCGAAGTTTCGAAGAAATACTTTCCTTCTCATCAGAGGGTAGGATTTCGCAAAATGCGGGATCGGATATTGCTTGCAAAAGTATTTAATGAAATTATAGGTACTTGGTAACAAATAGTAAAGCAGAAGGAATAGGGTGAAGAAAAAGATGATTTCACGGGAATGGATAGTCTAGTAAAGGATAACATATCCAATAATGGTAAAATCCAATTATAAGCTCTATTACCTATTTGGTTTTATCGAGCTTTTAGATCTGGGTGAGATTACTTTATAAATATTCTTAAATATTTATACTCTTAAATATTTATAATATACAGTGATGATCATATTTATTGGCACGGTAAAATAAAAGTTAAATTTTGTCTAATAAATTCTAAAAAAGGGATTAAATTAAAGAAAATAACAAAGTATATTATGTATTTTTAACTGGCCTTTCCGATGCAGCAATCGGATTTTAGAAAAAATAAATAACAAAGGAACAACAAACATAATTGCAAAAAACCCTTGTTCAAAATTATTGGCACGATTTATTTAATAATCAATTGTATAGCCTTTGGCCTTGATTACCTTCCTCAGTCGCTTTTCATAGTTTACAACCAAGTTGTTGCACTCTTCAGTAGTAATTTTAGCCCACTCTTCCTGACAATAATCCTCCAATTGAATAAGATTCTTAGGCTTCCTTTGCATTACCCTCAATTTTAATGTTCTCCATAAATTTTCAATTGGATTAAGGTCTGGGCTTTGTGATGGCCACTCCAAAACATTAATATGATTGTCCTCAAGCCATTTCTTAGTCAGTTTAGCCGAATGCTTTGGGTCATTATCTTGCATGAACCACCAACGACGACCAAGTGAGAGCTCTTTAGCAGAGTCTTTCAGGTTTTCATCCAATATTTTAACATAATCTTCCTTTTTTATGCTATCTGTGACCTTAACAAGTCGCCCTGGTCCAGAGGCAGCAAAGGATCCCCAAAACATCAAACTGCCTCCACCGTGCTTCACTGTGGGTATGGTGTTCTTAGGCAGGAAAGCTTCGCCAGATTTTCTGTAAATATAAGACACTTTATTATGGCCAAATAACTCTATTTTCGTTTCGTCAGTCCATAGAACACGTATCCAGAATGCAACCTCTTTATCAATATGACGTTTTGCAAAGGCTAGCCTTGCTTTCAGGTGCATAGGCTTCAATAAGGGAGTCTTTCTCGGACGACATGCTTTTAAACCAGCTCTCTTCAAAACTCTACCAACTGTATGTCGAGATACATTCACTCCAGAGGTGCTCTGTTCATCAACAATCTCCCCAACAGAGATCCTTGGGTTTTGTTTTACTTGTCGAACAATTTTCCGTTCATCTCTTGGGGAAAGAATCCTTTTTCTCCCTCTACCCTCTAAACTCATAACGTGGCCTTGCGATTTGAACTTGTTTATTATGGCTCTAACAGTGGATTTGGGAAGGTTTAGCTTCTTTGAAATCTTATCATAGCCCTCCCCATTGGTATGGCATGCTACAACAAGCTTCCTGACGTCTTCGCTGTGTTCCTTAGTTTTAACCATGGCGATTGAAAATTATAATTTACTCACTTATAATAGTTTAAATAAATCGCTATCTAAAAATTATCCGAAAAAAATTATTCACTGAATTAGCGTTAAACAAGCATAATATGGCTATAAAAAAGTTCAGAAAGCACGTAAACCGGAAATTGATTGATATTATACTGATACTAAAAGAAAAACAAAGCCGTGCCAATAATTTTGAACAAGGGTTTTTTGCAATTATGTTTGTTGTTCCTTTGTTATTTATTTTTTCTAAAATCCGATTGCTGCATCGGAAAGGCCAGTTAAAAATACATAATATACTTTGTTATTTTCTTTAATTTAATCCCTTTTTTAGAATTTATTAGACAAAATTTAACTTTTATTTTACCGTGCCAATAAATATGATCATCACTGTACTTTAGTTTTGTCATCTTGGATATATATATATATATAGAAAACTTACCGGAATGAAGAGTGAAAACGTCTAAATTTAAAATTAAAATTTATTTCAGAAACAGTGACCTTTTGTAAAGACCCGTGGGCCAAAAATTTTTTATACATTTTATTGCACAAATTTTATTGAACAAAGAATAATTGAACAAGGAAACTTAATAACACAGAACAAGACATTTACTTTAATAAATGTTTAGGATGGAATCGCATTCCCTTTTGATTTCTTCATGAGAAATTAATCATTAAATCATTTCTCTCCGATAGGCTCATAAGAGTAGTGGTCGATGGACAAAAATCAGTGGCCTGCAGTATTAATGCTGGAATCCCTCAAGGGTCCATCCTGGGCCCAACTCTCTTCCTGATCTACATCAATAATCTCCCTAAACACATACTTAAATCATCTATGTTGATGACAGGACTATCTACGGCAACACATCAAAGGCTGTAAATGACAAAGTTTTCTCTGATTCTCTCTCCTCTGATCTCGAGCGCGTGGTTCAGTGGGGGAAGAGGTGGCTGGTTACCTTTAATGCATCTAAAACCAAACTCATATCTTTACATAATCAACGCTCTGATCCCACTCTGGCATCACTTGAAATGGATAGCTCTCGTCTAGGAGAAGCCTCATGTTTTAACAAGCTTCTGGGTTTGTCCTTTACTCCTGATCTGAAATGGAACACGTACATCAAGTCTGTTGCCAAGGTCGCTGGGAAAATGGTGGGATCCTTCTACCGCTCCAGAAGATATCTCACTACGGATACAATTCTCTATCTATATAGAAGCCAAGTACGTCCAAGGATGGAATACCGCTTCCATATCTGGGCAGGAGCTGCTAAAAACAGCCTATCCTGCCTTGACAGAGTACAAAATAGAATTCGTGGCTTAGTGGGGAATGCCCTTTTCTCTTCCCTGACACCTCTCTCCCACAGGAGAGATGTTGCGAGCCTATCTTTCTTTTATCGTTATTTCCATGGCAGGTGCTCGTCTGAACTCTAATCTCTGGTCTCTCCTCGCCAATCTTTCACGATAAACACCCGCCTTGCTGAAACCACTGTCAAAAATTTTCCCCACTCTTTATCTGTGCCTAAATCAAAACGTAGATTCCATTAACAAAGCTTCTTTCTTAGAAGTGCACACCTGTGGAACTCTGTTCCGTCTGCTTGCTTCCCACCTGACTACAACCTGGATGTCTTCAAGTCCAACGTAAACAAATTCCTAATGAACCGCCCCTTAAGTAAACACTTCAATAAATCTCCACACTAACGTACTGTACTTGCAATAACCCTTATCCCTGAGTGGCTTCCGGGCCTTGATATGTTGTGACCACCGCGTAAAAAAAAATGAAAAATAAAAAAATAAGATAAATTCTTTTAGACATGTTCTCAGCCAAAGTGAAACACTGTAAAGAGGAGATGCTATCCATTCGCTCTGCACAACTTCCTACAGTTTATCATTGTTCTCAAAAGTTCTTCCGACCAATGCACGAGATATTATGGACCAAATATTATCGATTGGATTTAAATCGGAGCTTTGACCTGACCAAAATATCACATCAATTGAATTATCAGAAAAAAACATTTCTGTGACTTTAGCAGTGTGCGCAGGGGCATTATCATGTTGAAAAATAATGTTCTAGGATATTCCAAGCTTCTGGGTATTTAGTAATAGTCCTGTTTCTAAGATTTGAATGTATTCCTTTTCATTGATTGACTTCTCACGTCTAATAAGTGCCTCAACACCTGCTGCAGTAAAAGTTCCTCGTACCATTATCCCTCCATTCCCGTGTTTAACTGTCGTTTTTATGCAACTTGGCGAAAATCATGCTCTAGTTCTTCGATTGCACCGTTCAGGAACATCAGAAGCATCACTAACAAGACAAAATCTTAATTCATGTAAACGGAAAACATTCCTGAACCATTCTGTATCTTTCTTGCCATAACACGAGAAAAATCTCTTTTTATCCTTGATGATCTTCTTAGATAAAAATGGCTTCTTTGCACATCTTTTAGGGGAAAATCCTATTTCTTTCATCTGTCTTGATATGGTATATCTAGAAAGAGAATTTCCAGACCCTGTTTTAATTCTTTGCTATGATCAACATAAGTTTTCTTTCGATCCTTCAAAACAGTACATTTATGCCTGTGATTGTCCTTCAAAGTGGATGCTCTAGGTCGACCAGATCCAGATGGTCCTTTTACCAAGCGTTCGACTTTGAACCTTTGACCAATTCGCTTCACTTTAGAAAGAGATATTTTCACATTTTCTTTTCTTAAAATATAAAAAAATATCTGCTTGTAAGTCATTTTGGACTTAAAAATTTTTTTTTTACAAGGTAGTCACCACTTATCAAGGCGCGGAAGACACTCGTGGAAAGGGTTAGTGTGTGTACAATACGTTAGTTTTGGAGATCTGATAAAGTGTCTAACTTAAGGAGGCGGTTCATCAAGAATTTGTTCACATTGGACTTGAGACATCCAGGTTGTAGTCAGGTGGGAAAGCGGCAACCGGAACAGTTCTAAGAAAAAAAGCTTGATTCATGGAATCTACGTTTTGATTTAGGCACATATAAGGAGTGGGTAGAATTTTTGACAGTGGTTTCAGCAAGGCGGTGTTTATCGTGAAAGATTGGCGTCGGGGGACCAGAGATTGGAGTTCAGATTAGCACCTGCCATGGTAGTAACGATAGAACAAAGACAGGCTCGCAAGGTCTCTCCTGTGGGAGAGAGATTGCAGGGGAAGAGAAAGAGCATCACCCACTAGGCCACGAAGCCTATTTTGTACTCTGTCAAGGCAGGATAGGCTGTTTTTAGAGCTCCTGCCCAGATGTGATTAGCTTGGCGACATCACGCACAGATATTTGTATGTTGCAGAGCGTGTTGTCCGTTATTGGAAGAAATACGGGTAGAATTTTTGACCCCTTAAAAATTATTTTAACCGGTCAAAGACCCATTAAAGAACGGTCCGTACAAAATTCAATCATTTGAGGCTCCCAGCGTCGCTCTGCGACTTTTAGTTTCGGAGGAGATAGAATTTGAAAATAATGAGACAGACAAACAGACAGACAGACCGATAGAGCGACAAACATTCCGACAGACCGAAAGACACACCGGGAGACATACAGACATATAGCTGTTTATATATTAGATTTATGACATGAAAGTTCCATTTCTCAGATGCAGGTATAGGTGGAGTGAGACTAAGGAAGCTACCCTATCTGATGCACGTGCGTCAGACGATATACGACAACCCCCTTGACACACTGGTTCGTGTTGCATCACCGAAGTTAAGCAACGTTCACCCTGCTCAGTAGTAGATGTGTGGTCAGTTAGGAATTGAAAGCACTGCATGTAGGATGACGCCGACACCTCCCTGGAAGAGCTGCAAAAAACTAAGATCGTTATCTCCCCGAAAGAGGATATATATGCAACTGCAGACCTCTTGCAAATTTCGTACTCCCACGAAACTGAGATGAATGCCGTTTCAGTACCGTACGGCACAAGGAGAGATGCGTCATGAATTCCTGGTAAAAGTGCACTGAGAATGGTTGTGACTATGTAGAAAAATAAATTAAAGAGACACAAAAGATCAGTCGTTTAAATAATACCACTCTCGTCTTTGTAGTTTTATAACATCTGGAAGTAAAAAAATAAGAGGTTTTATAACGCATGGGATTTAATTTAAAATTAATATAGGCGTGTTTATTCGCCACTATCTTTAAAAGTCGACCAGGAATCGCATCAAACGATTTCACAAAAAAACTTTTCCGGAAGGGTAGTTATAACGTCATGTTAATTTAAAAAAAATTTTTTTAACTCACAAATAGGACCACTCTAATTAAAACAGTTGGTACTCGATTTTTAAATGAATGCCAACTGTATAAAGTTGAATGGTCTTATTTTGAGCTGGAAAACTTTCGAAATATTGTATTTTCCCTAACGCACGGAGGAAGCCCAAGTTTGTGCAAATTATCATTTAATGAACAATCGTATCCTTATCTGGGAACACTGAAATAATTGTACGCAATGCTGTGACCAATACATATGAATCAGTCCCCTGTGGAATTTCCACAGTTCACACTAGTTATTATTATTATTATTATTATTATTATTATTATTATTATTATTATTATTATTATTATTATTTTCATTTCGTTTTAGTTTTTGTTTACAGCAAAGCAAATCAATTTAATAACCCACCATTTTTTCATAATTAAAATAAAATTTTAACTTTATTCATAGAGAGAACACGCAGAATAGTCAACAAATCCCATGCCCTCCCTATGTTAAAAATGGTTATCTAAATAGTAAGATTATTTAGAAATTCATTCGTAACAATGGGATGTTCTTACATCGTTTTCTCAATTTGCCTACCAATCGACGACTATTTTCAATTGCTCATGAAAACTTCCAAGCAGCATGTTGTACACTTAGCGACGAACTGATACAATCTGGCTTTGTTTTAAAGTCCAAATAAATATTTGTTTTCTTACAATGTTCAATTAATTACAAGGAAAACATTTGAGAAAAAAAAAACACACTGAAATTACCTGGAAATTTAAAATTTTGCACCCCCCCTCAAATAAACAACAAAAAATCACTAATTAAATATAATTAATCGGAATCGGGAATCGTATCAGAATCGGAAATGTGAAATGGAATCGGTAATTGTGTCGGAATCGGGAAAAATTTAAGAATCGTCCCATCACTAATATATATATATATATATATATATATATATATATATATATATATATACATATATAATTGTTGTTAATATTATTATTATTTCCAAAGCCAAACAACAGCGCAGTCCAAAAGAGCCATGAAAGCCAACAGACCGGAAGTCCAAGCCTCGGATTTCTTCCTCATTTTTGCTCATCAGTTAGATATATCCGAACTTGGTGCTCGAAACCCGAGCCCCTTACAGGCGAAGTGATTACTCTCCACAGGAGCGACCGCACCACTAAAAAGAAAGTCTATTAATTAACACAAATCAAGCAAACCGCAATGAAATCCGACTATAGAATAAACCTATTTCGTCTCGAACAAGGGGTGTTGCTATCCACCTAACAATATCATAAGTCGATGTCCGACAAGTAGGAATTTTATACTCGCTAGGACGATCCCATCTAATATGTTAACTTAGCGAGCAGTTAGTAATAGCATTTTCCGAATTATATAATTACTAGCGGGGGGTACCCGGCCTACCCGGGTGTTTTGAGGTAAATCAAAACTCCAGGGGGGGGTTAAAATAATAAAAAAGTTTTGGTAGGTGAGTATGAGGATCGAACCCGAACCCTTGAGGCAAAGTTGGAAATTAAAGTGTGAAAAAAAACTGTGAGACGTTAACCATTAGTCCACCGCGATATACAACGGTGACGTATTGGAATTTATTTATTTAACTATTAAAAACAGGTATCCGCAATAAAAGTTAACTCTGCTGCTTCGATTTGACCTAATTAAGAAGATCAAATAGAAGTCACACAGTTTACTTTTGCTGCGCGGCAGCGTTTGGGTTCGTTTACCCAAAGTTGACTGTTTTTCCCCAACAGATGAGGAGGGGGAAACCAACTCCCAATTGTCCAGATTGAATAGCAATTGTCTGATATACAACATTGATCAAAGCTGATTGCTTCTGGACGTTTCCCGGCGCGATGCCGAGAGAACACTGTTAGCTTTGAATTAGTTTCGCTTTTTATAAGAAAAAGCCCAATCAACACGCGAGAAGCCAAAATAGCAATAATTTTGTAAAAGTCGATGTAAGTAAATCTAAACGCTACGCACTTTCCCAAATCCTAGATATTATTATATAGGGGGTATATAAACAAGTTCTAGGCAATAGTAACCCCCGCCCGGGAGCGCGTGCAAGACATACACACGAAATGGTCACACATATTTTGCTTTTTATATATATAGATTTCCTCAGCCAAACAACGTTGCAACCCAAAATAGCTATGCCAGTAAACAGACCGCAAGTTCAAGACTCGAGTTTCGATCTCATATGGGCTCATCAGTCAGACATATCCGAGTTCGGGTTTCGAATACCGAGTTCCGATACGTCTAACTTTTTACTAACTCGTTCTTAGCTCTTTAACTTTATGAGTTGAAATTTTTGACGTTTTACTTTTAAAACGACTCTCATTTTATAAAGCGCGCCCGGACGTTCATGGAAAACTATATATTTATATATACGTGTGTGTGAGTGTGTGTCTGCATGCATGTGTGTGTGTACGTGTGTATGAGCGTCCTTCCAAAAAAAAAAAAAGGCTCCTAAATTTGAAGCACTGCAGAGATGCGAATTGAAGCATTAAAACAGATGAGTAATATATATATATATATATATATATATATATATATATATATATATATATATATATATATATGAACAAATGATTAATAAAACATGTTAAAACATCTTGAAAAAAAGTTAAAAACATATTTAATTTTAAAAAGGAAGCACAAGATAAATTGATAATCTTTAATCCGCGGAGTTTCGAAGAAATACTCTCCTTCTCAACAGAGGACAGGAATTAGCAAAATGCGGGATCGGATTTTGCATGTAAAAGTATTTAATGAAACCACAAGTAAGTCACAGAGCTTACTTGGTTAACAAAAAAGTGAGGTAAGGGGAATAGGAGGTAAAAGAAAAGATGATAAAAAGATTTCACATGAATGGATAGTCCGGTGAAGGGTAAAAAATCCAAGAATGGTAAAATCCAAACACGGTCGAATTAAAAACTTCCAATCCAACAAGTAAGTTCCAAAGGATTCGCGTAACTGGAAGATAGTCCAAAATGATCCAAAAGGCAGAATTCCTTGGAAAAAAAATCACAAATGGAATGAGTTCAAAATCATTAAAAGAAAAGTTCTGTGGAAACATACGTTATTCCATTATAATACATACCAATCCTTTTATAAGAAGCTCAATGTAGTTACAGAGTAATATAGTGAATTAATAACAAACGCCTATATTCCAAAGTTCATGATATTGACCATCTTACAATTTATTCCTTTAATTCTGTTGACATTTACAATAGTTTACAGCATCAGTTTCGTCGCACAAAATTAATCACTTAATCAAGTAGCGAATCTATTTTGCCCTTAACTCATTAGCAGAAATAGCAACAATCAACCGATCAAAAGGAAATAAAGTGCGTTTTGACATGATAAAACTCCAAAAATTGGAAGAGAAGCTGTAAACACCGTATAATATGTTTACATTACGCCATTTTTATTTTGAAATTGTAAGGTATTTGCAGCTTCTTTTCCAATTTTCGGAGTTTAATCATGTCAAAAATGTCCTTAATTTCCTTTTGATGGATTGATTGTTGCCATTTCTTCTGATGAGTTAAGGGCAAAATAGATTCACTGATTGATGCAATAATTAAGAGATTGATTTTGAGCTACGAAACAGATACTGTCAAGAATTATAAATGTCAAGTTGATTAAAGGAATAAATTGTAAGATGATCAACATAATGAACTTTTGAATATAGACTTTTGTCATTCATTCACTATATATATATATATATATATATATATATATAATTATTTGTTTACTATAATAATTATTAAATACCTACAGACACTAGTGTTTCATCCTTTCGGGAATCTTCAGTGCAGGGTGTCACAATTAATACCAGTCGAACGATTCGAACCCCGCATCACGAGACATCTCTGGCTCGATTTAGATAAGACCTAATCCATTCGGCTACCATTAACCGCGTGAAATAACGTCGAATTTAAACATCTTAATTTTAAATGTTCATTACGTCAGTAAGACACTGATCTAATCGTTGTACGATGATCTATGCATAAGAGCTAAATTGACCGACTTTAATTCAACTGAAAGTGCTCAACGATAAGAAACGAATTTCTTAAAGGGGATGTTATATATATATATATATATATATATATATATATATATATATATATAAATATATATATATATATATAGAGAGAGAGAGAGAGAGATAGATAGATAGATAGATAGATAGATAGATAGATAGAGAGAGAGAGAGAGAGAGATTATTAGAAAAATAGATTATGAGAAAAGTACGCAGCAATTCGTGATTTCATTGAGGGCCGTTCGTATTCGCAAGTTTTATATTTACTTTATTCAAACCGACACCTTTAATGCAACATTGTGATTCGCAGCCAAAAACTGTAGGCATCTCGTGAATCATTCGCTGCAGAAGATCAACAAAACGGCCCTTTTCATCCAGATGTGATCGTTTTCAACAAATCTCGTAAAAATAGTTCGCTTCTCAACCTTCGCTTTGTCATCGATGTTTGGGAAAGGGGATATGTAGCAATGGTCGTCGACTCGCTGCAAAGCGGTTCATGAATGACCTTGTTCACTTATATCGCGTATATTATTTTATATGTAAAATATTGTTTTACTTTCCATTAGTTTTTATTCTCAGAAATAATGGGATCACCTTCCTGGGGCTAAATATGAATGTTTATATACGGCACGATCACGTTGACGCACCACTTCTCGCCGGATCGCTGAAGTTAAGCAACGTTGAGCCAGACCAGTACTGGATGGGTGACCATTTGAGAAAGCGAGGCGCTGTATGTATCACGAGGTAAAATACCGGGTTGAGAAACTGCCCCTGTCTATCCTTCCCTCGAGGGTGGATGGGATTCTCTTAAGCCGTAGTAGACACCGCTTCTAGTGATGGCGTCTCGGTAAAAATACTCTTGATAACCCTGGCGAAAAATCAAGTATTCAGCTACGGACAAGAGTTGAATTACACTACAAACTCGTGTAGTGAGTTCAATCTCGGCCCGGCCGCGCTGGATGGATGGATCCTGAGGCTAGCACGTGATCTCTACATTAGATAATTTTTGTTATTCTTTACACGAGTCCAGTTGCTTCTATAAGTTTTTCATGTTTTTTTTAAATTTCAGTTCAAATTACAGAAATCTTGATCTCTATTCGACACACATACATATTCGGAATATCCCATTAAAGTGTTTTAGTAAAGAAGTTGAAAATATAATTTCCCTCTCCTCATTTGCCTATTAAAATAAGTTTTAGTATACCTTTCTTGTGGTATCTTGGTCTTACTGGATTCCAAGACAAGAATTCTCTTTGTCAGCTTGAGTATCTTACTTCATTATGTTACTTGAGGTAAAAATTACTTGGACGAGGTGCACTATCCTTAGTGAAAAAACTGGTATGGGCTAGATATACTGAAAACATTTTGGGCCCGTGAATACTATGTGATTTTGTAATATTTGGTCAAGACTTACTTGTAGAAAAAGTTATCTTCGTGTCAGGTTTTCCTTACCAACTCCTGTACAGAGAATATTTAGATACTCGAGGATAGTGTATAGTAGGCACTCAAGTTATATGAATATGTTGAATATGAAAACTAGCGGCTACACATATGCAAATATGTTTCAATGACCACCCTGCTAGGGAAAATCACATCAACAGGCCAAGAATATCTCCGAAAGTATCAGTCAAAAACATTACCTTTTTATATTAAAACCAATCTATATGATTATAGCATTGCCAAGGGTAAAAGGGGTAACCTTGGCCTGACGAAGTGATTTTTCCTAGCACGATGGTCACTGAAACATATTTGAATATGTATAACCACTAGTTTTCATATTCAAAATATTCATATTGCTCTGTTTAAACATTGAGCACTTTGGCTTGACACATTTTGTTTTTGTTTTTGTTTAAATAACTAAACAATACTACCAATAATATAATATAATATATATATATATTTATATATATATATATATATATATATATATATATATATATATATATATATATATATATATATCACGGCACGAAATCATATGTATGTTACATAGATGAATGGGTCGTGATTGTCAAGTTCTCTTGGCCGTAAAAACGAAAAGTTATTTCGGGTTAAAATGAATACGAGACACTTTTTATGTTTTCAATAAAGATTTTTTTTATTTACACTTTTACACTTCAAAATAAAAGTGACAACTAAAATCGGAGCGCGGTGGAGGTTGGTGTAGAAGGGGGGGTCACAGAACTCTGTGTCAACCTGTATTTTCGCTTTGTATCTCCTCGCTTCTGGTTTCTCTCTGCTCTTTTAATTATATCACTTTGACCTGTTGACCTTTGACTCGCCAGCTTTGTTTATTGTTTTGCAACTCTCTGGGTCAGAGTTCCTGTTTATTGACCTGTTGACCTTATTTTCGCCAGCTTTTATTTATTGTGTTTTTTGCTGGTTTTGGTCTAACCCATTTTAATATAGGTTAACTTTCCTGGCCGATTGACGTAATTTACACATTCCAGGCACCATGGATACAGGTCGCTTTGAATCCCAGGATTTCTCATTGTCTTCTTTTTATTGCCGATACACCCTCCTTAACACTATTTTAGGTAACCTTATTCCTAGTATTACCCGGTCACCGCTCCATAACATTATTATAGGTCCCTTTATTCTTTATTTATTGTATTGCTACAATAGCTTTGGAAGTCTTATACGATACAGAAAAAGAAAGATATTAAAACAGGAACTGAAATGTAATTATCAGGTTGACAAGAAAGTTATTTCGGTTTTTGACTTATGAATTCAGATGAACACATCTCGGCTCAAACAAAAATTTATTGATCGACATAATCACTATCAGAATCAAACACTTTTGCCAACGCAAAACAATTGTACTTATGTCAGTAATGTAAAAATATTGCGTTCTGGTAGCGATGAAGTCGATAAAGATATTTTGGATATTGCTTAAGGTTTTGGCGCAGAACGTTATCGAGGTGCTTGAAAAAGTGGTAATCAGGTGAGACCTCTGGAGAGTATGGCGAATGTGGCAGAGTCCCGTAGTCTAATTGGTTCAACTTCTACAAGATCGGTTTAGCAAAGTACAATCGGGCATGGTCGTGAAGGAGAATTGTGCCTTTTCTTTTGACTAATGCTGCGTGTTGTTGTCGACGTTTCTGATGCATGTCATCTATTTGTTGGCAGTACTACTCCGCCGCAATGGTTTCGCCTGCATATAAAAAAAAACTGTAATACATGAGCCTGGTCGCAGACAACCAAATAATCAGCATGATTTTGTTTTGGTGCAACTCTGGTTCCTGGAAGTTTCGTGGAGCTTCGTCGGTGACTAACCGCTTAGCTGAGCGTCGCCGATAGTCGCAAAGAACACAAATCATCGCAAGTCACAACCCAGTTGAGTAACGAGTCGGTCTTGTTGTGTAAATGAAAGATAAAAAACACTCCATAACTGCGTTTCTTTTGGTTGTTCAATTAGTGAGGCACTCATTTATCAAGTGTTCCAATCTCTCTAGTGGGTAGAAATCGTCGTACATATTACGTCTAATTCAAAATAAACGTCTCAAACAGTTGTGCGTGAATTAGTCTCGACCAAGACTCTAAATTGATCGTTATGAACAGTCGATGGCCGACCACTACGCTCTTCATCTTAAAGACTAAGCCACGAAAGTTCTTGAACCACCATTGTGCTGTGTGTTCAGTTGTTTCCCTGGGCCAAACTCTTTGTTGATATCGCGAGCTGTTTCAACAGCTTTTCGGCCTTGCTTGAATTGAAATAAGAAAATTGTCCGAATTAGCTTTTTTCCATCCTGTATTCAACGTCTGAAAAGAAGAAAAATTGTTTTAAAACGATTGTAAGTGAAACGATTACATAGAACACAGAACGTTATTTTAAATAATATATTATACAAAGGTATTATTCAGAGAACTTATTTGAATAATTATTATTGAATAATTAAATAATTATTTATATAACCCAACGTCAGGTAAATTATAAAAATTCTATTTGGTACGACACAAAACAAGCTGATTTATGATTGCCACACAATACCACGACTTTCAGCATCGGATAAAATCTTGAACAGCGTCTTTATGTTTGAAGATTGTCAAGTGTGACATGTACTTTAGATGTTTGAGGGAAATCTAGAATGACCCACCTATATATTATATTCGTATATGAAATATTCTGACGCCGATATTGGCAGATCAGGAATAACACTAGTAAAGTCATATCAGCCACCCAAAAGCAAAGTTTCAAAAATTTGTAATTGAAATAATTTGAAAATAAAAAGCTGTAAAAAAAACATTACTGAAAAACGATATCAACACAAACAGGTATACATAACCTAAACATCGTATTTAGACATTCATATATTTAGTCTAATAATATATATAATATCAATAAACGACCCACACACACACGCGCGCACGCACACACGCATATATCTATATCTATCTATATATATATATATCCATCTATGTATCTATATATCTATAAAAGTTAACGTGTCTGTGTGTCTGTTTTTTTATTTTACTTTTGTTAGTTTGAAGAGATCAAGGGGCTCCTTCCTGGGGCTAACACTTGATTCTATTATAATTCAAATTTATATCCGGGGGCTCTTTTAAGAATAGACACTGTTCCCTTTATGGCTGCTATCTGTATTTCCTTACAGCTTGGTTTTCCAGGGATATCTTCTAAGTATTTTTGAAGGTTCTTTTTTATGAGGCCAGTTGCTCCTGTCACAACTGGTATGATGTTTATTTCTTTCAGAGCATGTTGCTTTTAGATCGTTTTTAAGGTCCTGATATTTTGTTATCTTTTCCCGTTCTGCTCTATTAAGACGAAAGTCGTTTGGTACTGTGACGTCGATAATGAGTGCAGTCCTTTCGGGCTTGTTCCATATTACTATATCTGGCTTGATGGGCTTGTCTTTTATGTATCTGCCTGCCTGTATGTCTTTGTCGTACAACACTGTCACTTTTCCATTTCATGTTATCGGTGGTGATTCATGTTCCCAGATGTTCGACGACCTATTTAGTTGCATCTCTCCACAAATCTTCCAATGTAAGTATCTACATACTTTGTTGTGGCGAGCAGTGTAATGGCTATCGCCTAGAAGGATCTTGCACCCAGACATCATGTCTGTCTGTGTGTCTGTCTGTGTGTCTGTGTACATTTCCCTACGCAATAACTATGTCAATTTTAAGTCTACAGACTCGAGATTTGATATACAGGGTAGTGAGATTTTCCGGTTTGGGGGTGGTTGTAACAGTAAAAACGTCAGTTTTTTCCCCGTTCTTTTCCTCCTTCGCTGTAAGGGTTCGAGCCTGCCTTCCTACAACCACTTTCTTTTTTTGCTCAACATACATTGTCAAACACCCGGGAAGCGGCGGTTGAAATGCTAGTATATCAATAAAAGTGAACGTATCTGTGTGTCTGTGTGTCTGTCTGTGTGTCCGTATACATTTCTCTACGCAATAACTCTGTCAATTTTTCAGTTTACAGACTCGAAATTTTATATACAGGGTACTGAGATTTGGGAAAATCTTTGTAATCCGTTTTCGGCCGGAAATTTGGCTGTTAAGGGGTAAAAGTTCAACGATTTGCCCTTTGAGAAGTCTACCAAACTCCTCCGACAATTTTTGGTCTAAACACTTGCAATTTTAGATATAGCTTCCTTGGACATGGCTCTAACTTAATAACTTGATTTGAGCCCAAAACAATAAATGAAAAACACGCTGCAATGTCTTAAACGAAATTGCAAGAAGAATTACGCTCATACCAGGACCTGTTTTAAACAAAACTCATAAGGGAAAATGCTTGGCTCGAGCTCAGAAATACAAGAAAACCAGCTTTGAAAATGTTCTTTTCACCAATGAGGCCAGAGCCACCCTTAATGAACAAGATGATTAGAACCGGTAATGGCATCGCAAAAAGAAAAAAATTCGCAATCGCTCAACGACAAATATATATATATATATATATATATATATATATATATATATATATCATTGTATAAGGATTTGATCACTGTGACTGACGTTAAAACCATTTTAAAATAAAATGTTTAAATTCAACATTATTTCTACGGTTAACAGTAGCGGATTGGATACGGCCTTTGCAGATCGAGCCAGAGATAGCTCGTGTTGCCGGGTTCGAATCTATCGTCTGGTGTTAATCGTGATACTCTGCAGTGAAGATTCCCGAAACGATTAACACTAGTGTCTGTAGGTATTTAATTATCATAGGGAAAAAATAATTATGTCAGCCCATTTAAGAAACTCATTTCTTATCGTTGAGCACTTTCAGTTGAATTAAGTTGGTTAATTTAGTTCTTATAAATAGATCATCGTATAACGATTATATCACTGTCTGACTGACGTTAAAACATTTAAAAAATAAAATGTTTAACTTCAACGTTATTTCTCGCGGTTAATGGTAGCCGATTGGATACTGTCTTTGCTAATCGAGCCAGAGATGGCTCGTGTTGCCGAGTTCGAATCTGTCGTCTTGTATTAATTGTGACAACCTGCATTGAAGATTCCCGAAACGATGAAACGCTTGTATCTGTAGGTATTTAATTATTATAGTTTATACAAGCGAAACTCAGCAATTCAAAAATTGCACAATTGCTAAAAATCGCCAGTGATAGTTTTCGATGTTGTTAGCCCATTATACCTCTTTTTTTTTTCTCCAGGGCTTTAGAGTCAATACAGAGGCTCAGGTTGAAACTCTTCAACCAGTTGTTAAGCGTTGGATAAACCACGTAGCTAATGTTTATCTAAGGCTGCTTCCTTATTTTTTGCGCTCGCACGGGCACTTGCTGTTATTTACATTTTTTAGGGGGCTTGGATATTTTTTATTGCAGTATTGTTTTAGAGATTTGTTGCTCAATACCCCACATCCTGGCAACGCCGGGAATCCCTGCTAGTACTAAATATGTTCCTTGTAAAGACATAAATACACTTTAGTTGTCTTCTTTCCTCATAGGCGTTTCCTCGTTCGTATCGACAGAGACGTTCAAAAGTAAAGGTTTGCAGGTTACTTCGGTCTTCTTTTATAGTCGTGCGACCGGCAGAAGAATCATGTTCGCCAGGGATGATTCTCGGGAAAGTATAGAACACGTGTTGCATCTAATCGGATTGTGACAACCTATTAACATATGCCCGCTTCTAAAACATATGTTAACTTTCCTTCATTCCATAACAGCCAAATCGATAGAAACTGTTCAGCGTTGGAATTTTTTTTTTTTTTTTTTTTTTTTTTTTACAAAGGCGTCACCACATTATCAAGGCCCAGAGGCCACTCAAGGATAAGGGTTAAAGAGTGTACAGTAGAAATTGGTCAATATAGTAATCATTAGTAATGAAAATTTGGTAAATTTAATAACTTATATGGAACGGCTCATCAAGAACTTATTTACTTTAGACTTGAACACAACCATATTGTAGTCAGCCGGAAAGCAGGAAAACGGAAGACAATTCCACAGGCGTGCAGTTCTAAGAAAGAAGCTTTGTTCATGGAATCTACGTTTAGGTTTAGGCACAGATAAAGAGTGGGGGAAATTATTGATAGTGTTTACAGCTAGACGAGTGTTTCTTGTGAAAGTTTGGCGAGGGGGGACGATAGATTGAAGCTCAGTTGAACACTTTCCATGAAAATAACGATACATCAGAGACAAACTCGCAACATCTCTTCTGTGAGATAGAGGTTGCAAGGAGGAGAAAAGGACATCTCCTACGAGGCTACGAAGTCTATTTTGAACTCTATCAAGGCAGGACAAGTCCTTTCTAGCAGCTCCTGCCCAGATGTGGCAACAATATTCCATCCTTGGACGTACCTGGCTCTTATATAGGTAGAGAATAGCATCAGCAGTGAGATATCTACTGGATCGATAGAAAGATCCCACCATTTTTCCAGCGGCCTTGGCAACAGATTTGATATACGTGTTCCATTTAAGATCAGGAGTAATGGTCAAGCCCAGAAGCTTGTCAAAACTTGAGGCCTCCTGAAGACGAGAGCCATTCATTTCAATTGATGACAAATGTGAATTAGAATGTTGATGATGTAAAGAGAGAAGCTTGGTTTTAGATGCATTAAAAGTAACCAGCCACTCCTTTCCCCATTGTACTACGTGCTCAAGATCAGAGGAGAGAGAATTGGAGAGAACTTGGTCGTTTACTGTCTTAGATGTGCTACCATAAATGGTAGTGTCGTCAGCATAAATGTCTACAAATGATGTAAGGATATGATTTGGAAGATCATTAATGTAGATCAGGAAAAGAGTTGGGCCCAGGATGGATCCCTGAGGGACACCGGCATTAATACTGTGAGCTTCTGATTTTTGCCCCTCAACTACTACTCTTATGAACCTATCAGAAAGAAATGATTTAATAATTGAGAAGACTTTTCCAGCTATACCATAGCTAGCGATCTTATGAAGTAAACCTTTATGCCATACCCTATCAAAGGCTTTAGATATGTCAAGAGCAATTGCCCTAGAAAGATTGCCACCGTCGAGAGATTTGCTAATCTTATGCGATATAACTGTAAGGACATCTGCTGTAGATATAGCAGAACGGAAACCATATTGAGTGTCACTAAGAAGGTTATTTTTGTTGAGATGTTTGATTACTTCTGTATTTAACACAGATTCTAGCAACTTACTCATGACGCACAGGAGACTTATTGGCCTGTACTGAGAGGGGGATGAGCGATCACCTGAATTCTTAAATACAGGGCATACTGATGAGATTTTCCAGGGAGATTGGAAACTATTCTCCTTAAGACAACGTTTAAACAGTTTTGTAAGTATGGGCGCTAATTCAGGTTGAAGTTTTTTGAGTACTATAATTGGAATACCGTCAGGGCCAGTTGCTTTACTCGAATCAAGGTTTTTGATTAGCTTCGCAACATCACATACAGATATACGTATATCACATAGCGTGTTTTCTGATACAGGAGGAAATATTGGGGGTTGGCGGTCTTGGTCGCAAAGGGTAAAATTAGCTGCAAAGTTCTTGACAAAGAGTTTGGCTTTGTCTGATGCTGACGAGATTACCTCAGGTCCATTGATAATAGTTGGGATGGAGCACACGCTTCTGTTCAGGATTCTGCTTGCTATTTGCCAAAACTGGTGGGAACCAAGCCGCTGCTCAGCTACTTTGGACTTAACAGATTGAGCATACAACACTCTTGCGTTCCTTATTACTTTCTTACAATGGTTGCTGGCAGTCCTGAAAACGGCTTTAGTTTCCATACATCTATTACGTTTGAAGCAGTGGAAAAAGTGATTTCTGTGCGCAATGGCAGCAGCACATTCTGGAGAGAACCATGGCTGGCTGTTAGATTTTTGCTGAAACTTTTTAGAGGGTATGAAATGGTCAATACCTACAATTAACCATTCAGTTAGGTCTAATACTATAGAGGACACATCCTTTTTAAACATGGAATGCAGAGGTAGATCAGATATAAATGTACGGAAGCTATCCCAGTCAGCCTTAGTGTATCGATATACTGAACGATGAAGAGGTACGTCTGGGGACTTATTACATTTCATTTTTATCTTGATTGATACAACAGAGTGGTCGGAAGATCCAAGAGGCGACAGAACAGAAACTGAACATAGTTCAGGGCAAGTTGTGAGAAAAAGGTCTAGTAGGCTCGCATACTGGCCGTCATTATCGGGCAGACGGGTAGGTTCCTGAACAATCTGAGTGAGGTCATAGGCAATGGAGAAATCATGACAGAACCTCCCCTCATCATCGGTCTTGTTTGAGTGGGTCAACCATTCGACGTTGTGAACATTGAAGTCTCCACATATGTGAATGTTAGCTGAAGGATAAGTAGAAAGGACTTGGTCAATTTTCTCAGATATGCTTTGAAAGATAGTAACTCCGCTGTTGTGGGGGCGATAGAGAGTAAATATAAATGCAGTAGTGTGAGCTAAAGCAACCCGGAAGCACATATAGGGTAAGTTAGGATCTTCCCTGGAGATGTCCCTCCCACATGGAAAGCTATCTTTAATATAGGCACATATTCCATGCCCATGGCGATCTTGGGGGTCAGATTTAGAGGTTAAGTTAGAGTATCCTGAAATTGCAAACTCATCTAGGGAAATAGCCTGTCCAATGCCAGTTTCACTTAAAAATAAAAGGTCTGGTTTAGTCTCCTGTAATTGGGTTTCAACCTCTGGAAGGTTAGAACGAAGACCCCTGATGTTGGAGAAGGAGACATGGTAGTAGGGGTCTACGTTGGAAGTTGGAGAACCGGGTTTAATCGTGTATTTTTTCTTGAAACTTGTCATGATGAAATTTTGGAATTTGTGGACTAGGTCGACAGATTTACTTAGAGCAGGACAGAGAGGGGAAATTAAGAGAGAAAAAGAAACGAAGATTTTTTTTTTTATTTGTAGCTAATGATAAGGTAAAGCCGTAACAATTACCCACTAGTATGGCATCGAGAGGCCCCACCAGAAGCTACTGCATGGTCCAGAATCCATTCACCAAATGGCAATACAGCAGCCCCAGTACTTTGCACCTGCTGATAGGACAGCCTCCTTAGTGGTTAATCCAAGGTTCGGGTCCCTGACTATCAGGCGGATAACGTCAGCCCATACAAAACGTTTACCTCCAGCACCCTTACTAGTGACATGTCTACAAGGATAGACATAGAAACAGAAAATTTCCGCCATCTCAGCCAACTGTTCGCAAAAAATATGATTGGAATTAACTTCCAAAATTGGAATTAACTTCCAAAATTGGAATTAACTTTCAAAATTGGGATTAACTCCCAAAATTGGAATTAACTTCCAAAATTGGAATTAACTTCCAAAATTGGAATTAACTCCCAAAATTGGAATTAACTTCCAAAATTGGAATTAACTTTCCAAAATTGGAATTAACTTTCCAAATTGGAATTAACTTCCAAAATAAGGATTCTCACAGAAGAAAAGTGTATGCAAATACGAATAAAATATATCTATAATAGTATTATGTATTTAATATATTTTATATACACTATTTTATCTGTTAAAAACACCAATGGTGTAATATGATAAAATGTTTGCTCATTATACATAAAATAGTAATCTCTATTAAACCTATATCATTTGTAAATGTGCACCGAATAGATACTAATATACAAAGTTCGCCGCACATAATCATAAAATAAAATCTGTATTAAATTACGGTCAAATCGGCTCAGTAGTTTCTTAGAAAACTTCCAGAGTAAATGTCGTTGCGGTGATTAATCCTTATTAATGCTCAAGAGTACATCTAATGGATACCATAATACTTAAATCGGTCGATCTTATCAAAACAAAGGTCCATATAAAATCTCAGCAGATCCGTGCAGTAGTTTCATGGATATGGTGGAATAAGGGATAATTCTCATTCATCGTTACGACCTCTTAATTGAGCATATGACGGACACTATAACACACCTTCTGATAGCAAAGCCGCATACAAAATTTTAGAAAATCTGCCGTATAGTTTCCGTGAAAAATGGAGAGAGAGAGAGAGAGAGAGAGAGAGATAGAATAAGAGAGAGATTAAGAGAAATATGGATAAATATTTTAAAAGCAACAAAAAATGAATGCTTTATACCAAGCTGATTGTTTAATCTGGTTAAAATTATGCTCATTTTTGCACTCAGTATTAATAACCCTTAATCCTAATTGATCTCTAGGTGCACATCGAAGAACACGATCATACTGACTTCAACGCAACTTATAATAAAAAATATTCTTATTAGATCGGCCTAAACAATTTCCGAAAAAAAAAACGATCCTGATTGCAATTCTTTTTAAATCTCTACATATTTAACTATAAAGTTGTTGGCCTTCGGGGCAAGATAAAAGTGTAGTATCTGTTCTTCAGTTGCTGCACTTCAATTTCTTGTTCTATGTCAGTGGAGGAGAAATTCTTCACAACTGAGACACTTTTTATTTTTGTTCCTTTTCTCCACGTTAAAAAACGACCCTGCTGTCCCGTAGGGAGGTATTGTAAATAGGAACTATCAAGTTGTTATTTTCTCGATTACCGTAAAAATCCGTTAAATGTGCAGATATTTTCGTAAACGTAAAAATACTCTTGTGGGGGGGTGATCAATAGATTTTGGTTTTGCTGGTAGTTTAATTAAAAAAAAATCTGTATTATTATACCATTAGTACAGACAGTGGAAGATTTTATTCTAAACTAGCGGGGGTACCCGGCGTTGCCCGAGTGTTTGTTTCCGGGACGGAGGGGGGAGTTTTAAAAAATGTTATGGTAGGTAAGTAGGAAGGATCAAACCCGGAGTCATGAGTAAAAGTAGGAAAATCAAGTGTGAAAAAAAAAAAAACCATCTGCAACGTTAACAGTTCGGCCACCAAGAAAAGTCCATTCCAGTTGTTTAGGAAAAAAAAAAAATAAACGACTACGGTAGGTCGGCGCGAACGTGAAAATATAATGTGAATTGTCCAGCACGCTAACCACTACGCCACAGAGCACTGCAGCTTAGTTTAGTGATTTTAAATAACTTCACATGAAAGAACTACGAAGCCAAACCGGTGTTCTCTTCTCAACTGTTCCTTGTGAACGATCCCCAAACGGTGTTAAGTGGTGGCAGGGGGAGGAGGAATTTATTAGAGAGAAAATATTTTACCACTTCAATTGATCTTAACCGATTTTGGCCGTGACTTCTCAGCAGAAAAAGTATAGAAATCTAAGATTATCGAGGAATTTGAGAAATAATAAGCCTATAACACACCTCAGATATTGTTCTGCCGTTTGCGCATATTATATTTGCATGAAATATCTTGATTTTTAATCCTATTAAGGTCAAAATCCCACGGGAAAAAATGTTTTCATTTTATTTATATAGAATAGAAGCTAGAAGAAGATAAAGTCAAATGAAAATACAATTAAAGGAATCGGTTTTGGCATCGCAAAATAGCTACAAAATTCTCGGTTCATATACCGATTCCTATATCAGCAAAAGTTCCGATTTTTTCAATTCCCAATTCCCATTCCGATTAATCATCTCAACACTAATATGTATATATATATAGTGCAAAGTTTTGTTGAAAATTCAAAGACTCACGGTTTCTTTTTTATAACCTTCGTTTATTTTCTGTATATATATATATATATATATATATATATATATATATATATATATATATATATATATATAACTACTTCATTTACTCACATAAATTTAATATACGAAAGTATAGATTTATGCGTAAACTTTAAGTATTTACTTCAAAAGTGCTCAATACGTAGGTAGAGCTAGTTAGTAATTTATAAAATATATATGGCGATTAAGCTACACTGAATATTCTGCGTTTCATCCACTATAGGATTCGTCAGGCTCATGCGCGAATTCTGTGTTTTCTTCTTGTTTTTATATATGTTGAGGATTTTTAGTTAGCCAATCAGCTTTCTAGTATCCACCGCGCCCCTTCCTATCAGCCAATGGGCATGCATTTTATCGAACAAATGATATGTTTTAGAACTAGGTTAGTGGTTTAAGGTAGACGTTTTCCTTTTTTTTTTTTAAAAAAAAAAAGGAAAACGTCTACCACTAACCTAGTTCTAAAACAGATCCTTTGTTCGATAAAATGCATGCCCATTGGCTGATAGGAAGGGGCGCGGTGGATACTAGAAAGCTGATTGGCTAACTAAAAATCCTCAACATATATAAAAACAAGAAGCAACCACAGAATTCGCGCATAAGCCTGACGAATCCTATAGTGGATGAAACGCAGAAGATTCAGTGTAGCTTAATCGCCATATATATTTTATAAATTACTATATATATATATATATATATATATATATATATATAACAATAGAAAAATGCGAACATGAAAAGTAATATGGTTAAGCCTAAAACATGGAAATGTAACAGGACTAGTGGTTAAAACTGGAAAAGAAATAGCCAGGATATTCTACTAAAAAATATAATAAAATTATAACATAAAATATCGCACCATTAAGAATTGATTATATAATGTAATAAATTGAATTTAAAAAAATCGTAAATGCTGCAATATTTTAAGTTATAAATGTATTATCCATGATTTTTAAAGGCTTCCAGTAGATTCACTTGTTGTTTGTTTAATTTTAGTCCTGTTTTTGCCCCCCATAAACATAACATACACATATGTAATAACAATGTACGGTACTCGTCTGCTCTCAATAATGCTCCCCCAATTATTTCCCTTTCATATTTTCATTCGGTCTGTTTAACTTACTACTACTCTTTTCGCGAGAGCGATGAATTGATAGCAAAAGTAGTCGCTGAAGCGAGGTGGTTTCTATGGAAACCAGTCATACAAAAGGTTGCTCACTTCCTTATGATTGTAAACACCAGTTCATCATAACTTTGGTAAAACCAAAGAATGAAAATTGAAAACTTTTCCTCAATAAAGCTATAAACTGTAAACTGTAATATATATATACACACACACACACACACACACACACACACACACACACATATATATATATATATATATATATATATATATATATATATATATATAGGGTGACCCCCAAAAAACAGAGGATATTCAATTTTTTTTCTGAGCATTTTACAGTCAACGGAGAAAAAAGGCCAAAGTCCATAGTGGTTTGATGTGATGTTTTGAATATAATAAACTAGTTATGACCAAAGTTTCATTTCATTCGGACAAAACACTAAGCCTAACGTTCACAGGAAATATGAATTGGAACAATTACATTGAAGGCGTCGGTAGGGCCGCTGCAAGGAAGGTGGGCTCTCTCTCTACCGTGCCAGAAAACTACTAACACCCGAAAGTATCTGGTACCTCTATAAGGCTACAATTCGCCCATGTATGGAGTATTGCTGTCATATTTGGGCTGGTGCTTCTGCTACTAGTCTCTCGCTCCTTGACGAGGTTCAAAAGAGAGTCTCAAATCTGATAGGGCCTGAACTGGCATCTAAGCTTCAGCCTCTGTCCAATCGACGGAACGTTGCAGACATCTGCCTGTTCTACAAGTATTTTAATGGTGAATGCTCTGACGAACTGCAAGCACTTGTGCCCCCACACTTAAAATGAGCCCAGAATGACTTTTATTTAGTCTTACGGGTGAATTCACATGCTCAAGGAGGCATGATACTGAGGATGGTCATTGAGATAAATTATTACATGCTTCCAGCATTTCAAGCTTCCACGCGTCACAACGTTTCCATCGCCACAGGACCACTTTTATAGTCAAATGCCTGAGGGAGTGTCTATACACAGATGATATTATAGAGTCTTAGCTTTGTACGACAGCTAAGTCTCTCTCTCTCGGTTCAAAATGTTGAGATCCAGCAACAAGCAAGGGCAAGATAGCCAGCAACAAGTTAAACCGCAGACCAGCTTAATGCGGGTACCGGTCTCCCGCTTTATGGTTTTTTAAATCAGAGATTTGCTTCTCCTAGAAAGGTTGCCTTCACCACGGCCTACAGGAGTCCTCTCCACCCCAACACGTACACACACACACACACACACATACACACACACACACACACACACAAACACACACGGTGCTAGTTGGCTGTTGACCCCGAAAAAGGGTTTATTCGCCCTTTGGAAGGTCTTGTTTTTAATCCTTCAGGAGATTAGCCACCCTCCCCACCAAACAAGTCTGGTGGGTGTACCAGTTTAGTCGCCGGTGACCCGACCATGAGGCAGGTAGTACTGGGTTACATAGTACCAGTAGCAAATGATATGACCTGACATACAAATATATATATATATATATACACATATACATACATATATATATACATGCATATATGTATATGTGGACATGTGTGTACATATATATACATACACGTATATGCTTATATAAACATACACGTATATACTTATATATACATATATGAAACGAAAGTCTTAATAAAGAGAGCCAAAACGAGTGTTCAATTTGTGCTTTCATCTAATGATTTCATATTCAAAGGCCGGAAACCTTTTATATGCGATTCATTCAAACCGACGCCTTTAACGCAAGCCTTTCGATTGACTATAAGCCAACAACTGTAGGCAACTAGTTGACCATTCGCTACAGAAAATCAATAATATGGTCTTCTTTTTCAGATGTGGTCGATTTGAACAAATTCCTTTTAAATAGTTTAGTTCGCAATCCTCGCTAAATCATTGCTTATCGAAAAAAATTTGGTAATGCACGCCAACCCGCTGCCAAGCGATTCATGAATGAGTATTTTGAGATAAATCCATATAAGTTTTATTAATATGAGTTCAACGAGAACTTATACTATTTACTGCCCTGTTCTCTTGATGTTCTGTTTAAGAAAAGTGAAATGTTGACGTTGCGTTTAGTTTTGTCAGTTTTTCTTGATTGTAATTTATTCCTCAAATTAAATTAGTGTCTTTAAAAAAAAAAAAAAAAGGATTTGGTGCTTTATGGGTCACAATCTATCTACAATACTCTTATCTTGGCTAGTTTTTTTATCTTGGCTAGTTTTTAACGTTAAAATAAGACCTTTTACTGTTTACATCTACCGACCTAATAGCTTGTCTCAAGCGAGTGTCTTATTAAAAATAATCTGCTAATATTTATTAGAACAAACAATTGTAATATATATACACGCACACACACACATATATATATATATATATATATGTGTGTGTGTGTGTGTGTGTCTTTAAAGATACCACGCAAAAGGGATAGACACGCAAGTATCTGCACATTTTCTGAAAGTTTGTTAGTTATTAGTAGAACTTTCCTAAAAATAGTATCAGTACTCCACGGTATTAGCATATAAATATATAATTGTTCATCAAATTATCATTTGCACAACTTGCAGTTCATCAGCGCGTAGAAAAACAAAGCAATATTTCAAAAGTTTCACATCCCATTAATAAAACCATGCTTATTAATCCAGATCCATAAAGTTTGACGCAAAGTTTTTTCTGCATTTTAGATACCATACATTTTCAATACAATACTCCCTCGAATAATGTAGTTGTCAGTGGCCGAGAGAGAACAAAATCTCTAGTAGACAGTTTTTCCCACGTTTGCATATAAGCAGTCATATTTGTTTAGCCCATGTCACGGAGGGTCTATCTATTTAACCGGCATAAATACAATGTTCAGTTTATAGCTGTCCCCACTGATGATTCTTCGATACATCGAAAACGTTAATTGACGCATATTAAACTACTACTACTACTACTACTACTATTATTATTATTATTATTATTATTATTAGTTTAGTGTTTTATGTTAAACACATCATTAGGAAAAAAATTAAAAAAACTGTATCAGTTTGTTCTTTGAACAATGTTTCTATATATATATATATATATATATATATATTGCTAAATTTACTCTTTCGAAAAGAAGTGATTAAGCGATATACAAAGATACACACACACACATATATATATATATATATATAAATATATACATGTATATAAGAACAAGTAGTTTATAAAACACGTTGAAAAACACTTTGAAAAAGAGTTAAAAACATATTTAATTTTAAAAAAAGGAAGCACAAAATAAGTGGATAGTCTTTAATCCGCGTAGTTTTGAAGAAATAATTGAGTGTAGGAATGAGAAAAATGCGGGATCAGATTTTGCTTACAAAATTATTTAATGAAACTACAAGATCTTATATGGTAAAAAATTGTGAGACAAAGGGAATAAGGGGAAGAAAAAGGGGATTTCACGTGAATGGATGGTCGGGTGAGGAGTAAAATATCCAATAACGGTAAAATTTTATTATAAGCTCTATTACCTATTTGGTTTTATCGAGCTTTTAATCTAGTTCAGGTGGATAACCATTTGGGAAGGCTAGGTGTCGTAGAAATTTCCAGATTGGTATCTGAGAGTGTATTTATAAACTGGGAGAGATGCCGCGCAGTCTTCGTATGACCATGCATCTAGTAGAAGGGCACTCTGATACAAAAACCTGCGGTCTACTTTATACTCTCTCCTTTAAACAAATCAGTATGAATTCTGAGAAACGTCGAAATCGATTGGGGCGTCCATCTCATATATATATATATATATATATATATATATATATATATATATATATATAAGAGAAAAAGAGATAATCTATATATATATAAATGTAAATTTGGTTCGTTACAAATGAATAAAACCATATTTCTACGTTACCAATGTATTTGAAATTTTCAGACAACCCATCTTTAGAGTCGAGGTATGTTTTTATGTTATTAAAATAAATTTACCTCGCGAATTATTAAAATATCAAATAAAATAAATATATTTTTTAACCGTTAGTGCGAATCTGTTCTGTTGATAAAACTGAACTTCCGGTTCGATTTATTTCACAGCCACGAATTGACGAAAGATTTCATTTTCTGTTTAGTAAGTAAAAAAAACAAAACATAATTCATTTGTTTATCTTCCAAATTTTTTTATTTTACACATTTTTTCTTTATTATATAAGGCCAAAAAAAAAAAGTTTGTCGCTTGCTTTTTGAGTTTTTTTTTTGTTTTTCGATATAAGATTGGTTGGTAATGGCCGAAAAATCAAGTTGTTGTTGTTTTTTAAAACGAAATTACATTTATTAAAATCCATTATTTCTGAGTAACTTTTTTTTCCAGAAAGATAAAACTCTGAATTTGTTCATATAGAAAACAGAATAATGTAAAACTCTTTCTACTATTTTTAATTAAATTTTAAACGTTAAATTTTCCCAAAAAGTTAACAATTGACATTTCTTGTCTTGCACAAAAAACGTACATAAATATTAAAACAAAAGGTTTTGAACTAATTAATTTATTTATTTCTTGTCTAACTAAGATTTAGGATGATCTTCTAGGAGAATATGTAAAAATTTTATAATATACGTACCTGGATTTCAAATAATTCCACTTATTCATATAGGTAACCAGTTACTTCGCGTCGATCTAGAGTCTAGATCAATAATGTTTACGCTTGTGTTTACAAACTATGGAAGACCAAAGAGGCCAAAAACAACTTATTTTTCAGTGACGAAAATTTCAATGTATTATTAACGCTGAGGCCGGCCAGTACCAGATGGGTGACCATTTGTATGAGTTTGGTTTTTAATGTGTATGTGTGTGGGGGCTAGGCTCCCCAAAATGGGGGGGGGCAATTTAAAGCAGAATAAAAAAAATTATTTCAGCGCGTTTGGTCCACCGTAGTCGAAAGGCGGCAAACGTTTTCAAACGGGATCGAAAAAATGATGCTATTTTTAACACAAAGGGCACAATATTTATCGAATTTTTTTGTATCGATTATTCAAAGCATGCCCTGTTTAATAATGGTCATGCATTATTCGGCTCGCTAAAAAAAATTGTTAATTTATTTATCAAAGATTTTAAAATGGCTTTTTTCGTATAAATATTAATTTTTTTTTTTGTTTTGCTTAACTTAAATTAATTATTTTACTTAACATATTCACCGAATTTCAAACTTCAAAACTCAAAGCGGGATAATTAAACACAATCGAAGTTCTGATATTCAGACGTCAACATAAGGTATGTAAACAATTTTTTTTGTTACTATTCTATACTTTCACCTAACAATTTAATAAACAAAAGATGGTACTTATGCAGAGAAGGTATCGTGCTGAAATAACGCTATTAAGAAAGCCATTCTTAACATGGGAAAGGGAGAGTGTTCTGTAACTATTTTATATTTTCACCTAACAATTTAATAAACAAAAGATAGTACTTATGCAGAGAAGGTACCGTGCTGAAATAATAACGTTATTTAGAAAGCTATTCTTAACATGGGGAGGGAGTTTTGCATCTATTCTAAAATATGAATGCTTTTTCTTTATTAAAGAAATTGGGTACTCGTGCACGTATTGATCCGTGCTGAAATAATAACGTTATTATTTAAAAAGCCATTCTTAACATGGGGAGAAGAGGGTGTTTTGTAAGTATTCTGGACTTTCACCTAACAATTTAATAAACAAAAATTAAACTTAAGCAGATAAGGAACAGTATTAACGTTATTTAGAATACAATTGAATAAAAAAAAAACTTTAATAAAACTTAGAAATACGATTTAATAAATAGTACGGATCGGTAAGTGCATTAGCACCATAAATTTGTCTAATTCTTAATTTCTTATGTTATTGGAAAAAAAAAAGAAGGTAAATATGAGGAATTACTCCACCCTCGAAAATTCCTTTAAAATTACCACTCCTATATGGGTTTTCGGGGTCGCTGAAAACGAAAATAAGCTTTATAATTAAGGAAAACGAGTAGTTTCCAAGATATGAAGAAATGTTAGTTTAAAAAAGTGAAGGGTCACTTTTCCATAATAATTTAACGTAAAATGATCACCCACTTTGTGGCCACGATTTTTGGGGTGGGGACTTTCTTTCTACTCTTGGAAAATCCTTTAAAGTTACCTGCTTAAATTGGTTGGAGGGGCGGGGGGTCGGCCGCCCCCCCTATCCCCCCCCCCACACAGAAAAATGCCCCTCTCTCAAGTGGCCAGAAAGTGGGTGCTCATTCTAAGTTAATTTTAAATTGAAAAGTGATCACCCACTTTTCGAAAAAGTAATTTCTTCATATCATGAAAACTTTCTGTTTGCGACGGAAACGGTTTGCAGATTCGTTTTTAGTACACTGAAATCTACAATAAAATATTTCGTTATATACGAACATGAGGCGGGCCTTAAAGTAAAATAATACCGGATTTTTGGGGCAGATTTGCCATTTAGTTGTATAATATCCTCAAACCAGGTAATCACTAAAAGGGACTCTTAAAAGTTGTTACCTGTATCGATCAAAATTTAAAACCACTGATTATATGTCAGCCTACATCACAGTAACATATATTGAGTGAGTTCCTAACAGTATTTTGTATAATTTTTTAGTTTAAACTTATTTTCCCAAAATTTCCCCAAACTTAACGTGTTCGATAGTCTGCCGCCATTTGTATTTTTCAAATATACCGACAAACACTGCATGTTTTTGAACTTATTAAACATTATACATTGCATAAAAAAACACTACAATGTTATCCAGTTTGGAAGAACATTTACTTTTCTTGCCTTTGATAACATTTATTTGTTATATATTCATTTTTTGACAACTTCTTTGTATCTGTTAATACAAACCCTTTTCATTTAATGTAACGTTTAGTCAGCTCGAAAAACAGTGTTTATCGGTGTATTTGAAAGATACAAATGGTGGCGGACACTGTTGATTGTGTTAAGTTTGAGAAAGTGAGTTAAAACTAAAAAACTACACAAAATACTGTCACAAACCAGCCGATTATGTCAGCCTATGTCATGGTAACATATTCGGTGGGTTTTTGACACTGTATTGTATAGTTTTTAGTTTTCAACTTAATTTCCCAAACTTAACGTATTCAACAGTCTGCAACCATTTCTGTTTTTCCAGCCGATTAAACATTTTACCTTACATAAAAACACTAAACAATTATCCAGTTAGGTAGAAATGTAACTTACCTTACCTTTGCTTTCATTTGTTTTTGGACGACTTTTTCGAATCTGTGTATAGTACCCCCCCATCACTCAAATATTAATTACTAACTCAAATTTTTGTATACAGAAAAGAAAAGAAAAGAAAGAAAAAACATTTAGCGTTTCAACGTTAGCTTTATCCACTGATTGTTGGTCGAGCCCAAGCCATGATTGACGGTAATCATGAGGATCAGGATCCAATTCTGCAAGAGTACCATTTTTTTCATTTTTAGGGTGGATTGCTGTACTAAGAATATAAGAAACATGCATTTTCTCTTTTTATTAGAATTTTCCATTACACCAAATTGAGCCACAGCAACGCGTGGCAGGGTACAGCTAGTTGAATAATAAAATCGTGTCCTTAGAAAAGAGATGATTCCACTTCCGGTTAGTGCAAATAGGTTTTCATTTTTTGTTGCCAACCATCTATTCGTTGGCCAGTTGTATACAAAGTCCAAGACCGTTAAGTGTCTCCTATCATATCTGAAAGTGACACAATGTTCAACGAGCAAGACTGGAGATGTGCCGTTGTACAACTCATGCTCTGTATTGATCAAAGTTATGACGACAGAAACATTGCTAGCACCCTCAAAATTCATCGCTTGATTGTCACGTTAACAGAAACGTGCGCAGGGCTATGAAAACAAAGTTTGTGGTCATAGTTATGGTCTTTGGTGGGGAATCAAGTGAGGGCCATCATGTTACCTCACATCTTCGAAGTCGCTTTAACAGTCAACACCAAAGTAGACCTGGATGTGTGGTGATCCGCTAGTGAAATCAGGTGGGCGCTGGGTATAAGAGCAGGACGCGGCGCCGGTCCACATGTCCAAAGAGACCCCGGCATGTCTTCAGAAAAATTGATACGACTTTCTACCTTCCTCTTACTGGCCTCCTCCTTCCCCGACCTGAACCCGCTGGACTACTTCCTTTAATCATGCGTCGAGAATATCACCAACAGGACCTCTTACAACGGTGCTTAAGGAAAAGGCATGCTCCTAGGTCCAAACGCGTATTGAGGTAGTGATTGCGGCTAGAGACGGTTACAGTGGATAGACGTCAGCTGTACTACAAAATTAAGTTACTGTACTTGATTCTTTTCAATAAAAGTTTAAAAATAAAGCTGTAGTGTTGTTTGCTATCGGACAACACTTTTATCGTTCGCCCTACTTATATATATATATATATATATATATATATATATATATATATATATATATATATATATATAATTATTTTTTACTATAATAATTAAATACCGACAGACACTAGTGTTTCATCCTTTAGGGAATCTTTAGTGCAGGTTGTCACGATCAACACCTGTCGACAGATTCGAACTCGGCAACACGAGACATCTCTGGCTCGATTAGAAAAGACCGTATCCAATCGGCTACCATTAACCGCAAGAAATAACGTTGCATTTAAACATTTCATTTTTAAATGTTCTTTACATCAGTCATAGTGACCTAATCGTTATACGATGATCTATGCATAAGAGCTAAATTGACCAACTTAATTCAACTGAAAGTGCTCAACGATAAGAAACGAGTTTCTTAAAGGGGCTGACATAATTATATATATATATATATATATATATATATATATATATATATAATGAGGAAAAGTAATTATTCGAAATTTTAAGATGTTATGAGGGGCGTGCGTGCAATTAGTAATGTCCCTGTCCTACTTCTAATTATCTGATCTAGCTGAAATTTTGCATGTGCAATGATTTATATCTCTACGGGTGATGTGGCAAAGTACAGCTCTGAACTAATTGTGGTTTCTGTTTTAAAGGTGTTAGAACTGAATCAGGTGTAAAATGGAGCCTGTTTCCTTTAACAGAAGTAATACTACTACTACTAATAATAGTAATAATAATAAACTACACAAAAATTGGACGCAGAAACGGCTACAGATGCAAAACACAAAGAAACATCACATGAAATCATGAAAACTGAAACTGTATAAAAGGAAAAAAACTGCGCCCGCTTTTTTTTTGTGTGTGCCACCATAAAAAGGCACCATACCAAATAATCAAAGCAAAGGAGGAGAGGAAGACCGAGGAGAGAAAGCACTAGTCAGACCTCCGCTGGAGATGTGCAAAGAGGACTGGGACCTTGGGGAGACTTATTGCCGCCCAAATTCTAGTGAAAATCAATAGGCGCTGCCAATGAGAAATCAATGGTAAGCAGCTATTGTGATAACGCAACATATTTTGTAAAGGTTATGAAAAAGGTGGAGAGTACTGGGAATCTGGGGAGACTTGTTGTCACTCAGTCTAAGGGAACACCACAATATTTGATGAAGGTTTGTGTGAATACTCCTAGTTAGTTATTATTATTATTATTGTTAATACTACTACCATTACTACTACTACTACTACTACTTCTACTACTACTACTAATAATAATAATAAACAGTAAGATGGGTAACATCTTGGAATTTGGAACATAGACTTTTTCTAATCAAACCTTATATGCTCTGTAGTTACATCGAGTTTCATAAATAAATATATTGGTATAAATAGTGAAATATAATTGAATAAAAATATTTTCCCGTAAGCACAAACTATCTCTTTCACACACACACACACACATATATATATATATATATATATATATATATATATATATATATATATATATATATATATATATATATATAACTATTTACAATGATAATTGAAGACCTACAGACACTAGTGTTTCATCATTTCGGGAATATTCAGTCCAGGTGGTCACTACTAACACCAGTCGATAGGTTCGAACCCGGCAACACAAGCCATGTCTGGCTTGATTAGAAAAGACCGTATCTATTCGGCTACCGTTAACCGCGTGAAATAACGTTGAAATTAAAGATTGTATTTTTAAAATGTTTTTACATTAGTCCGAGTGATCTAATCATTATATGATGATCTATGCATAAGAGCTAAATTGTACCGACTTAATTCAAATGAAAGTGCTTAACGATAAGAAAGAAGTTTCTTAAAAGGGGCTGACACACACATACACACATATACACACACGCGTATATATATATATATATATATATATATATATATATATATATGTATATATATATATATACATGTAGAGAGTGAATGAGAATCAGAGAGAGAGAGAGTCAATATAGATATTGATGGATATATACATAGGTTGAATATTAGATGAGAAACTAAGAGATAATATGAGATAAGGTTGCGTTTAATTGATGTCATCTACTTCGTTTCGTTAGTTTTGCAACTGAGTACTTCTTCTATTTCAACCATCTTAGCAAATTATATAAGTTTTTCCTACTCTTTTTGTTATCCTCCTTTGAACGCGGCTGCAACCCCCTTCTTATGTTCCTGCTACCGTCCTCTACTTGTTTCTACCAGTGTCTTGCCAGTCTATATTTCTGCATGTTGCATCCTTAGAAAATTAAGCTATTCCTAAAACAGAGAGCATTTTACGTTCAAAGAAGGGCCCCGTTTATATTTTTAGAATAAATCATCTCTGACGACCACATCAAACCACTTAAGGGAGAAGCAGGATAGGAATCGTTTTTATATAAAGGAAAAAAAAAATCTTATATGGAGACGTGCATGTAAATTTGGTAAACTAAAAGAAAAGAAATCATCACAGATAGGATGATAAGGAGGAGAGAAGAGGGGGACAGATCGGCATGAGGCGAGTGAAAGAAGCTGGTTTTACTTTCGACAACCCAACAAAGAAAAGATCGTGTGGTGTGGAGTGGCCAAAACAAAGCCGAGAATACACAACAGATCGGGCAAAAGGAATCGTACGGCCATGTTTCGGTCAAGTATTTATTTAAAGCGTTTGCTCGGAAGAATCGGCGCGAAGAATGCTCTTTTGTTTGGGATTGCGGAGAAACTGACATCACGCCTGTCATGGGATTCTAAATCTGTTTGCATTGGACGATCGTAAATGTATTAATAACGCGGTTGTCGCTTTCTACATAGTTATATGCATCACATTTCGGCTTAAGTAGCTGCGTCGTAAGGAATATATAAGTTTGAGTGGCAGTTTCGTCTTCCCTTACATTCGTGTATTGATAATCATATCTTTTCGCTACTCGTATTTGTTATATAAATACCTTCACTGCGTTCAAAGTGGATATCATGAAGAAATAAAACAAATTCATTGACAAGCCATGACTTCTATACCTACTATATGAAGGAAACATTCTCTCATTAAAGCTTTTAAAAGTAAAAACATATATATATATATATATATATATATATATATATATATATATATATATATGTGTGTGTTGACATTTCCTGCTTCTGACATTGATATTAAACTAGCGCGACCTGTGAAAATTCCACAGGGAACTCATTCACATGTAATACATGGATGTTGACATACTGTAGATGCTCAGTGCAAATAGAGATTTTCTGATAATATTGTAATTTATTTTGCTAAAACTGCAAAAGCTAGCACGAACACCCGGCTAAGCTCGGTCGTAAAACACGCTTTAATATGATATTCCAATTATTGCAGATTTTGTATATATCATTGTAGAGTGAATGTTTCATCGATTTCTATATATTATAAAGTTGCGTTAGGGTTCATCAGCTGAATCGAAAACGAATCCCAAACTTATGAATATATATATATATATATATATATATATATATATATATATATATATATATATACATTCGTATATGTATATAAAATTGAGCATAATAGCGAAATGAACCCAATTATCTAGTAAGAAACCATACAAAATAAATAATAATAATATATATATATAAATATATAATATAAATATATATATATATATATATATATATATATATATATAACTTTAGAAAGTAAATTACTAAGGAGCCATCAGGAAAAATCGAAAACCGAAACCAAGACTTGATTTTTTTTAAAATAGATTATTGGAGTGACATTAGCTATAATCGAAACCGAAGCCAAAACTTATGAGGAATTATTTATAGAAAAATAGATGACTCAAGTGAAATCAGCTATAATCGAAACCGAAACGAAAATTATGAAGGATTCTTAGCAAAATTATTTATTAGAAGAAATATAAGTACATAACAATTAAACGACGCAGATATAAGCGTGCCGCAGAAAATAACACACACGCTATCGTATTAATGCTCACTTAATCTACTTCCAAAATTATTAAAACACATTAATATACTCAGTTATAAATATGTGAGCGACTTCATGAGCTGTAACTAATTTACATATTCATTTAAAAAACAAGTATTAATTATGATTTCTTACTAGATAATTGGTTTCATTTCGCTATTATTCTCAATTCTATTTGTGTATAGTTTCTACATTCTGCATAATAGCATGGAATTTAGGATGAACACCTTTTAGCACACGGAAATATTTATGTCTATCTATCTATCAATCTCTCTCTCTCTCTCTCTCTCTCTCTATATATATATATATATATATATATATATATAAATGTAGTCTAAAGAAGCTTTGAATAAAAATAAATAAATAAAAATAAAAACAGATAAAAATAAAAATGAAGTTTGCAGTTTAAATTCCCGGAAAAAGAAGCTACTAGCCTTTACCTATCGCAGACTTAGCACCTACATAATCCGACTTCTAAAAGTTTATAGTTACAAAAGAGAATTCATTTATGTAAGGAGTAAAAAAAGCCTTAACTAAAATTGTTAAATAGAAATATACTTAGCACTTGCGTAAGCCGATTTCTCAAAGGTTTAAAATTTTACAAGTAAATTATACTATATAAAGATGAAAAGAGAAAACTTTAAATAAAATTTAGGAAATAGAAAACGGGGATCCTCAGCTGCTTACCATGTAGCTGTTTCGGAGATTTAAAAACAGAAACATAAAAAAAAATCCTTTAATTAAAATTTACACGTAAAACGTATTTTCGACAGAACACACCAAACAAAGATAATTAAGAAATCTATATTCCACAGAGTTTCAAAGAATGGAAAAACATCCCAATTCCGTCAAGAAAGGATTACATCTATAAATTTGTTCAACCCTTAAATTCTTTCCCGAAAGATGTAAGATTGATCATCATGATCTAAGTTCTAAGAACATTTTCAAATCTCCAATTTCTACTGCTAATCAACCATATCACGAAACATTAAAACGTTCAATTAAATCCCAAAGGGAGCAAAACAAGATTGAAAAGAAAGGACACTACATTCTACGTACTTAAAACAAGTTCGCATCCCTCTTACAATCCCTGCTTTGCTTGTAAAACTCTGTGATAGATCTGGTTAAGAGGACCAAATTTAGAGAGCAAAAATATCCTCTCAATCCAGCTAATAGAAAAATTAACAACTTTGTGAAAAACAGATCCTATATATTTGCCCCAGCAATCAAATCCAAAAACTTGTACAAACTTGACTGTCAAGCTCATAAAAAAAAACTCATATATGAAGAGCTTAACAATTCTTACAAGGTAGTATCTCCCAACAGTTATGATAAATATCATGCTGATGCAAAAAATTAATTCTACAATAGACGAGTATTCATAAATTCACAGAAATGTTGACTCCAGGAATCCAGAGTTTTACCCTCAAGGATCACAAACTGGATTTTCAAGACAACCCTGCTCAATGTCAGGTCAATCTGCTTCTCTAGTTCTGATATTGGTGCAGTGAGTAAAAACCGTAGATAGGATAATCTTTCATCTAGTAGACAATTTAAACTACGGCTTTGACAAAATTCTGATTAATTGGTTTGCTAATCTTAAAGATAACCTAATCTAATCTTTCTTACATTTCACATAAACAGCTACTACCAATCAATTACCCCTATTATTTTAAGCACAGTCCTTTTTATTTTCGAGAAAAGTACACTCGATTTAACGAACATTAAAATTAAACTGATTCTCTTAGCAATAAATCCTCTCATACATTTTTACAATAAGCATTTAACTCGGAAGGATACACCCAGCAATTTTGATATTCTTATTGGATATCAGACTCTGATCATGAGTTATATTTCCACCGCATTTCAGTGGGTGTAACCCCGACCATATCCACGTTAGGTCGACCGAAACATTATAGAAATAAATTCACTTAAGTTGAAAACAGTAGACCGAATAATCCAAATAATACGAATTATCCATCAGTATCTAAATATATTAGAAACATCAACTGTTTTCGTGATTCAGGTTGATTTATATGTAAGTAGCAGGCTACCCGGCGTTGCCCAATTGTAAAAATACGAATATATATTATATATTAAATAATGCAGATTTTTTGTTATTTACTACAAATCGAAATACCGTAGGTATAAAACGTGATGTAAAATTCCTTGAAAAAAATGAAGTAAAAAAAAAAATCTGAGACATGTGAATGTGAGTATTATGTTTTCACTTTTGTAGGTAAAAATACTCGAGTTGAGATCTACACAATAACATAAAGACAGCGATAACTATTAGACTAGCTTAGATTAATCCTTAAAAAAGTGTTTTCAAGCCTACTTATTCTTAATATAAAGAAGCTCTCATATACGAACAGATAAAAATTCGATGACTTCCCAAGTACCAATTTTTCAATTTTTACTACTCAGCAGCTTTTTCTTTCCGGATGAAATCCGATTAAAATGATTTTCACATCTGAATAGCCTATATACTAAATCAAAAATCCGTTTAGTATATTACTTGAGAAGTGTCCTCATACACACGTTCTCATTTATGTGGATATATAGATTTCTCCTGAAAAGTTTTCAATTTTAATTTTTTCTGTATTTAATTAAAATTAGATTACTATAGTTTTATTAATAAATTAAATAATTGCTCTTTCCTTGTTGAAATTCTATTAATGTGATATTAATTTTTTTCTGATGTTTTTCGTGATGTTCCAAGATCTATGATACACTAAGACGCAGCAGAGTGAATAACATTTTTAGTTTGTTTCATTATTAAGTAAAACACTGTAATGTATTCATCATAATAGAATACGACCAGGCATTCAGCGTCTGTATAATAATTTTGGTTACATATCCTCAAACTGTAGGTCAGTGATCCATTAGGATATGTACTAACGTTGGACACGTTCATTTTGAGAAAATTAATTTGTGTGTTCTGACAAATTTGACAGATGTCAATCTCATAGAATTAGATATAAAACGATGAAAAGGAATTTTCAAAATATTTAAAATTAGTAAAAAAAAATGGAAAAAACAACAACCGCAACAACAACAAAGGCACCTGACGATTTCTAGCCGATTTTTTTTTCTTTTAGAAATTTGGTGATAAGTCAATCTCTAATGAAAGAAATCGTTTTTATATAAAAGACAGATGTCGAGATTCGCAACTAACCTTCTGGCATCTGTTTCGTCTTCAAAGACTTTCCAAGATGGCGGGAGAGTTTCTATTTTTAAAACGAAATAGCTACAACTGTCAGAACTAGGATGTTTTCTTTTTCTTTTGATATCTCTATCTGCTTGTATAAGAGTAAAACTTACTCTTTAAACTTGTCGCCGTTCCATACGTTGATCTAAATATGATACGTTGAAATAATAAGTTAATGCGTGTCGTTTTTAAGATACCCAACGCCTCTCAGTGCGGCTAAATTATAATGTTAATTATGAAAAGCGAGACAGAAAAGAAGGTGTTATAGATCCAAAAGGATAAAGAAGCGCTGTAAAGATATGCTCGTACGGGAGTTGGAAAGAGGTACCAGCAGTGGAAGAAGAAGAGCAAGTACATATGTAGAGGACTAAACAGTTCTCTTGGCACCAAGAACCACTTATATACAAGGTGCCTTCAATAAGTTTCCAGACAATTTTCGTAATGGCCAGTTTTATCGATAGTACACACATGAAACTTTACTCCTCTTCCATCTAATCTCCTCCGGCTGCAATGCACTTAGTATACCGTTCCAAAACTTTCCGAGATACCCAGTGGAAGTCTTCCTGTGTGAGCAAGTCAATTGCCCTCGTCACAGCCTCTTCATCTCTTCAATTGTCTCATAACGACAGTCTTTAAAAGGTTTCCAGTAGCTTAGGAAATTAGCCAAAGTGACAGGGAGTAAGGTCTGGGTAATAGAGAGGTGAAGGACTATCTTGATGCCAATCTTGGTCAAATAGTCTGTGACAAGGGTAGAGCACCATTAGGGCAAACCTGGTGCATATTTTCTGTATCTTCATTCCCTCACGAATAATTGTATGTACAGTTCCCACACTGACATCAAACTTTGCACTCATTGTCTCTATAGACACATAACCGTCCTTATTCATCAAATTCTTGATTTGGAATATTAACGGTGCTGTTCTGACGCCCTTTCTCCTTCCACAAATCTCATCATCCATCAGAAAATCCTTCCTTGAATCTTTTACGCCATTCAAAAACTGATGTCTGTTTCATACACGATGGTTCAAAAGCGATCTGAAACATTCAATACATTTATGTTTTTTTTTTCAAGTTTAAAACAGAATGCTATTGCATTTTAAAGTCTACTCAGGTCTTGCTTTCATTTTGGAAATTAACCAGCTGTTACAATCAGGCTTTAGTAGGGTGTATTCTACTTCCGGATGTAGCTGTTCATTTAAACCTGAAATCATTAGAAATTGATCAGTCATCGAAAAAGATACACAGCAATAACATATTGGACTTTTAAGAGGTTACGACAACTTTTAATGCCCGTAAAAAAAGTCTAGAATGTCATCTAATGCACCTCGTAAATGACAAGACAAACAGATAGGAATTACCCAGTCATAACAGACGCTATTATTCTGTAATAAATTAATCTGACTATATATATATTTATATATATATATATATATTTATACACACACACACACACACACACACATATATATATATATATATATATATATATAGCAACAAGGATATCTGACCATATATGAAAATAATTCCCATAAATTGTCAGAAAAAATGTATACTAAACAATTTAAATATTATAATTTGAAATGTCAAAGGTCATTTTGATACCAAATCAATATATTTCTTCCCAGGGAAGTGTTCGAACTCACGACATCCTTATTTAAATATGGCAAGAACTTTGTCATACTCCGAGAGATAAAAACCATCGATATAGTTACACCAGTCGAAACCAGTTATTAAACCAGTTATAGTCGAACTGATAGTCGATTATATTTTTTCGACTGATATTTAGGCGGAGGAACAAGCTAGAAACTTGCGCCACCTAAAACATTTTCTTCCTCAAGAAGTTATTACTCTCTACATGTTTTAAAAAAACATGGGATTCTCTGATCAATGAAGGGTTAATTTATTCCGTGTGCTTTGTAGGGAACAAATAAATCATCTATATTATATTATATTACAATGTTTCCGTATCTGTGCGCTTGTTCCACATTTTTTTATCGAATACTTCTTGTCCGATCTGGCTGACGTTTTGTATAGATATTTGTTCTGACTGTTGTATTATTGGGACGAGGTTCTCTATGATATTGAGGGTTGTATATTATGCACGTGTGTCTACACTCGGGCATCGTCTAGTGGTATAAAACTTATGAGAACAGACACATTTTTAACAACGGATATGTAAGAAAACGGGACAAATAACAATCGGAGAAACATACCTGGTTCGCCCCCATCTTGTTTAACGGACGCAAACGATGCAAAGAAGAATAAATAAGAATTAAAAAAATAAATCAACAAATGAATAATAAAGAATAACTCAACAAATTTCGGGCTGTCTTTGCAGAAACTTTATTACCGATGTTTCCCTCACTGGAAAACTGCCGCTGGTCCGAGATTAACGTATTCTGATCCCCATATATATATATATACTGGGAGCACTCACCGTCTGACTTGATCCGCTCTCTCTCTCTCTCTCTCTCTCACACACACACACACTCTCGATTCTTGACTCATCAAATCATACGCGTTTATTTCCAAATTCTACCAAAAGTTCACGTCACTTTTTAATGACCTTTACGTAAGACTACGTAAGACTATAGATTTAAACCTATTTTCAGTTCATTGTAAACATATTTTGTGTTTATTGTTTACATTCTTTTCTATTAAAACATCTTAACATAAATAATTTACTCTCTAAATATTTATTTTTCTATGATAACATTCTATTTTTAAAATATTACAACGATCATAACAATCGTCGACTAGCAATACCTTCGGCGTTTCCCTGATAAGGTGCAGCGAATTAATAATTATGAGATGCATTCAATTCACAGTAAGCGATTAATAGGGATCAGTAATCATAATACTACATTTACTCTATAAGTTACTCGGAAAGGAATTGGCAGATTTGGCTGAAATTTTGTATGCACTTTTGTTACGGCGAGATGCAGCAATCCATATAGTATGGTATCCGTACGATGTAGAGTTAGGAAATGAACAACAGTAATAGGTATTAATTGGGACCAGTCACTACATTATTACATTTAGCTTAGGAAAATCTTAGGCTGACGTAACTGAATTTTGTGTTGCGCTTTGTTATACGTGCAGCAAACTAAGAACCATTGTATCCGTTCAATGCACAGTTAATAATCCATATATTAAAACAATAGCGTGTGTATTGTTTTCTGTGTCACGTTTACATCCGGGTTGTTTAATTGTTATGTACTTCCATTTCTTGTCATAAATAATTTTACCAAAAATTCTTCAAAAGTTTTGGTTTTGGTTTCGATTATAGCCGATGGCATTTAAGTCATCTATTTTTTTTATATATATATATATATATATATAAATAATTTTATCATAAGTTTAGGTTTCGGTTTCGATACACGCACACACGCGCGCGCACGCACACACACACACAAACCAACACACACACACACACACACACACACACACACACACACATATATATATACAGGATGGCCGAAAAGTCCCAGGACACTTTACATGTATTTTTAATAAAACACAGTATTTTTTAATGAAACACACAGAAAACATATTTATTCAACAAAAAAGGAGAACTTTATTAGAAACAAAGCAGAAAACAACATTACAATATTAAAATCAATCATATTTAACAGCATTAAAATATTAAAAATAGAGAGTCCTGGGACTTTTCGGCCACCCTGTATATATATATATATATATATATATATATATATATATATATATATATAATAAAATTAAACAATGTTTTGCCGGACATTCGCGCAAGCTTAAATAAATACTTTTGCAGTTTAAACAAAAAAGCTACAATAATATCAGAGCTGTTCCATTTATACTGAACATCTACAGAATGCTAACACCAATATATTATATACTAGCGGGGGTACCCAGCGTTGCCCGAGTGTTTGTTTCCGGGACGGGGGGGGGAGTTTTAAAAAATGTTATGGTAGGTAAGTAGGAAGGATCAAACCCGGAGTCATGAGTAAAAGTAGGAAAATAAAGTATGAAAAAAAAAAAAAAACATCTGCAACGTTAACAGTTCGGCCACCAAGAAAAGTCCATTCCAGTTGTTTAGGAAAAAAAAAAAAAACCCCGACTACGGTAGGTCGGCGCGAACGTGAAAATATAATGTGAATTGTCCAGCACGCTAACCACTACGCCACAGAGCACTGCAGCTTAGTTTAGTGATTTTAAATAACTTCACATGAAAGAACTACGAAGCCAAACCGGTGTTCTCTTCTCAACTGTTCCTTTTGAACGATCCCCAAACGGTGTTAAGTGGTGGCAGGGGGAGGAGGAATTTATTAGAGAGAAAATATTTTACCACTTCCATTGATCTTAACCGATTTTGGCCGTGACTTCTCAGCAGAAAAAGTATAGAAATCTAAGATTATCGAAGAATTTGAGAAATAATAAGCCTATAACACACCTCAGATATTGTTCTGCCGTTTGTGCATATTATATTTGCATGAAATATCTTGATTTTTAATCCTATTAATGTCAAAATCAGACGGGAAAAATGAGTTCATTTTATTTATATAGATAGAAGAAGAATAGAAGAATAGAAAAGAAGAATAGAATAGAAGAAAGAATAGAAGAAGATAAAAGAATAGAAGAAGAATAGAAGAAGAATAGAAAGAATAGATAGAAGATAGAAGAAGAATAGAAGATAGGATAGAAGAGAAGATGAATGAGTCCCTGTGAAATTTCAACAGGTTCCGCTAGTTAATAAACGAGTTAAAACTTTGCTCATTTTTAATGGGCTAAAAGTCTAGTCTAGATAATAATACCTTAAAGATATTTAATAGCCATCACTGTTTACTCGATTTTTTCTTCTTTCAGATCGATTTATCTGATAACAGAAAATGTAATGCAAAAAAAATATTTCAAATCACATCGAAAGTGAGATGCGAAAAAAAAAGAAACTTTCTTTGCTCCGGCAAGGATATCCTGTAATATCAGTTCTGCCAAAAGATTGTACAATATTATCATGGAATTTACGTTCGCATCGGATATCTATAGAATAGAAGCATGCCACAAGTTCCTACACGAGTTCTAGAGTGAAAGTTACACTTCCATAACATGATATATTCTGAAACTACATTAAGTACACAGAGAAGTTTAAATAAAGCTGGTACAATAATATTGCGAAGTGAGGGTCTGCGACGAACGTTCATAAAATATGTAAAAAAAAAACATTTAAATAAACCATAACATCTGTGTGTATCTGTCTGTACACGAACAGGCTCCTATATGTTCTGCTGTTATACTAAACTGACTACATACAATGATAGAAAGCGTATCAGGGAGCAAAAATTGGTATGAGAAATGGGCACACATTGGTATTACCTCTCACCAACGGGTGTGAAGCTTCAGAGGAGAAAACTGTACACGGTCACAGAGTTTTATTTACACTCATAGAGTTTGCAAACATTGCAGGATAACCAACCATAGGCAGACAGAAGTTTTGACAGGTTACACTGCCCCCTCCATACCAACGTGGCTGGTGCAATGTGGGAGTAACTTATAACTGGAAGCAGTGTGCACGCTCGCACCGTGTGATTTACACTTGTAGAGTAACCAAATATGGCAGTGTGAACTTCCATAGGGTGGGGAAAGGTTGGATTGGTGACATCACTCATCCTCATTAATGAGGTGAGGTCACAGGGGTGTTGGGAACCCCATGCACTATCACATATAGAACTACTGAACTGATCATGATTACCCCACCATGGAAAGAGGGGTTACACTCACTAACAGCAACGAAGGTTGGGTCCCATATGGGTCACTTATAATTGAGACCCTAATTAGTGGTTATACCTTTGTGTTAATGAAGCTTACCACTACCCCCTCCTCGCGGTCGTTTGAGATGCTTGTCTTTTTTATAAAGCTCCCTTTACAACCACATTCTCTTTTCATAATCTTTCATCCTTTCGTAAATAAGAGCCAAATTTTTGAAGGCTCTTATTTAACCCAGTCAACAATAGACACTTCTGCTGGTCTACAGCAATTGGTTAATATATTAATTCATCTAGTTCTTTGTTAGGATATTTTTTTACAGTACTGCTTTTTTATGAGGTAATTTATTTAAAAAACATATATACATCAATATGGCTATTCTAGTAGCCTTTATTTATGAAATAATTTGTCAACAGTTTCGCTGTAAAATACGAGACAAGAAACATTTTCGAGAGAAGGGCCGTTCCAGAAATAAAGCCGACTCTTAAATCAAAAAGTTTAAGACGGTATTAGTGCCATTAAAAAGACCTACCTTTAGTGCCCCAGGATGTATTTTTAAACATTGGCAGTACTATTCCCAATCCATTTTACTGGCGATGAACAATGGCTGTGCATGCGCGTTCGGAGTGCGCTTTTTCATAAAAGAATATTTCCAAATGTGAAACCTTGATTTTTATTCACAAACTAAAAGAGCTACAAAGATGGAAATAGTATCATTTAAATAAGCATATTTTGTGATCCAGAATTAAATTTTCTATACAGTAATTGCAATACTCTAGCAGTTTTGCTGGGAATTGACGATGGTTGTGCATGGGTGTCCGGAATGCGTTCTGTTTTACCAGGGACTTCCAAAAATAAACCCGCCTATTTTAAACACAAATGTTGTATTAGTTACCAAAATAGCAATGGTACGACGTGCCTTAAATAAATTCTCCATTTGTTTTTTCGTATGCGTACTTTTTGGATAGTATACGCAGGAAACTTTAGCCTCTTTTGATACTTCGAAACATCTCATTCGGCTGCCGGGACTTGTTATACGGTTCACACAACATCTGGAAGGACCCATGATAGTCTATTTGTATGGGCGTGTCAATGATCCTCGTCAAACCCTCTTTCTTCTCCTCAATTGCCTCATAACAACAGCCCCTGTTTATTTTCCTTGAGCCTAGGAAATCACCAAAAGTCACGGAGAGCAAGATCTGTACTATAAGACGACGTGTAACTGTTTCGATGCACATCCGGGTCAAATTGTCTGTAACGAGAATGGAGTTGTGGACTGGTGCATTCGCGCAAATCTACCGCATCTTCAGTTCCTCGCGTGTGCAGTTCGCACATTGACATCAAACTGCGCAATGTCGCTACAGAGACACTACGGTCCTTATCTATGAAATACTTTATTTGTCCAATATACTCTGGTGTTCAGACTTCCTTAATGTTTGTATACCTCTCATAAAAAAAAATATTGTCCATGCTCTATCGTTAATTTCATGGCAACTGTCCGACTGAGCTTTAATCTATTGCCCCCCTCGCTTATTATTCACACCAATAACATTCGTCTAGCCAAAATCACTATCAATAAATGTTTCCATTCTATGACGGTACCTCAACCTAAACCTGACTTCCATGAACAAATCTTGAACTGCCCTGCCACTGTGTTCTGCTGGTCTTTTTTACAGCGTACTACAATATCGTAGCCTGCACATCTAATGTAAACAAGTTCTTATCAACACCTTTTCGTAAATAATCTTATTATATCAAATTTCCACCACAAAACGAGTATTGCTCTGTAGTTCACATGATTAAACGGACACACATTAACTTTTATCCTTGAATGGCATCCGGGCCTTGATATGTTGTAGCCCATTTGTAAAAATAAGGCTAGTAGCCAATGTTTGAATCAGGACTGAATATTTTTCTAGCTTAAAATCCAATACAACCATTTTTATCAATTTTACATATTTCAGTTTCGCCCCAAACATCATGTTTTAACAAGAAATCCTACAATATAGCTGTGAATAAAAATAGATTTAACAAAAAATCTAAAATTGGTAATAACGAGGAAATCTAAAATTTCTTAAATGGCTGGATACCTTATAGATCGGTCGATTGACGTCATTTGTGTGCTGGTTATTATTAATCCAATTTTTATTCACCATTAACGTTTAACTCGGGAATCTTTCTATCGAAATCAAAAATTTACAAGAGACTTCGAAACAAGCATTTTATTGAATCAACAGGGTAGCTTGCTTTGGTTTCTTCGGCTCTGCGGATTAGTAGGCCTAAGTAATTTGAAATTATATTTTCTAGTGTCGCCCGCACTAATTAGTAAATTTTTGGCATAAAAAACAATGTAACTTACAAACGAAGTGACCAAGCACCTTATCCACGGATCCTTGCTAAACTTGTTCTAATATTTTACGCATTGCTTTTATATCATAAGAGTAGTGGTAGATGGACAAAAAACGGAGGCCTGCAATATAAATGCTGGAGTCCCTTAGGGGTCAATCCTAGGCCCAACTCTCTTCCTGATCTACATCAATGACCTCCCTAAACACATACTTAAATCATTCGTTGACATCTATTCTGATGACACGACCATCTACGGCAACAAATCAAAGGCTGTAAATGACAAAGTTCTCTCTGATTCTCTCTCCTCTGATCTCGAGGGCGTGGTTCAGTGGGGGAAGATGTGGCTGGTTACCTTTAATGCATCCAAAACCAAACTCCTATCCTTACATCGTCAACGCTCTGATCCCCAGCTGGCATCAATTGAAATGGATGGCTCTCGTCTGGGTGAGGCCCCGTGTTTTGACAAACTTCTGGGTTTGACCTTTACTCCTGATCTGAAATGGAACACGTACATCAAGTCTGTTGCCAAGGTCGCTGGAAAGATGGTGGGATCCTTCTACCGCTCCAGAAGATATCTCACTACTGATGCAATTCTCTATCTATATAAAAGCCAAGTACGTCCAAGGATGGAATACTTTTGCCATATCTGGGCAGGAGCTGCAAAAAACAGCCTATCCTGCCTTGACAGAGTACAAAATAGACTTCGTGGCTTAGTGGGGGATGCCCTTTTCTCTACCCTGCAACCACTCTCCCACAGAAGATACGTTGCGAGCCTATCCTTGTTTTATCGTTATTTCCATGGCAGGTGCTCGTCTGAACTCCAATCTCTGGTCCCCCCTCGCCAAACTTTCACGAAAAACACCCGTCTAGCCGAATCCACTGTGAAAAATTTCCCCCACTCTTTATGTGTGCCTAAATCAAAATGTGAATTCCATGAACAAAGCCTCTTTCTTAGAAGTGCACGCCTGTGGAACTCTATTCCGTCTGCCTGCTTCCCACCGGACTACAACTTGGATGTCTTCAAGTCCAATGTTAACAAATTCCTAATGAACCGCCCCCTTAAGTAAACACTTCATCCAATCTCCACACTAACGTAATGTACTTGCAATAACCCTTATCCCTGAGTGGCTTCCGGGCCTTGATAAGTGGCGATCACTGTGTAAAAAAAATCTTGGTTCATGTTATTTTCGACATTGATAAATTTTGCGGCTGATTCTTAGTAAAATATACACCCACTCACACATATAGAGAATAATCGCACTAATTTCGTAGAATGTAATTAAATATATACATGTGCTGTGTTCATATAGATGCATATGTATCATTTAAAAAAAACTATAATGTAAGTATATGTAATGATACAACTGTATATGTGATGTGTTCTTGTTTATGCATAGTTTGTGAAGGTCTCGTTATAAACGAGATCTCGACAATTCTTTTTGTCATCTTAATTAAATATGCTCTCCAGTTCACACTTCTTAATCTATTTATTTAAGCTAATTAATTAATGAATCAGATTAGGATTTCTTTTAAAAATAAATGTTTCCACGATTTATTCTTATCTGAATAATCTTGCATTAGACTAACGACATATTTACGGCAAATGACATTAAAAGCCAGCTTTAATCAGATTAATTGATTAACCAAAAATATCTGACCGATCTGATCACGAGACACCATGCCTTTTCTTTTGATGCCCAGTATATAAATCAGTCGATTAATCTGCGGTTGCATTAAAATAATTGCGAATATATTTTTCTTTAGAACGCTCCAAATTGTTGCTTTTCTTATTTTAGTCTATTAATCATTGCGTGATCGATTTTTACTGAGTCGAATCGTGTTATCATTGCTAGTTCATATACCCATATCATCGAATGACGATCGATTTGTTTTTGATTAATTTCATATCCAAGATGTTAGACATAAGGTCAGGCTTTGGTTTGATGAAAATATTTATGTGGAACGCATTGGATTTAAACTCGCTACACCCAGGTTTTAAACCCGTGTATTTAACCACTTAGCCAATGCAACACTAAGGCGACCATTGTACTATGGCATATCATGATTATGCATTGGACTACGACGTAAACTGCGAATAATCGCATCATTGTCTAACATGACATAACACGTTTATAATGTATATTCAAGTTGAGATGAATGCGATGTACATTTTTATTTTATGTATTATCACTCAAACATGTTTATCTTATTTAGATCAATAATTTAATTTCAACCTTTTATACAATTACACACGAACTTACTTATTTATGGTTTTCAATTCCCTACCTATATAAAAGCCAGGTGCGTTCAATGATGGAGTACTGTTGCCATATATGGGCAGGAGCTGCTAGAAGCAGCTTATCCTTCCTTGACAGAGTTCAAAATTGACTTTGTAGCTTAGTGGGAGGATTTCCTTTTCTCTTCCTTGCAACCTCTTGCCCACAAAATGGACGTTGAAGGCATGCTTCTGCTTTATCGTTATTTTATTGTCTGTGCTCCAATCTATGGTCCTCCCCCCCTCGCCAAACTTTCACGAAAAACACTCGTCTAGCCAAAGCTACTATCAATAATTTTTCTCATTCTTTATCTGTGCCTAAACCTAAACGTAGCTTCCATGAACAAAGCTCCTTTCTTAGAACTGCACTCCATGGAACTTTCTTCCGATTGCCTGCTCTCCACTTACTACAATTTGATTGTCTTCAAGTCCAACGTAAACAAGTTTTTGTTGAACCGACACCCTAATAACCCAATTTACAAAAATTCCACTACTTACGATTCCTACGCTATGGTTCTATTGACTAATGTACACCCATATACCCTTGTCCTCGAGTGGCCTCCGGTCCTTGATAAGTGTTGACTCCCATGTAAAAAAAGGCTGTCTTAAGATATGCACCAAACATTCATGTTATTGTTTTTTTTATTGGCAAAACTCAACCAGTGCGCCGGTCAACTTCTTTGTGAATTTGAATAAGATCACCCTCCTCAACTCGATCCCATCAAAATCTTGATAAAATTTGGCACAATAATGGTCTCTTATATAGGCCAACATTACAGCGTATCTCTAGACTTTCACCTTGCAAATTAACGCTGCCAAAAACAATGAAACGGATCATGAAGGGCCCTTTTTTCTTAAGATGCATATGATTCTTTTGAAAATTTTAAGATAATCCTTTTCCTTTTCAGATACCCAATAGAGATGCCACCCAAACAAAATAGAAACGAAACTGGGGAGGAAATATTGGCGAAATAAAAAGGCTAATAGACTAAGAGTTACTGAAATTCGTTGCAATGAAAACGCTTCACATAGAGAAACAGGTCTGGAGCTCAAAAGAATACGTCAAAGAGAAAGGAAAGCAAGATCAAGAAATTTGAAAAGAGCAACGCGACGTAGTGCTGACAGAACTGGATATGCTTCATGGCGGTTTTATTCACCACAAGAAAAACATTCAAGAAAGGCAAATATCTGGTCGGGAAAGGGGACGCAAAACGAGAAACCACAAGAAAAAACAAGAAGACGTATAGGAAGTCAATTGAGAGAAGCAAGAAGAAGAGCAAATGAAACAGACAATAAAAATACTACAGTTGAGAGAAGAAATGCGAACAGTAAATGAAGCAGATGAGGAAACAAAAAGAAAATGCAAAGGATGTGAATTAAAAGAGGCTAAAAACGAGAGAATAAATCAGAAAATGTAAACGATGTGAATTAAAAGAGGCTAAAAACGAGAGAATAAATCAGAAAATTAAATCAGAAAATTAAATCAGAAAATTAAATCAGAAAATCATAAAATTAAAAGAGGCTAAAAACGAGAGAATAAATCAGAAAATGTAAACGATGTGAATTAAAAGAGGCTAAAAACGAGAGAATAAATCAGAAACCGAACGAATTATTCGCATTTCCCAATGGCCGGAGCGAGATGCTGCTAGGAGAGAGAGAGAGAGAGAGAGAGAGAGAGAGAGAGAGAGAGAGAGAGAGAGAGAGAGAGATAATAATATTGCCCCAGCAAATGACAAAAAAAGAAGCAGCTAGACAACGAACGGCTGCTTGTAGACAACAAAAAATAGAAAATTGCAGTAGAAAACGGTTTGCTATACAACAAAAATGACTCTCTCACTACAGCTATCGTAGGAAAAATAGACAAAGTATATAAAGATTTCTCAGCTGTAAAATTTAAAGGAGAGACCCATGATTGTTGTTGTTCTTCTGGCTAGCTTTTACTTCGCATCACTGATAGAAAATTTGCTATAAGGCGAAAGTGCCATCTCTAAACTCTACGCTGTTACAACAACTGTTTTGCAACGATTTAAATTGCTCACGAAAATGCGGCAGTACATGGGTGGAATATTTTTTTTTTTAAATCTGAGGCCAGTTTGCCGTAAAATTGGTTGTCTTTTCTCACATGAAGATGGAGTGGCAAAGTTTATTCAAATCTACGTCTTGGATAGTCTTAAACAGAAACTAGATAGTCGGGGACGTGACAGTAGGCAAAATTAAGACCTTCTTCGAATGCTGATTGAACTTTTACATGTGAATGCAGCTTAATTTGTCAACTGAAAACAACAAAGGAGAAGATAGAAAGAAGATAACTTGGAAGAACGCTTGGAGTTACTATAAGCGAAGATCGAAAGCCACAAGAAGAGCATCCACGGCGATTCCATGCTGCAACAACGTATGAGATTAGAATATTAATATTGAACGAACCGACATCAAACCGAGATATTGCCTTGCATTTAAAAAATAATACATTGGAAAGTATCGAACTACATCTCTTTACTATACATTAATGTACCCGTTAATGTACCCCTATGGTTTCCCATCTTCCAATATCTACATGAAGACCTCCAATGGGTAAAACGTTACCCAACAGCAGTTTTCTTCCTACTATTTGATGACTCGGCCTGGAAGCTATTTTTACGTGTACGGATAGCTGTTTCCATAATGGGTGAGAGATGTTTACTTCGAGATTGAAACAGAAGGTATACAGTTCGTTAAACAGGAGCAACAGCTCTTTAGAGCTGACAATTAGGAATTCACTTCTAAGGGAGGATGGAAATCCAGAACAGATTGGTCAAGAAGAGGTCTTTTCGGCAACTTACACAGGAGACCATTGAAACATGTTTGAGCGCCAAGTGACGCCATCGGATATCTTCGGAAAATTGGTCGAGCCGAGCTCTTCATATCGTTCATGATCAATCCATGGTGGATATAAGTTACATTAATTTTCCTCAAGGACAAGAACCTCAGGATTGTCCAGATATTTTTGCCAGGGTCTTTAGATATAAGATAAAAAGCTAATAGAATTTATTTTAAAAAAATGAGTATTTTGCAGGTTGTTATCAGAGGACAAATTTCAACCAGAACAAACGGATCTCTGCAGATATGCCTGACAAATAGAAAGACTCTGGCCTCCACACAAAAGTGATAGCACACAAATAAATTTTATCTCCCCTTCTTTTGCACTTAGGGGTACGCAAAGTTATCACGAATGTGAAAGTGCAGAGCTAACAGAAGGAAAAAGGTAAAAGGAAAATATGAAAATATTCTTACTTTCCAAGAGTTTGCACTTCAAACTTTTATTTCGTTTTCACGTGTTCCTTTTTCCCTTTCATCAGTGTTTTCTAAAAACTTACTTAGTTCAGATTTCCGTCGTGAGTTCTTTTTAATACTGGGTCTATTTTAAATTTGAGTGACCTCTGTGAGTTAGAAATCCGACGCCGTCACTGTTATAGACTGTTAAAGGGTCACAAAAACAGAACGCCAAAATAAAATAACAACATGTATTGCAAAGCAGACAATAGGTGAGTTGTTTATTTTAGCCGACGAACGACTGAGGTTGGTCCACCGAATATCAACTGACATATTACAGCGTCGTATTCCGGGATTTATTGAGATTAGAATAGTCTATTAGTAGGTTACATAGCTTATTTCTGCCTCAACATTTAGTTAAAAAGATAGAAGGCTTTACTTTTAGATCCATTACCGTTACTGAAATTTTGTGATGACTATTGACATCAGGTTTACAAGAAAGTTCTTGGTGTATTAAACTTAAAAATTCAGATGAACATATCTCGGATCAAACAAAAAAATTGGATTAACGCAAGCACCATCAACGCAAAACAAGTGTATGTATGCCATTGCCGTAAAAATCTTGTGTTACTGGAGTCGTGGAAGGCGACTTTGATATTGCTTAGGTTTTTGTAGCATTTCGCTTGCAGAAATGCTTGACAAAATGGTAGTCGGTAGGTTAGAGGTCTGGATTATATGGCGCAGGAGGAAGAGTTTTGTTGCTCAATTTATTCAATGTTTGCAGAGTCGGTTTAGCAACGTGCGGTCGAGCATTGGCATAGAGGAGAATTGGGCCATTTTAGTTGCTGGGTATACTTGCATTTCATCCATTTGTTGTCAGTACTTTTCCGTCGCAATTGTTTCGCCTGCATTAAAAAAAAAACTGTAATCGATGAGACCGGTCGCAAATCGCCAAACACTCAGCATGATTTTGTTTTGGTGCAACTCTGGTTCCGCGATATGTTATGGAGGTTCATTGGTGTCTAACCACTGAGTTGAGCATCACTTGCTGTCGTAAAGAACCCACTGTTCATCGCAAGTCAAAACCCGCTAAAACGGATCATTATTGTTGCGTAAAAGAAGGGGGGATTATACTTCATAACAGCGTTTCTTTCACTTGTCGTTTAATTCACGAGGCATTAATTTATCAAGTTTTTTAAAATCCTTCTCAAGTGGTGGGAAATCTACGTATACAGTATTTCTAATTCAGAAACAAGTTAACCAACAGTTGTGTATCGATTGGCTTCGATTAAGGCTCTTAATTGATCGTTGTTCACATCTGATGGCCGACCACTACGCTCCTCGTTTTCAAAACTCTCTTCGCCGTCACGAAATCTTTTAAACAATCATTGTGCTGTACGTTCAACTGTCCTACCTCGGCCAAACGCTTCGTTGTTATTGACAAATGTTTCAACAGTTTTTCGACCTAGCTTGAATTAAAATGAGGAAATTGAGTGATTTGCTTTTGTTTTCATCTAGCATTCAAAGTTTTGAAAAGAAGACATAATTATTTTAAAACGATTAGATAGAACAATATGTGCTCTTTTAAATGACATATACAATTAAGCAAACAAAAGCGTATTTAAAAATACTTCATTTCAAATCAAAATTAAATATTCTGCAAAGACTTTCTTCTTTGTGTTATTTTGATTTTTCGAACAACTATTCCATCTGTTGATAAATATTATACTATTTGTTATTCTAGAGAAATTTCGGTATAGTTTTTACCCGTTGATTCAATTTTTCTACTAATTTCGGTCCATACCAATTCGATATTATATTTTAATTTTTTTAGATAAGGATTAATAATTTGAATAATTTTAATTGTCCGAACCATTGTTCTCATCGACAGAGTTATTATCCCAAAATTTAAGTCGATGTGTGTCCTTTTACAAACATCGAACTCGGAAAAATAATTTGAACAAAAACATTTATTTAATCCGAGGCGATATCATGATTTTCTTGCGTCAGGCATGAACCCGTAAGAACAGCAATCTGAATAATCAATAGTAAACACTGTTCAGTATTTGAAATCGATAATATTTGTATTACTGAATATATATATATATATATATGCATATATATATATATATATATATATATATATATATATATATATATATATATATACCCTGGTTCTACTCTGCTCAGCCAGTAAGAAAGGGTAATGTGCCCAAATCATTTCCCTTTTGGAAATTTCCCTTATTCCGGAAACCATAACCTTTTCCATTTGGACCAATATCAAATGTAAGAATATGGTTATTTCATGCTTCCTCGAGCGTGTCGCAGGCTTCGTATATTACAAGATAAAATATTGAATGAAAGATGAAAATAAAATAAAAAAAATCTAGATAAGCAGGGAGTCCGACATTGCCCGAGATTGAATGATAATCAAAAAATATTCAACACTCTAACATTGTTATTGCTATCGAAATCGGCGAAATCGACTATTTTACAATGAATCAATTAATTGCCTGATCTAATATGAGACATATCTTAGTGCACAGGGAAATAGCTCTACGTTCCTCTCCGTCTTAACTTCGTCCACAATTCATTGTAGTCTATATTAAACTCTACAGAAAATACTGTTGATCTTATAAAATTATTTTATATATAACGACTTGAATTAATGTTTAAAATGCAAACAGTCAAGTATCATGCTTTAATTGAACTCTTAATAGAAACATTCCCTGTCTCTGTTATATCCAAGAACTTATATTTTTGATTTTATATGTCTAGATTTTATGCCTGTGCGGTTATAATAGTTTGAATTTGAGGTTAAAATAAAACAGTTTAGTAATATGGCTTAACTGTGCTTGTATAGTAATTATACGGCATAACGAAGTTTTACACACCGCTTTCCGTAATATCAGAGCAGTTAAGAAACGATGAGCCTGGCTAGTACCAGATGGGTGATCATTTGAGAATCTCAGGTGCTGTATGTGCTCTCCGCTTATCTCGGCATTGTTTCCAGTCGTCCTGGACTTCTCCTTGCCACTGAACTCAAGCAGTTGCCGATTCAGGAGAGGTGTGGTTGGGATTGCGCAACCCTTGCACACAATTACAAGCGCATCTGCCCCTATAGGGGATATCATTTGTCTACCTGGACTGAACGGAGGCATAGATAGTAATTAAACAAATGCAGTTGTGATGTTTGACGCTGTAGTGTGAACTTTTTGTCAAAATCGTCTGTTCCTTCTTTTTTTGGACGTTTTTTTCGAGTTTTTATCGGTTATAGATACTTATCAATAAGGTTACGATACAAAAACATATTTGATAAAACTGCCAGATATATGAAGCACGATTGTGTGAAATTTTATAAAAATCGGTTCAGCCGTCTCGGAGTGCATAGTGAACGAACTTTCTTATATACGCAGACAAAGTTCCTTTTATATAATAGTACAGAACACAAACTTTATATAAGAAGCGTTGAGTTAGTACGGTTCCAGGTGAGCAATATTCGATGGTAGCAGTTTCAATCCTACCCAATCAGGTCAGAGGATTAGTTGGCCAAAATATGGTGAGATGACAACAATTATGGAAGGCAGTCCGCAAGATAATGAATATACAAATCAGATGATTGATCGCAACAGGATAGGAATGCTGAATCACTAGTATTAACTACCTTCCATAGTTATTGTGGTCTTACCTCGTTTTTATCAACTAATCTTCTGGCCTGCTTAGAGTCTCTATGTCTGAAGATTGCAGTTTCAATCTTACCCAAAAGCCAGAGAATCGGTTGGCCAAACAACAACATTCATTGAGTTTATTATCAATCCGCAGAAGAATGAATAGACAAGTCGCTTCAAAATTAAAAGAGTAAGCGCACTCATCTGTCCTTCTTCTACGGCAGAATTAGAATGCTGAGTCTTGTAACTGTATCTTCCGTAATTACTGCCTTCCATGGTTGTGTATCGCCAGGTTTTGACCAATTAATCCTCTGACCTGCGTTTGTTTCAATAACAAAAACAAAATATAAAAGATAGTTTGCCTAAACTTCATTGTCAAGAAACTCTTACCGAAACGTCCTTTGAGAACTGAAAAATTTTCCCTTATATTTCATGGTTTCAATATTCTCATTATTTTCTTCATCTTCAAACTGATGAATTAATATATCTTCATTTTCAAGTGTATTTTTGTCTTAATAATTGTGACTTATTTGTATATGAATTAGATCACTGTAGGGAAACGCATGACTTACTTGATTAGCACGTGTGCATGATTCAAAGGGTCGCTCGTGGAACGAAATGAAAGAGAAAGAAAGGCAAAAAACGAACATGGCGAGACAGTTTGTTTTATGATGAATTATCACGTGACTGTAGATGTTTATGCTAAATAGACTGGTCTATAAAATCAGATGTGAAACAAGCATAAAGCGAGTAAAGAGAAGGCGTGTTATGCAGACGTGTGGGAGTCAGCTGGAAAGATCGTTGCCTTTGGAAGTCGGAATTTTGACAGCAGTGTTGAATTTAACCGAGAAATTGGTGATTTGAAGTGCAGAATAAATAACACTTGAGTAATTTAATCATACTTAAGCAACGTTGAGCCTTGTCATTACTAAAATGGGTCACCAATTTGGTAATTCTAGGCGCTGTATGTAGGAGGACATCGACACCTCCCTGCAAGAGTTACAAAAACATAACATCACCCTCTCCTTTACATACATGCGACTGGGGACCGCTAGTGAATTTTATACTCCCATGGAAATTCCTCCGTTGGAGAAAGCCGGTTAAACCCAATTGGGGCTAGTGCCGTTTCCCACATTAAAAAGAAAATAACTTTCACAAGGCAAATAAAGAAACTTACTCTCATTTTAAGGCTACTGTTTTCATGTAAGTTTAAAATAAATTAAATTCAATATTATTCAAAGTAAAAATAAATTAATAATCTTTAAAAAATATTTCTTAATAGATTAATTAAACCGATGTACGCAATTAATAACATGGAGATAATTAACGTTTTATTATAATTTGATGTTATATGCCAATAAGATTACTTTTTAAAAGTAGATTACTTTGAATTGATCGTTAGTAATAATGCCGAAAACGTTTTCAGTGTCTAACTTAATTTTTGAATGAAAATGTGTAAACGTCTGCTTTTAGTATGAAAATTTATATGTGAACCATTGAATCTTTTGAATATATTAATTAAATTGTGAGCAAACATATAGACAGATATACGATTTTATTATAATAAAATAAATATGTGGTAGATAAGAAATTAGTGTTTGACACGAACGTTTTAATAAACAAAGTGTCCAATATATATAATTCTCGATTATTATTTAGTGCATTTTCATGAATTTTTAGATTTTTATTTTCAGATGTGTATGGATAAAGTTTAATGTTAAATTCTCTTTTTACAATATGTCCATGATGGAACGAAATGAATTGCCATCGTTGATATATCAAAATCCGGAAATTCAGAAGACAGGGCGAAGACCTTAAATGTTTGTCTGGAAAGCACTAAAACGTTTCAAATCAACTGACAAGATACGTAGTCCGTTTTGGGGATTAATATCTCAACTCTCCACTGTACCAATTTCGAGGCTATGAAAATGGAAATTTAGTGAGAAATGGACCAACATCTCTCTCTCTCTCTCTCTCTCTCTTACACACACGCACACACACACACACACACACACACACACACACACAAAATCATTCGTAATTCGTGTAAAGCATTCACCAAGTGTTTGCAACAGGCTATTGATGAACACGGCGGTTACATTGAATAAAGTTTGGATATTCCGAATCTAGTTATACGTACTATTGTATTTATTTACGTTTGTGTGATCTGTATGTTTAAATTTATTTAATAAATATGGACAAACTAATTGTAACATTACTTATTGAGCACCCGCTAAACTGCCTCTTTTATTTCTTTATTCATCTGCCTTATGTTTACGTCGTCTTACGTTTTGACTTCTTTCGTAGCAACAAAGAACCGAACGTAACAGGGTATTTAAAAGGTCACTAAAGGGGTTTGAACTTAAATGGGTTAATTTTTATGATATTCTTCTGCAATTTTAACTCAAATCTTACTAAGACTTTGTGAAATTATAAAAAAATGCAAAATTCAAACAATTTTTATTTATGAATAATAATGTCTTTTAAATGCATTTTCATCTTCGCATGATTGTGCTCTTTCCAAAATGTTATTCATGACCGATTGCAGAATCTCTTAACTTGCAATTTAACTCCTTTATTTAGTTCTTGGTGTTTTCCTTTAACTCTCGCATGGTTTGGGGTTTGTTAACATAGACTCTTTCTTTAAGATATCCCCACAAGAAAAAGTCGGAGCTAGTCAAGTCTGAGGAACGATGTAGCTATTTGACATTGCCATAGCGAGAAATAATATTGTCACAAAACCATTGCCTGTGAAGCTCTATTGTGCCCCTCGCCGTGTACGTCGTTGTTCCATTTTGATTGAACCATAATCCGGGCATATGTAATTTGTAGGCACAGAAAGTCTATAATCATAGGCCGGTATCGCTCTCCGGTAACAGTGATTTCGTCTGGATTTTCAAAATAATATGGTCAAATTATCTTCACCCCGATTACTGCACACCATACAGTGCAGTTTATGGAGTGCAACTGCTTTTGATAAATTGCCCTTGAATTTGTAATTTTGTTTTTAACGAATCCATTCAAATAAAAATGGGCTTAATCTGATACAATCAAATTTGCAGAAAATTGGGGTCATTCGGCAAGTTCCTTCATTTCAACTGCATGCTGAACCCTTGTTTGAAAATCTTAAGGCTTCTAGTGTTGAACAAGGTGCACTTTATAAAGAAAGAGTTGTAAACTGTGCAGAATATTATGTAGTGAGCTTCGACATATCTCAAGCTGTTTGGAACGTCATCGAATCGATGTTTCAGAATTATGCCCACGGTCTTTCGTACTCTTTCATTTGTGACGATGTTTCAAGATCTGCCAGCTCGCAAATGATCAATTACAGCTCCTTCGTCTTCAAATCGACTAAAAATGTTTCGAATTGTGTTGTGACTTGGGCTATTTCTTACATGAAAATGGCGTCGATAAGCTCTTTCAGTCAAAACAATTGACCCCTTATTTTGTGTAAAACAATTTCACAAATTACGCACGTTGTCCAATGCTATACTTATCCTATAATTAATTACCAACATATTATCTGTAAAATATCTGAAGTAGAGAGAAAATCATTAATGGTAAAATGAAAAAAAATTTCAACTCTTAAATAACTTTTTGGACATTCTGTAAAATGAAAATGGTTTCAATTGCTGCGATTTGCTCTCTTTATTGAGTCGATTTTCACAGAAATGTGTGAACTTTTCCAACCAATAAAGTAAAAATCTTGAGTGAAATTAAACAAAGTTTATAATTTCATTCTAAGTTATTATTATTATCTATATAATAAATCTCAATCGTAAGTTTCTGTGTATGTATGTATGTATGCATGTATGTATGTCAGGTTATGTCATATGCTACTGGTATCATGTAATCCAGTACTACCTGCCTCATGGTGGGGTCACCGGCGACTAAACTGGTTCCCCCACCAGACTTGTTTGGTGAGGAGGGCGGCTAGTCTCCCTGAAGTATTAAAAACAATACCTTTCAAAGGGCGAATGAACCCTTTTTTGGGGTCAACGCCCAACTAGCACCGTGCATATTTGTGTGTATGTATATCTGTGTTGGGGTGGAGAGGGCTCCCGTAAGCTGTGGTGAAGGCAACCTATGTAGGAGAAGCAAATCTCTTATTTAAAAAAAACATAAAGCGGGAGCACACCACCCTCATTTAGCTGGTCTGCAGTTTAATTTGTTGCTGGCTATCTTGCTCTTGCTTGTTGCTGGATCTCAACATTTTGAACCGAGAGAGAGAGAGAGAGAGAGAGATTTAGCTGTCGTACAAAGCTAAGACTCTGTAACATCATCTTATAGATAGATACTCCCTCAGATAGATAGATACTCCCTCAGCTAAGACTCTGTAACATCATCTTATAGATAGATACTCCCTCAGGCATTTGGCTCATGGACTTTAAGTGTCCCAGGGAGTGGCACTCGTTTGGCAAGACGTTGCAATCATCATGTATGTATGTATGTATGTATGTATGTATGTATGTATGTATGCCAAAAACTTTCCACACGCGCGATAAATCCTGACCAGATCGATATCGTTTTGATACTTTATCTTTTGGACGACAAATATCGAAAAATTGGCCTAAAACATTAATATGTTTATCTTGGGCATTTTTCTGAAAGAAGGGGTGGGTTTCTGCGTCGACATTTTTGCAAAGCCATCGTTTCGGTTGGATTGACTACGGTTAATTCCAACGCTTTGAACTTCCGGTCACGCGATGGAGGAATTGGCCCAAAATGTCACTTTTCAAAACCTTTTTTTACTTCGCGTTACGGCTTCGTGCCTGACTGTCTACTACCGATTTTTTAACAATACCACTTTCTACCCGGGTTACGTTTTGATCCGCCCCGCTACTACCACTTTTTTTACACCCCGGGGTTCCTTATAACACAACCTACACCTACTAAGGCAACGCCGGGAACCTCCTCTAGTCTTATGTAAAACGCCATTTCTTTCACGAACAAAAACAGCACGCTATTATACACACATCTATATGCGTATCATACTTGCACATAACAAAACACAGACTACGCCAGCCGAAACTTACATGTTTACTCAATTCTCTCTTACACGCTAAAAACCTCTTTCACTAGAAAGGTTCCTTTGAGTTTAAAACTCTTCTTCATTGCCAACATTTAATGTTACATTGTTTTAAAATTTGTAAAGGAAGATTATTCTGTATGGATAAACATTATGACTCGTTTGGTCTTATAATTTAATATGAACGAAAAATACATTTTCTAAATAGAGGATATGTTAACTAGGATAAATGGAACCTATAACGTCGTAATGCCAGTCTTTTAGATCCTTATATAAGATCACTTTATTAGAATCGAGTAATATTTTAGTTAATAAAATAATTTTGCACAATTCATAACCTAAAACCAATCAAATGCAATAAAACATACGGTGAGAAGGAATACAAACTTACACAGCCGAGATTAGTCTTTCAGTGTATATCATACAGATTTGTAGTCGAAGCGAAGCTGGTTACTTCTCCAATGTTTGTCTATTCTTTGAAGGTATTGAGTGACTCGGCAGATAGCACATCTTGAGGCAACTGGTTACAGACGTTCATTGTACGCTGGAAGAAGCGTGCTCAAACCTACAGATGCCGCCTTATGATGTCGCTGCTTATTCAAACACAAGGTCCACCAGTTCTACAATGTTGTTTAAAAGGAAGCACCTTGGAAGTTGGAAGACCCATTTGCTTCAGTCGCTCCTTGTAGGATAGATCTCGTAGATCTGGGTACATGTCCCCCTCTTCTCTTAATGAGTCAAATTGTCATATAAAAGATACATTTTTTTAAATATATTTTCACATAATTTTAGACATCTATACAGTTTAATAATAAAGTTTCCTGTGTAGAAATTTGAATTATCCAACAGCGGAATCTATTATGTTACAGTGATTGCGCCAACTCTATAATTATTTCCGGGGATTCACCATTTTTACAGTCAGATTATCTTTCTACCAACAACGCCGAGGATGGTGACCAATTTTTAATCCCATATATATATATATATATATATATATATATATATATATATATATATATATATATATATATATATATATATAAAAATGAATGAATGAACTAACCTAATTCGATTGCAAAGTCGGGTTTCTGTCTTTTATCAGCCTGAAAAGAGATGAGAGCATTAGCTGTTTGGAACTAAGCCAGGTGTGATTATCCTGTGATAGGTGTCCTTTTAATAATGGCGTCAATTGATGTCGCGACAGCTTGTAGTACGTGTGTTGTCAGCCAAGTCATCAATCGTCTTTAATAAATATAAATTCCGGGATTAATGTTATATAAGATGGACACTGAGTGTCTGATGATGTCATGTTTTCGTCTCTAATATGGAAAAGCGACACGTGACTTTTGATCTATTTAAAACTTTGCACGCTTTAGCGCCATTCGAATATCGGCGTGTCCACGTCTTCTAAAAATGGAGGTTGTGCCAAATTATATGAATAAATGTGTGCTGAAGTGTGTACAGAGTGATACTCCTTCATTAATTTCGCCAATCATTTTGAGTATATTGAAGAAGAAAAACAACAAAAGCAAAAAATAAGAAAATACCTCCTAGTTTGGCAGTGAGCCACTCAATATTTTACTTTATTTTTAACGACCTTTAACGTTTAAAGGCGCATTTCGCCCTATGATAAAATAAAGTAAAATTTTGTGCAACTGTTATACGAACTTTTACCTCTGCCATTTTGTCATGCAATTTCTTAGCTAATTTAGTTTAATTAATATCTCTTGACGGATTAATATTCATTAAGCTGAATATTGTGAACGTCCGGCACTGTCGTGGTCATTTAAAAGGTGACACGATGACTCTTCATCGATTAAAATTGAGATCTCTCGTCCGTCTCAAAAGAAAATAATATTTAGTCCCATTTCATTACGTACTATCATGGTGACGCGACGTTGTCTGGGATTGAATGATGATAAATAGATATTTCCCACTCCCATATTTCATTGACATTTAAATCGGTGAAATCGCCTATTTTTCAATCAAATCGATTATGGGAGACATCGTGGTGCACCGGGAGGAGAAGGTTCACATCCCTATCGCAGTGACATAGTTAACAATACATTGTAGAGAAGCTAATTTTGATTTTATAAAATTACTAGCGGGGGGGGGGTACCCGGCGATGCCCGGGTATTTGGAGGTGTCTGTGGTATTAAATAAAAAAGAATCCGGGGGGGATCGAACCCGAAGCCCTTAGGCGAAGTTTGAAAATAAAATCGGCCAGCCAGAATGAGTTAGTGAAAGATGTTTGAATTTATTTAAGAACCAAATTGACAGGTGAACGGCCGGAAGTCGTCGAGCGTTACGACGACAATGTAGGTTTGTTTGTTATAAGCGAAGTAAAAAAAGAAAACAACGTTAACACTAAGCGGGAAAAAGAACACAAAAAAACTAACGTAAGGCAAAAGAACGATGAAAACAGAACAACGAACACGTGAAAATGGCTTAAATAAGCCTGTTTCGATAGTAAGATTTAAAAAAATCGAAAAAAATCCATCTCACACCACGATTCGAACCCAAAACGTTTAGATAATGAACCAACGCCTTAATCAACTGAGCTAATGCGACGTACATGAAATTTGTTCGGTTTTTCAACTATTTAAAGTAAATCAGGTCCCGACGTCATCTGACGCATGCGTAGAATCGGTCAATGTGACGAGAGGACCGTTTTTGTTGACCCCCCTGTCGAAAATTGTCGATTTCGGGGTGAAAAAGTTAACGTTTTCGACATTTTTTGAAGAAAGGAAGAAGCTTCGATGTGATACTGAGTTTGTGAATTTTCGTAGCATCTGTCGAAAGCTTTTAGCAGACATCCAAACATACACACACACACACAATACATACATACATTTTTGCTTTTATATATATAGATGATTCTATTTAATGGCTTCAATTAAAGTTTAATATGTAAAAGTCAAGTATCATACTTCACTTGTGCTCGGAATAGAAATATTTATGTCGAACGCCCCCTCCCCTATTATGTCAAATAACGTAGTGTCGCTTTTATATGCGTAACCTTACAAGCTGTGCGTTTAAAATCGCTTGAATTTTTGTTTAAAATGAAAGCGTCAAGTACCATAGTGCAAGTGTGCTTAAAACAAACATTAATTTCGTACATGCCCCTATCGCATCAAAATCGCTACTGTTAATTTTATTTGTCAAAGCTTTCTGCTTATGTAGTAATAAAACTTCTGAGATGCACGTGATGTTGGGCTGTGCAAGGTGTTAACTTTGGGCAAAATCACCTGTTTTCTCTTTCATTGGTTTATTTCGAAGGCATTCCGAATACAAACGTTATCTAAGAACTCTATCAGGAACATAAAGTACTTTTTTGTCAAATTTTATTTAAAAAAATCTGTTCAGCCGTTTTCGAGTCTATAAGGATTATAGTCGCACACATACACATAAACACACGCACAAATTCATTTTATATAATACTAGCGGGGGGTTCCCGGCGTTGCCCGGGTGTTTATAGGCGTGTGTGTATTTGAGTAAATGAAAAGAAAATCGTTGGTTGTTTAAAAAAAAAAACGAAGCTTTCACGCGCAGTTGGAAAATAGTAAAGTGTGAAAAAAAGCAGGTGCCCGTTTTTGACGAGTTATTGACGTAAACGTTCAGTTCGCGACAATGTTTTATTTACCGCGAGTCTGTTGGCTTCTTTTTTATACGAAAAAGCTTAATGCACATGCGGCGCGTGTAAGCAGTAGCTATTCAGCAGTTAACATTTTCTGCAGGACAGTTCTTAATAAGGACAATAAACCGGTTTGTTTGTTTGTTTGTTTTTACCTAACTTTGAGGAAAACCAGCTGCCCGTTTATTAGAGGGAGTGTCTCGTCTCGAAATGAAAGCAACCGTCTGATATGACGATAAGCCGACATTGACCAAACTTTAAATCGCTTTCTAGAGGCCCACGGGCAGTGATTCGAATCGAGTTTCACTTTTTTGTATCGGAAAACGAAAGTAACGCGTACCGATCCGAAAATGTCGAATATTTAACGTTTCAAAGTCGGGCAAATTAAATAGAGAGGCGACCACCGTTGTTAAGTCGTAGATATTATCATTTAGACGTGATATAAACAGTTTTAAGTAGTTGTGAGACGACCGATCGGTTCTCTGAAAAAAGCCTGTTGAAGGCATACACAAAAAACGAACATACATACACACTTGAAATCTCTGCATGGATATTTGAATATTCCATTAAATTCTTCTCTACATTTCTAACACTGAGTAAATAAAAGAAGTTAAGAACATAATTATGTTTTCCGCAAATTACTATTTATTTATGTTTTAATAAGGCTATATGGTTGTATATTCATCGTGCCGAACTCTAAGAAAAACGTTCCTCGTAAAAGCTAGTGTGAAAAGACCTAATTCTGGGTAATGAATATTATGTTTTTGTTTTGTTATTCAATTTTCACCCAAAACAAGGCACAGTGTCACTTTGATGTAGCGGGGTACTATCGGGGACATAAATTGCAGGGGTATTATGAAGGGAAATGAGTAGCAAGATATTTGTTCACATTACATTTGAACTTCTGCATATCAGTACAGTTTAGAAAGCAGAATCCCGGAAGGGAGTTCCAAAGTCTAGCAATTCTGGGGAAGAAACTATTGGAGTAGAAGGCCTTCTTACACCTAGGGAATTCTACTGTGAAGGGGTGGGATTTAGCTGCTTGTCAGGTTTATCGGGGCTATTCAAGTCGGGGAGGGTACAAGTACTTGTAGTTCGTCAAAGCATTCACCATTAAAGTACTTGTAGAACAGGCAGAGGGATGCAACATTTCGTCGATGGGATAGAGGTTGAAGCCTAGATGACAGTTCAGGACCTATCACGTTGGCGACTCTCATTTGAACACTGTCCAGGAATGAGAGACAAGTAGCAGATGCCCCAGCCCAAATGACAACAGTATTCCATACATGGGCGAATGATGGTCTTATAGAGGTACAGGATACTTTCAGAGGTAAGTAGTTTTTAAGCACGAGAGAGAAACCTCACCTTATTCGCAGCAGCCTTGGCAATGCTCTCAATGTATCAATTCCCGTTCATGTTCCCCGTAAACATTAGGCAGAGGATTTTAACGGGGTACTTTCGGGATGTATGTACGTGAGTGTGAACAAAAGATGACGCTCCATCACCAAGTTTGGACAATCTATTTTTGGTGTATTAAAGGCAGAAAAAAAGAGAAAAAGACGGACAGTAACTTATATTGGCAGTAGGCTATGCAAAATCTTACTTTATTTCATGAGACTTATAACTATTTCGAAGAAATAACATAGAATGACAAAATATGGTTTCATTTCATGCATGTGCGTTGCGGCATTTTACCCTTGTTTTTATTTATTCCGTCGCTTAGCTTGAACACACGAACACATTTCTTTTATATAATACTAGCATATAAAGTTGATTGAAAGTGCCCCCATATTTTTAACAGATCTACATGGTGAAATGATAAAAGTGTCGTCCTAAAGAAAACAACACTACAGTTTATTTTACAACTTTTATTGAAAAAAAGTAAATTCAGGTAACTTGACATCTATTCGATGTAGCTGCCTTCAGCCTCAATTACCGCTTCGATATTGGTTCGGAATTGAGAACATGCCTTTTTTTCACAAGAGCCGAGAGGGACTCGGTGAATACACGGCGGATGCCGACGATAAAGCTGCCTTTGATATTGTAGGAAGTTCATGTTGGTGATGTTCACGACGTATGCCCAAACGAAGTTGTCTAGTGGGTTCAAGTCAGAGGAGGAGAGGGGCTCCTGAGAAAAAGGTACAAAGTCGTAGTACTCTTTCTGAATCCAAGCCTGGGTCTCTTAAGCCTTGAAGACTGGCGCTGAATCCTGTTGCGACGCACAGGGTCTGCCAGCGACCATCTGGTTTTACCAGGGGATCACTACACTCTTCAGCACATCTAGGTACACTTTAGTGTTGACTTTCAACCCGACTTCGAATATGTGACGTAGCATAATGTGGCCTTCACTTGAAATACGGAAGACTATAACCGTAGCATAAAACTTCGTTTCCACCACCCTTGGAACGTCCGTGTTATTCAGGGTTATCCAGCGATTCATTTTGAGTATGCTGGCAAGAATCCTGTTGTCATAACTTGCATCAGTAGAGAGCATGAGTTGTATAGCGGCGCATCTCCGATCTCGCTCGTTGAGCAGTGTGTCCATTTCAGACAACGTAGAAGGTTCCTATCGCTATTGGGATTTGGTCAACACGTAGATGGTCTTCTATGATACTATAAAGATGAGCCAGGTCACTAAGTGCTGAAAAGGGAGGGGGAGGTTAAATCACAAGTAAGAGATGATTAACAATGAACAAAGAAGAAGAAATAACAAACAATGGACCTGTAAATATTTTTAGCTCGAGCTTTTTGATGTGACAAATTACAACAGAAACCTATTGAACAGATAAACAAAAAAATCGACGGCACTAAGCGGGAGGAGTCAATGAGATGGTTAGAGAGGGTAGGGCAACGTCTGGTTAGTCAGGGTGGGGGATTTGGAGATCGCGGCGTAGACAAGCTAGTTGATAGCGGGCAACGAATGTATCTCTTATGGACAGTTTTTAGAGCTGACAGCGAGAGAGAGAGTGATTGAGAAATGTTGCCAGCTAACAGACGAAAGTGACATCGATAGAACGCGGAGAATACACACACATGCACGTGTCCAACCGTCAAATATATATGAAACCTTTGCGTCGTGTTTTTCCTTTCTTTGTTTCACGATTTATTTTACTTCAATTTTGTGACCCGCGTACGTTCTCTAGGAAGTCGCCAGTATGGGAAACTGACGACACGGCTAACGAGAAAGATGAAGAGATGGGAGGTGGAAATCCACGGCACAAAATGTTTCGGAGTTGGCGGTCTGTCGAGGAGGCCTTGTGCTGGCACGCTTCAACAACAAGGGAAAACCGGTTTATATCAAACGGAAATTGAATCATGTCGTCTCTTCTAGGGTGAAAAGTTTATCGATATAACCCTGTTCATTTCTAGCCAGGAGCAATAGTATTATTTCGGCGAATTATTAATACGATTTGTCGCAGGCTGTAAATATTTATTCATTTTAAATCCATCGATTTTTTTAAAGTTTTGCTGCATATTACTCTGGCAGTTATTGTATATACAGGATGTAGGAGAAAGTTTTGCTCTCACAAACATCCACTACAATTCCGGCCACGTACACCTGAAATACTTTGCATTAATCATATGCAACGTAGTAGTGACCTACACGTTGTATGCAGACAGTCGCATGCAAACAAAAACAAGGTAAGTCGAATGACTCACGTTTTTCTATTTGAATGCGCGGAGATTTATATTTACAGCGACTTCCAGAACAACCCATTGTCTCTGTCGTATCAAACACGTGGTACTGTGTCTTTTTTTTTCGGGCACGTTCTTTTTGGCCCTCTCGGTCAGCATGTTTAACGAGTCTATTTCGTTCCGTGCTGGATCACGTTTTTCTTTTTTGTTGTTCTTTTTATTTATTTCCCTCGCTGTGACGTCACCTTGTACACGGTTCGCCCATTTGCATACGTTAACTGTAACTGCTTTTGTACGTTATATAACGCGTTTTACTCTCAGCTGCCTTATTACTATCTAATCGCAATGATTTCAACTGCATTCTTATTTACTGGAATAAACGATGAACAAATTTAAAATTATGAAACACATTTCACCATTTATCGTGCTTAATTAATTGAATTTTATTCTTCACCTAAAAAAATTTGCTTTGAAGACTATTGAATAGTATAGTTCTTTTCCGTGTAGTCTGGCTGAGAAAATATTTTGTGACTCGGCAGATACCACTTCTTCAGGCAGCTGGTTCCACACGTTCACCATACGCCGGGAGAAGTTTCAAACAGAAACAGCTGCCCCCTTCCGATGTCGTTTCTTATCCAAACACTAGGAATGCCGACGGGTTCTATAATCTTGTTTCAAAGGAAGCATCTTCAGACAGTTCACGTTGTATTTCCCGGGGACGAAGTGTAGTATCTGTTCCGGTAGATACTGCAATCAAAGACAATATGTGGGGAAAACCCCACTTATAAGACCATTGCTCTTGTAGCAACTCGTTATTAGTCAATGTAGGGGAACCCTTCATACCAATTGTCACTATGCAGCTCCCCTACTACCCGGGGAGCTGGTCCCCATTTCCTCATTCTCTCCACATTAAAAACGGCCCTGTGCCTAATTTGCTCAGTGGGGAAGCAAATAAATACACAGTCCACGTTGTATTTCCCATGCAGATATTTGAAAAATTGCATGATATCCCCTCTCATTCGACAAAACACCAGAGTTAAAAGATCCATTGTATTCAGTCTCTCCTCGTAGGACAAATCATGCCAATCTGAGTCCAATTTCGTAACTCCCCTTTGCATTGCTTCTATGATTCCAATGTCATGCAGATATCGTAGTGACCATACTGATGTTGAATATTCTAGCTTTGAACGGATCAACTCCTGATAGAGAGACGGGAACATTACATTGTTCGTGTATGTGAACGAACGATGACATATGTCGACTAACTTGTCCATCTTGAAACAGTCCACGTTGTATTTCCCATGCAGATATTTGAAGACTTAGATGGCAATCGCTTTCATTCGTTGGATCACCAGAGTTGTCCCCTGTTGCTTTGATGAGTCAAATTCTCACCAAAAGATATAAAGATATCAACATTGCACGTATATCTAGCATACTTATGCGTTAAAATGTTATTCCTTAATAATAAACACCGTCACATGACTGTCTCGATTACATTTCATAATCATTCGTTTATGCAAGGTGTTCGTTCGTACTTTTATTTTTTTACACAGAAGACACCACTTATGAAAGCCCGGAGGCAACTCTAAGATAGAGGTTAATGAGTGTACGAAGTTAGAAAAACTCGTACCTGGGAAGCTCGTACTCGGAAAACTCGTACTCGGAAAACTCGTACTCGGAAAACTCCCACCCGGAAAAATCGCACTCGGAAGACTTGTTCATCCCCGCTATGCGGGAAAACCGGTCCATCATTGAAAAAACACCGACTGAAAACACATCCTACGACCGTTATTGAAAAATACTCTGCTCCTAAAAAAGAGTACACATCCCATAATATTAAAACACACACACACACACACACACACACACACACACACACACACACACACCTTTTCACCCGTCCACCGTTGTGTCAACAAAATAAATTTCAACAAGGGTTGAATATACAGGTAATGCCTACAGTGTTTTTCGTTTTCTACTAACATGAACACTGTACCATCCCAAGATGATATGATGATCCTTGTGGCAACATAACTACCAGATGTAATGACAGAAAATATATTCTTTAATTCATTTGGAAACAGATGTACGTGCATCTAAACTAAGCTCATACCTTTACGCACGTTCACAAAAATAACAGTCATTAGATTGTCAGCTAATTTTATCGGTAATTTAATTGAGTGTTTATACAATTTGAGTGTATCATTAACTCATTTCCGTTGTAATCAGTAAGATGTTGGCACGAATTAAACCTAATTGGTTTGCTTTTATTATTTCTTTTACCATTCTCAAGTCAGATAGAACACGTGACGTTTACAAAATTATCACTTTCACGATATTGTATTGTTTTTCTAATGGAACAATTAAGAAATTCAAATTAAGTCATTCTTAAATTAAAATATCATATTTGGGAAATTAACTCTTTACGAAGGTTTATTTACTGACTAGCAAGGGTACCTGGGGTTTCCCGGGTGTTTGGAGGGGTGTGTGTGTGTGTGGGGGGGTTAAATCACAAGAAAATGAAAAATAAAGAATAAGCCAACGTAATAACATTGTTTAAATATTATGTTAAATAAATAATAGCGAATATGATGCAAAATAAACGAAAAGCAAAAAAAAAAAGAAAAAAAGAAACAGCGAACGTGATTGAAAAAAAAAACGAAAGAAAAAATGGCGTAAATAACCATGTTTCAATATTAACACTTTAAAAAAATCGAAAAAAATATCTGACATCTAAGCTCGAACGTGCAATCTTAAGATAACGACGCTGCTATTATACTGCCTGATCTATGATCGCGTGAGGAAAATTAGGTCGTTTTTTATATTTAAAGTAATTCAAGAAAGAACTTTTTTTTTTTAGCATGCGAGTTTTGTTAAACTTTCATGACGGAACGATTTTTATCTACCCCTCCCTGTACGTAAGTGTCCAGTTGAGGGTCAGGAATTAATGTTTTGGCTAATTTGTCGTCCGAAAGGTTGAGCTTCAAACTGATACCGATTTCGTGAAAATCCGTCGCCTCTGTCGAAAGTGTATGCGAGCCATAAAAAACATACATGCATAATACATTTAAAAAGATCTTTGCCATTTATATTATAGATGAAATAAACTTGATAAAACGAAGTTCATTTATTTATGAAAACTTATTTTAAAATATTTCATTTATTTAATCAAGCGTTCCGTAAAAACAATGTCGACTATTTGGATCAATCACTTTGAATCGTACTATATTCGTATTTAGAAATAATGCTATGATTACTAAAAGAAGTATGATTACGTCAGGTCCACGATAATACAATTCGTTATTTTAAATCCATTATAAAAGTTTGTTTTCAGAAAGCAAGTAAATCCTTTTGATGAAATAAATTTTCTTATTAATATTCTATTAAAAAAATATTCATTCAAATAAGATAATTTACTGGTTACATTAATTTGCTGATTATTTTCTATAAAACAGTACACATTTTACACGCGTTTTACACTCGTTTTACACGGGTTTTAGCATGTAGATACCTGAGATCCAGCACGTCGGAAGATGAAAAAAAGAAGAAATATAGAAGAAATTCAACTCGTTGTTTAATGTTTTAAGAAAAGACTCTTATTCTCATTTTCCCACCACGTGTGACTTCTCCTTACGGCTTTGACGTCACTAATATCTCTAACATGATTCGAGATATTATCGAACGTGATGATTTTTCTGCGAAAAGTATCTTCATTTCGTTATTTTTTTCTTTTTCCTTTGGTGATTTGCATAAAGCTGCCATACGCTCGTTCGTTCTTTGTTACAGTTTTATCTTTTCATTTCTTTTTCAAACAATTCCGCCGTTTTGTTGAATTCCTTCGTGAAATACAAATAACATTAAAAAAAGTAAAAACTTGGTGGTTTTCCAGAATAAAGCTAAACTCCAGGTAAATAAGAATCCAGTTAAAAAAGGGACGAAAAATAAATGCACAACAAATAAACGTAACCCCAAAGGTAAGCTAAGTTACTTTCTTACTTACCTGTATATATATATATATATATATATATATATATATATATATATATATATATATATATATATATATATATATATATAATCGCAGAAAACTTTTAAAATTAAACATACGGCTGATAGCAACTCATCTAATAATTATCACCACTTATGCAAAGATATGACGTCCACAAGAATTTTTGTATAATTTTCGATTGCTCGACTATGGCTCTTATAGGACCACTGTTTTTTTTTCTTTTCATAATAATAAACATTTTTAATAAGTTAAATTTAACAAAAAAACAAAACAAAAAAAAAACGAGAGAGGTAGAAGCGTATGTTTGCCTTTAGTAACAATTATTTTGTCCTTTTATTCTGTACTTTTTTATAAATTTGTTGGCTATGGGAACTCGCCTAAAACTCTTTACTTATTATATTGAATTATATTCAGTTTCGACTAATCTAATATATAAAAGGCTATATGTCTGTCTGTTTGTCTCCATATTTTCAAACTCTATCTTTTCCGAAACTAGAAGTCGCAGAGCGGCGCTAGGGGCCTCAAATAATTTGATTTTTTTAAAGACTGTTCTTTTATGCGTCTTTAACCGGGGAAAATACTTTACGAGCTCAAAAATGGGTCCAAATTGAAAAAAAAGAAGTCGTTATACATTTTGTACATTCATCTCAATTTAGTTTTAATTTTTAAATTGTAATCAGTTCATATGCGTGTAACGTTGGTACAGTGGTAACGTCACCAGCTTAGAATTCTACAGTTTAGATTCTAGCTGGTGGCACAAACATTTTTTCCTTACTTTTCACATCACGGTCGTATAATAATTAGGACTATGACAACATCATACTCTTTTCATTATCTTGGCTCTCGAGTGTGTATCCGTTGATATCTTATATGCTTTTATATAGAGTGATGTGGTTCTCGGTTGATTAACTGTGTCAAACTGTATCGGACATATACTCAAGAGCCAGAACAATGAAAAGAATATGCTGTTGTCACATCCCTAATAATAATATATATGAAATTTGGACGAATTAAAATACCATATTTACGCGTATTTTACTCACTGGTTTAAATTGATTATTTTATTGAAATTATACGTTTCTGGTTTTGTATTTTAGTTGAATTTAATCGTATATTACTATTACTATTAGAAAATGTCCAATAAATGGCGACACATAGTATATACTATATTTTTATAGACTTGTTGAGATTTCACAAATAACTAGAGAGGAAGATGTTTCCTGAATTATAATTCAGATTCTGAAACTATTGGGACGTGATTTTACTATTCATATCCAACTCACTTCGGCCACTATTCTTATTGTTCCAGATCACGTTAGAAGCGTAAATAACACCTGAAAAGACAATAACGTGAGGGACGTCACATCGGTAACGAGAGTATAAGGAAAGCAATTCCATTGTACAACAAAAATTAAATTGAAGTTATTGTCTATTCTTGGTATTCTTTTGCGACTGAGATTACAACGTGTTGGTTCCCAGACAACGTTACAGAGGGACCACCTGAAGTTGCCAACATGCTACATGAACGTGTTTTTTGTAGAACAAACTGGATTTGAACGTGACACACTCAGGTCGTCAGCGGTGACGTTGACCATATACCACAGTCACCTCCTATATATAATAGTGATTTTTTTTTACATGGTGGTCACCACTTATCAAGGCCCGGAATCCACTCAGGGATAAGGGTTAGTGAAAGTACAGTACGTTAGTGTGGAGATTTAATGAAGTGTTTACTTAAGGGGGCGGTTCATTAAGAAATTTGTTTACGTTGGACTTGAAGACATTCAGGTTGTAGTCAGGTGGGAAGCAGGCAGACGGAACAGAGTTCCACAGGCGTGCAGTTCTAAGAAAGAAGCTTTGTTCATGGAATCTACGTTTTGATTTAGGCACAGATAAGGAGTGGGGAAAACTTTTGACGGTGGATTCAGCTAGACGTGTGTTTTTCATGAAAGATTTCAAATTATATAACTCAAGTGTTATCGGATATAATAAAAACCATTCGCTACCGTCATCTATCACCGCACATATGGTAGAAAAGGAGATTGAAATGAATGTCTCTCGTCTTGGGGAATCTGTATGTCCTGACAAGCATCTGGGATCGATCTTCACTCCTGATCCGAAATAGAACATATACATCAAATCTGTTGTAAGAATCGCCGGAAAAATGGTTGGGTCCCTCTATCGCTCGAGTAGGTATCTCACCCCCGATGCAATTCTCCATATTTATAACAGCCAAGCACGTTCTACGGATTACTATTGCCACACTTGGGTAGGAGTTACTCGTCAGCCTTATCCTGCATTAATAGAATTCAAAACCGCCTTCGAAACCTAGTAGGTTATGCCATTTTCTCTTCCATGCACCATGTTTCTGCTCTATCGTTATTTTCATGACAAGGGCTTGAATTAAGTCTAATTTATGGACTCCCTTTGCCAAACTTTCAAAAAACACACTCGACTAGCTACAACCACTATATAAGATTCTCCTAACTTTCTAACTGTGCCTAAATCTAAACGCAGATTCCATGAAAAAATCTTCGTTTCGGAAACTGCCTCCCTGTGGAACACTGCTCCATTGGCCTGCTTCACGGTTGAATAAAACATGGTAGCCTTCAAATCCAATGTAATCAGTTTCTTGTTGAGCCGTCCCCATAAATACTCAAATTCTAGCTAATTTACATCGATAACGATTACAACACTACAACCGCACATGCATTAACTATTATCCTCGAATGGCCTTCGGGACTTGATAAGTTGTTACTACCAAGTAAAAACAGAATATTATTATAGTCTGTGTTATTTGTGTAGACCGTTTGACAACGCAATATTATCTTCATGATTCTGGCATCATGATTATCTTATCATTCACTTCATCTGTAATAAAGTTATTTTCTTTTATTTAAAGCGTGCCTGTCTAAATATTTGGCTTCCTCAATCAAAGAATATAAAGCCTCCTTACCCGATTTTCAATGATTTCATATGAGGTGTGGCTTTCTTATCTTCCCTCTGAATTCTTAATATTGAATTTTGTCCCTACCACTCCTTTGTTTTGGAGGTGCATTCTCTTTATTCGCACAAATCTACCACGCTAAGTGGGCACACGATATCTTTGTAACATTACAGAGAGATTTATTTCTTTCCGCTTAAACCTAACTAGTCGTCTTTTGTGAGGCTTTTAATGGCGTACAATTTCATACAATAAAGCATTCTTGCGAGGTGCTGAAAAATATATGCTGATAAAGAAAAAAATTCTTAAAATGATCATCAATTTTTTATTTTTTGTATCTTATGTTTGGTTGAGTTTGCTAAAGAATATAAGATTGTGTTTTGTTGTTTTTTACGACATATCAATTTTTTTTTAGTTATTAAATGCAGAATCCAGTTATTTTGGTAAATAATCCTATCTTCAAGTTATTTAGATCCTCAAATATGTATGCATGCTGTTTGGATTAGTGGTTTTTGTTTTTGATGTTGAAGAACATAATTGAATTCTATAAAAGAAAAACAAAAGAAAGTATAACATCAATGGGTAAGCATTTTAGGTTGGGAAGCCAATATCTTAAGACAATCTGATCTACGAAAACCAGGACAAAAAAAAAGAAGAAGAAGAAGAAATAATCATCAATGATAGATAATCATACATTATGACTTGTGCTGCCCTCTACATATTGCCAAATTTATTTGAGACTAGCAAGCGGGGGCGTCCGGTTTCGCCCGGTCGTCAAATACGCTTAAATATGATATTTTAATTTGTCCAGATTTCGTACATATCATTATAGAATCGGGATGTTAAAGTAAAAAAAAAAACAATATTTAGATGCCATCAGCTAGAATCGAAACTGTAGCATTCAAAGATGGTGACGTTACCGCTGTACCAACTTGCCACGCATATAAACTAAAAAAAATAATTAAAAATAAACTAAGATGGATGTGCAAAATATATGACGATTCTTTTTCAATTTTTACCCATTTTGGACCACTAATACTCTTTTAACCGGCTAAAAACCCATAAAAGAATGGTCCGTAAAAATTCAAGCGCTAGTCTGTGATTTCTTTAGTTTCAAAGGAGATAGAGTTTGAAAATATGGAGAGAGACAGACAGACATAGTATGCTTTATAAATTAGATTACCTTCCTATTATGCATGGTTGTGTACAGATCGATGGTTATTTGAAAAAGTTAAAATTTATTTTTATTTATTGGATATTTTGTTCTAATTGAATAAAAATACTGTCTGATGTCTACAATTTCAAACAGAAAAATCTTAGCAAAATTATAATTTGAAACTAGCTCGCGGGGGAGGGCACAGTTTTGTCCGGTCTTAAAATACGCTTAAATATGATAATTTACTTTATCCATGTTTCGTATATATTATCATAGAGTCGTAATTTCCAAAGTAACAAAAACTATTTGGCTGCCATAAGCTAGAATTGAAACCGTAAAACCCCCCAAAAAACTGCAGCATTCAAGACTGGTGGAGACAGACAAAACGACAGAGAGGCAGACGTTTATATATTAGATTAGTCAATAAAGTCGTTTTGTTCTAAAAGAACACGCGCCATTTCTATTTCGCTAAAAATTAGTGGAGCCGAATTTGATTCGTTTTTCTTCATCCGTTGCCTAAGTAAAAATTTATTTGCAGCTTACTTGCCATAAATGCATGTTTATATTTCTATATATAATTTAAAAATAAATGTGTTCTTAGGTTTTCCGATCATCAGTATCCAGAACTTGGCTTAACTAAGCATCGCGTTTTATATCGCTTTGAATTCTGGACTTTCTGGACGATGACAAAGAAAGCGTATTCTATTTCACTAGAGAATCAACGCTTATCAATGAATGTTAATTAATGAACCCCGTGATAATCGGTTATTGTGAAAATTAGATAAAAACTGATTATTTACGAAGATGGTTTAACAGGTAGCGTCACTTATACCGATCTTTAAGATGGTTATTTGGCAAAGGCATCTAATTGTTTGATAAAATTATTGTAGAATCTTTTGATCATCGAATTTCAAAATATGTATTGTAGCTGAATACATGTTTCATTTAAAGTAATCATTAGCATGTCATACGTAATATATTTTGGTACAATATTAACGAGGGTATCACGATTAAAACAGTCGATAGATTCGAACCCGGCGACACGCCATCTCTGGGTTGATTAGGAAGAACCGTATCCATCCGTTAACCGCGTGAAATAACGTTGAAATTAAACATTTTAATTTTAAATATTCTTTACGTCAGTCAGAGTGATCTAATCATTATATCATGATCTACGCATAAGAGCTTAATTGACCGACTTAATTCAAGTGAAAGTGTTCAACCTCGAGTGGCCTCTGGGCCTTGATAAGTGGTGACACCCTTGTAAAAAAAAAATAATAAACGAGTTTCTTAAAGAGGCTGACTTAATTATTTACTATAATAATTAAATAACTACAGATACTAGTGTTTCATCCTTTAAGGCTGTTTAGAAAATAAAAAAGACGGAATAATCCGAAAAATATCCAATATTACTTCCCGTAATAAAAATACATATAGACTGACATATTTTCCACAAGTCTTGAAATAAATAAATGAAAAAGAAAAAAAGAAGGAACTGCTGTATACGGAAACAATACAAGTTTTTGATCTATTTTGTGTTAATATATATGGTTTGTTTTTGTTTTAGGTAAAAGTAAACAGGAAAAGTAGCGTTTTCTGTTTGTTTTAATTTAATAATAATTATTTATAAGTTACTAAGCGATTATCTTTTCCATTTCGTGTGAGGAATATTTTATTAGTTAATAAACTGTACATTATAACAAAGTGTTTGTTATATTAAACATTTTTCTCTGGTAATATTAAAAAAAAACACTCGTAAATAATATCCAACGTTTTTTGTTTTTCGTTTATTAAATAGTTTTAAAACGTTTTTAATATCAAGATGACGAGAAAATTACTGCGATTTTTAACTGAAATTCAGATGAACATATCTCGGAGGAAATAATAATTTATTGATCGAAATAAGCACCATCAGAATCAACACACGTTTGACAATGCAAAACAAGTGTGTTTTATGCCAGTGACTTCAAAATCTCGCATTCTGGCGGCGATAAGTCGCCGGAAGCGTTGTTGATATCGCATAAGATTTTGATGCATTTCTCATGCAGAAAGTTGTAGAGATGCTCGAAAAAGTAGTGGTCGAAAGGTGAGACGTTTGAAAAGTATGTCAGATGAAGCAGAGTTGCGTAGCCCAATTCGTTCAGCTTCTGCAACGTCGGTTTCACAACTTATGGTCGGGAATTGACGTGGAAGGTAATTGGCCTTTTCTATTGACTAATACTGGGTGTTATTGTCGAAGTTTCTGATGTATTTCATCCATTTGTTGACAGTACCTCTCCAACATAATGATTTCGCCTGCATCAAACAAATAAACTGTAATTTATGAGACCGGTCGCAAACCACCAAACAGTCAGCATGATTTTGTTTTTGTGTAACTCTGGCTTCGGGAAGTGTCTTCGAGCTTCGTCAGCGTCTAACCACTGAGTTGAGCGTCGCCAGTTGTCGTAATGAATCCTCTTTTCATCGCAAGTCACAACCCGGTCGAGAAACGCGTCATTCTTATTGCGTAAAAAGGGGGAGATGACACTTTGTAATGGCGTTTCTTTTAGTTGTAGTTCAATTGGTGAGTCACCAATTTATCAAGTTTTTTTCTTTTTAATTTCTCACACGTGATAGGAAATTGTTATATACGTTACGTCTAATTCGGAAACACGTTCTCGAACAGTTGTGTGTAGTTTGGCTTCGACTAAGGCCCTTAATTAATCGTTGTGAACATCCGATGGCCGACCACTACGCTCACCATCTTCGAAACTCTAATCGTCGTCACAAATTTTCTTAAACCACCATTGTGCTGTGCGTTGTGTAGTGGTTCAGCAGCCAAATTCTTCGTTGATATCCCGAGTTGTGTCAGCAGCTTTTTTTTGCCTAGCTTTAAATGAAATATAATAATTGTGAGAATTTGCTTTTTTTTCTTCAATCACAAGAACCCAGCTGGGCAAACTTGGGTTCTTGTACCGGAAAAATATCCAGGAAATAAAACGTTGTTTAGTAGATCGTTATTTTTTTTCTTTTCCTTTTTTTTTTTTTTTTTTTTTTTGCATTCTAATACACCAAACATGGATAAAATATCACTAAAACATCCGCTAGGTTATAAGCTTCATTTCGGTATCTTACTTGCCTGGGTGGGTTGTCGGTAGGCTGTGATAAACCGTGTCACACACACACACACACACACAGTAAATCGAACTTACTAAGGGAGATAATAACTTCGGGTGAATACCGGAAAAATATCCAGTAAATAAAACGTTGTTTATTAAATCGTTATTTTTTGCATTTTGTTTTTTTTGCATTTCCACACACCAAACATGAATATAAATATCACTAAAACATCCGCTGGGGCATAAGCTTCATTTCGGTACCTTAATTGCCTGGGTGGATTGTATGTAGGATGAGATATACCGCGTCATACACACAGACAGACAGACATTAGGAAAATGTATAATAAGATGTATTCAACGTTCTGAAAAGAAGACATAATTGTTTTAAAACGATTGTAATTTAAACACTCAATTCAGTAGTTAGACGCCAACAAACTCTGCGACACTTCCCAGAGCCAGAGTTGCATCAAAGCAACATCATTCTGGCTATTTGATAGTCTGTAACCGGTCTCATCAATTACAGTTTTTTGAATGCAGGCGAAACCATTTGGGCGGAAAAATACTGTCAAAAATCGATGAAATGCATCAGAAATTTCGCAACAACACCCAGCGTTGTCAACAGAAAAGGCCAGTTCTTTTCCACAACAATGACTAACCGCACGTTTCTAAACCGACTTTGCAGAAGTTGAACTAATTAGGCCACGGAACTCTTCCTTATCTGCCATAATCGCAATACCTTTCATTTTTGCATTTTTTTTTTCATTTTTTCGGTCGATCCTTACTGGCATTATTACACTTGTTTTGCGTTGGTGCTTATTTAAACCAATAATTATTTGTTTGAGCCGAGATATGTTCATCATAATTAAAAAATTAAAAACCGCTAGGGCTTTCTTATCAAACTTATGATTAAATATTGATGTGTCAAAAGTATGTTGACCAGAATATTTAAAAATTTTAATATAGGTATCACGTATTTATCTATTCAAATGAATCCAAGTTAAGAATTGCTTCTAAATTTGAGGCGTTTTTAAAATTTACACACGTTATTTAATTCCGAAGACTTTCAGAAACAAAGCATTTAAGGATTAGTAATTATGAAATAGTTTAATCATAGAAACTTTATTTAGTAATATTAACTGACAAAATTTATTTTCAGACATAAGTCTTGTTTGGCGGCTACGAAAAGTTAGTTAGTTATTATTGTCGAAATTGATATACTGATGATATATTTTCATTATTAAGCAACATGGTAATTTTATTAGGTACTAATTGAAACCCTCGTTGAAACTAAAGAATGAAATATTAATATCAAAATTATTACTTTACAAACAATGCGTCGCCATTTATCAATACCAAACTAGGATGTAAAGGGTTTCCTGTGATCAATGATATGAACTGACGCCATGCGCAGCCTAAGCTCAAATTCAGTTCATTCCGCAAGAATAACTTTCACGTTGGATCGTGTCATACTTCATATTGTTTCCCTTATAAGTACCCGATGACTTTCTAGAAGGAATTCTGACCTGAAAAAAATATCGCAGAAACCAATGCAGAACCGCTAGACTTTGCAATTCCCTTCCGGGTTCCTGCTTCCCCAACCGGACTGACATGCAGGAGTTCAAGTGTAAGGTGAACCGACATCTTGCTGCCCCAACCATAACCCTAAACCTAACCCTAGCCCCCTACATCAAAGTGGCAATGTGCCTTGTTTGGGGTGAAAATGTAAAAAATAAAATAAAATAAAATAATGTAAATATGATGCTGGTAAATATTTAAAAAAAAAACAAAGGATCTAAAATATATTAAATAATGTTATTTCTTCTGACAATTGTTCATGGAACTTATTTAACACAAGCAGGGGGAAAAATGGAGCACCCGGTCTTACCCATAAATATATTTTAATCTATGCAGATGTCGTATTTATTATTATAGAGCCAATTCTCTATTAAATATTATACTGTACCTAATATATAGTTTTGTTTAACAATTTTAATGCCTTGGATGAAATGCTTTTCTAACTTGTATCGTATCTTTTTAAGATTATATTTTATTTAATTTATTAATTTGGATTTAAAAAAAAAGATGAATGTGGTCTTGTATGTATTGATAAAAACTCTCCTACTCTCTATTTCAGATTGTATTTCTCCTCACACCACAACTCATTTTTGCAACACCTTCTTTGTATTATTACAGATCTGAATATTCTCTCTGTTTCAGTTGTAATTCTCCTCACTCCACAAATCTTTTTTTTGCAACGCCCTCTTTGTCATACATGCCTGAATAATGAGAAAATCTGAATATTTTTAACAAAAACTTTAAAATAGCTTTTTTAGATTAAATTTTTTAAAACTTCTTTCAGAATAGAAAATCTTTACAATTTGATAAGGAACATATTTCATATAGGTTTCATTAAAATATTCAGTAGATAACGAGAAAAATAGAGATGAAAATTTCAAATGGACTGTATAACTGGTTACGCTCAATAGTAGTCCTCGCTAGCGAAAGACTTTGTTATTGTTATTCTATTATTATTTAAAACATTTTGTGTCCTGCGCTTTCGCGCGAGGACTAACACACACACACACACACACACACACACACACACACACACACACATATATATATATATATATATATATATATATATATATATATTGTATTAGGTTTTTAGTGGGCCGTGTTTTCATCTGCAATGAAACTGCCACATGGAAACGTGTGCAAGGATTTTGAAATCCTGGAAAATCAATTAATTTCTATAAACATTGCGCGCTGTTAGGCACAGTGGGAAAGAAAGTACAGTTCTTTGTAACTGTATTAGGAAGACGTATTCGTGTTGTGACTTCGTACTCGCATGAAGCAAACACTGAAGCACACACCAGCGATTGTCGTATTAATATTTTGTATTCGCTACCTTTCAAATATTTATATCAGACAGAATAAAGACAAATACGCTTTGAAAGGTATACTTCATTTAACTTTTGATATTCCATATTCCATAGCTAACAAAAAAAAACATGTATGTCTTTATTAGCTAGCATGATTAACATTATCATACCACATGTTTAACCAATAACGCTAAACTAAGACACGAAGGGAAACGCATAGTCTTGTCACTTTCATTCTTTGAATATTGTTATGCTGGTTTTGGAGCAGCCAAATCAGCTGCCAACATTGCCATGCTTTTTATTGAAACCAACCGAGAGCTCTTTTTATTATCCTCGTTGTTCCCTTAAGTGCAATTGTCTGTATCTTTTTTGCACTTGGTTCACCAGGAATATTTGTTACGTAGGATTTCAGGTTCTTTTTCATAAGCCCTGCGGCACCTATAATAACTAGTATGATTGATATCTCCCTAAGATTCCTGTTTCTTTTCATATCATACATGAGACCTTGATATTTGGTCTGCTTCTCCCTTTCAGCTCTGTTCAGACCTCCATCATTAGAGACACTCACTTCAACCAAGGTTTCCACTCTTTCTAACTTATTCCATATAACTATGTCAGGCGTACTAGCATCACTTATGATATGTTGTCATTGAACAGTTAATAAAAGGCAATTAATAAAACTGGTTTTACATAAGGTTTGTTCCTCATTCTTTCCATCGTATCTTTACATGTGTTTAGCTGTTGATTCCATAGTGCTTGTTATCTTCTGTTACCACAGGACGAATAAACATATGCAATTATGGAAACTTGTTGCGGTTTCAAATATTTTTGCCGGGGATCAGTGTGGGCTGAAAGATCCGTTAATAAAAAGAGAGAGGAAAAATTAATTCCTTCAAAAAAAAAAAAAAAAAAAAAAAAGGATACACTTATATTCATCATTACTTAAATTCCTTATTTAGTTTTAAAATCGTAAAACAAACTGGCCGTCATGAGTAAATTCACTTAGACCTCTTTATTTTTGGACACGTCTGGTGTATCCATTTCCTCGCTTTAAACTACTTCAAAAATTCTATCCCACCTCTCCATCATGTTATGTTTTCTCATATAATCGCAGATACCTGCTTCTAGCGCATTTTGCCCAATGAGCTACCATTTGAACCTTCGCATCACGTTGGCTGCAATTGGTCTATCTGCGTACGCCGTCAGGCCGTCCCGATATGTACTTTATATAAGGCATCTGAAATTTATACTAGTAAACATAATCTCTACAAACTGGCGTGGAGTCCAAGTATATGACCGATATAGGCGTAATAAAAGATGTCTACGGTAAACAAGCCTGAATTTTACGTTTTCTATTTCTTTTTGCCATTGATATACTGTAAGTAAATCAGTTACTTATCGATATTTCGACAAAGTTAAGTGACTATTTGTCAAGCGATATGAACAAAAAGCCAAACAAACTCGAACGTAAACATTGCTCACCTTCTTGCGTTAGGTAATATTATTTAAAAGTTGAAGAGTTGTTGGATTTTTGATAAATCCTGAATAATTTATTAAAATTTGAAATTTCAGAAAGTCAATGCCAATGTCTTTTTTTATCGCTTGAAAACCAAAAACAGAACGATTAATCCCGACAGAAACAAAACTCTACTGGAGTAAAATATGAGAAAAAACGACTGGATCACAATAGAAATGCCGAATGGCTGGAAGACATGAAAGAAGACTTACAATAAATCGCAAAAGGAACGCTAAATGAAATCAACAGGAAAACCATAGGAAAATGGCAAATTGGAGAGCACCAGGGCACGACGGGATACATATATACTGGTTTAAAATATTCACCACATTACACGAAACGCTAACCTAAAACCTGAGAAGATGTATACAAAAAGCAACCGTGCCAGATTGGATGATAAAAGGTAGAATCACACTATTACGGAGGGACACAGAGAAAAAATACCGTCCACAGCATCTAAGTGAACAAATCTACCACTTCCCGAGGGAAGATCATGGAGACTGAAAAGCAGAGCGAATACACGGAACTGGCCAGAGTGCTCATAAAGAAAGCAAAGATAACACCACGAATAGTATGAGCGCTTAGAACGATACTGAAATACTTTGAAAAAAGAATGTGAGAGACTGGAATCAGAAGAACCGCCGATAAGATAGAACGAATTTCAATAATGAGAACTAATTAAATATGAGAGAAAACACTTACATGTGGAAACTAATACCAGATTGAACAAGACACAAACTGAACACAAAAACAGCGACAAATGCACAACACACAAAGGAACATCACATGGAATCATATATATCAGTACAATTGTACGTTACCGCTCCCATTTTTTGTGCCACTAAAAACGGACACAACGCTAAATAAAGAGAGTCGAGAAGGATGGAAAGACCGATAATAAAAAGCACTAGCCAGATCTCCGTTGGCTTAGTGAAAAGAGGATTTGGACCTAGGGGAGGCTTATTGCCACCCAAATTAAGTGAAGACCAATAGCCGCCACCAGCGAGAAATCAATACAAGCGGCAGTTTCGATAACGCAGATGTTTTTTGCAATGGTTATCGAAAGAAATGAAGAGCAACGGAGTCTGGGGAGACTTGTTGGCACTCATACTCCAGGGAACACAACAAGTTGTCTCAAAGTGCAATCTTTAGTAATGGCTTATGAGATTACTCCTAGTTAGTCAGCAATAAGAAAACATTACAATGTTTATTATTATTATTATTATTATTATTATTATTATTATTATTATTATTATAGTCTCTGTTCCGTCCCAAGAGATAATGGAATACCTGTAGGAGTGGTTGCATATCTCCTGAGTGTATACTGATTGATTTCAGTGAGTAAGAGTACAGTGTGACTGAAAACAATGTCGAGATAACTGGGCAGCACATACAGTAGCTGGTATTCACAAATGTTCTTCTATTTTAGTATTGAACAGGTGTAACTTTGATTACTACTACCACAACTACTGTTACGACTACTACTGTTACTACTACTACTACTACTAACAATAATGATTATAAAATGAATAATAGTGATGATACAAGAAGTAAGACATGAGAAAAAGGAGAAGAATGAATAAAAAGGAAAATTAAAGTAATCAGAATGAAAATGTCTAAATGTCATGCTAAGGAAGATGATGACAAATATGTTGGAGACGGAAATGAAAACGAAAAATTAAAAAAAAACAGAAGATAAAGAAAAAGAAGAAGAAGAAAAAGAAGAAGAAGGAGAATTAGAACAAGAATTAGAAAAATTAGAAAAAGAAGAAGACAAAGAAGCAGAAGAAGAAGGATGAGAAGAAGAAGAAGAAGAAGAATTAGAAGAAGAAAAAGAAGAAGAAGATGAAGAAGGATGAGAAGAATTAAAAGAAGAAGCAGAAGAAGAAGGAGGAGAAGAAGAAGAAGAAGAAGAAGATGCTGACGGTGATAAATGCGACGAAACAAAAGAAAATTGCAAATAGCAGAATTAATAAATATGCCACAAATAAGATGAATAGAAAGAATAAACGCCCAAAATAAAGCAAGATAAAGACTGACTAGAAGATCAGACAGTGAGAATTAATAGGAGGTTAAAGAAAAGAAGAAAGCCGAAGCGAAGAAACATAATTAGAGACAACAAAGATACGTAAAAGAAAAATATAGCTTTTGTAGGAGAGGATTAATAACGAGAAAAAGAATAGAGAAAGAAAAAAAAAGAGAAAAAAAGAAGAATATTCACGAGAAATCTGAAAATAAGAAGAAAAGAGAAAAAAAAGAAGAAACATAAAAACAATAAAAAAGACAAAAAAAAAAGAAACAATGAAAAACAAAGGGGGAGAAGTACTAAGTGAGGAAGAAAAGAACTATAACAAAAATGACACAAATATACGATCGCAAACTTAATATGAAAACATATCAAAAGAGAAATATCACAGAGCAAATAAACGAATGTGGGGACTGCATTTAATGATGATCCCATTGACGGTCGATAAAAGAAAGGAAAGGCATACTAGCAGACCACGCGGCGTTGCCCGGTCGTAAAAGACGCAGAAATATATCTTAATTAATATAGAAAATTAGACATGTGCATGCGAATATTATTTTTTTCTGAACAGTTTACTTCTTACAAGTAAAAAAAAAAAAAATACGGGAACTGAGACTGAAACCAAAGGCTAAAGACAGTGAGTTAAGTATGATAACAATTAGGCCAGCGTGACACATATTTTAAAAGTTGTTTTCAAACAATTTATTCCTTACATAAATAATCTGGTATGTGAATTATTCAGCATGCGCATTCGTAAAACAGTAAGCGTTCATATAAATCAAATGACTCCGAAGTAAAAATGTATCATTTTTTTTTTACTCTTTAGCAGCTTTTTATTCTGGATGAAAATGGATTAAAAATCTGTCCACATGTCTGAATATCCTATATACCAAATTTCAATTTCGCAGATAAAAAATTCCGTGAGTATATAGGTTGAGAAATATCCCCACACAAAGTCTCTCTCATATATATATATATATATGTGTGTGTGTTTGTGTGTGTGTGTGTGTGTTTAGTGTGTACATATCTCTGTTATATATATATATAAAACAATAAAGCGGAAGACCAGTACCCGCATTAAGCTGGTCTGCAGTTTAATTCGTTGCTGGCTATCTTGCTCTTGCTTGTTGCTGGATCTCAACATTTAGAACCGAGAGAGAGACTTAGCTGTCGTACAAAGCTAAGACTCTGTAACATCATATTTGTATAGATACTCCCTCAGACATTTGGGCTCATGGATTTTAAATGTCTGAGGGAGTGGCACTCGTCTGACAAGACGTAGCAGTCATCATATATATATATATATATTGAGAGAGAAAGAGTCAGAAAGATCTCAAAGAGAGGGGGGTCGACAGCGAGAGATAGCATACTTGTAAACGGCTTGTCTTAAGGAAAATCTTCGAATGCGGAGATTAACACACGTAAACTGCAAAGACTAATCAGACACATAGAAACTGCAACATAATTTTAAGAAAATCACACGAAAAGACTGAGAATTAAAAAATGTACTTTCTCCTTTTTACCCACAAAAAAAATTATAGTGTAGCCATCGACAGGCGCCACACCAAATAGTCGAGGAGAATAGAAAGACCGAGAAGAACGAACACTAACTAGACCTCCACTAGATTAGTCTAAATGGACTGGGACATAGAGGGAGAGCTCATTGCCATCCAATTTCCAGTGAAACCTAATAGTCATTGACAGAGAGAAGTAATTGTAATGCAGCTGTTGCTATGATGCAAATGCATTTGCAAAGTTAACGAACAAAAGCGGAGAGGACTAGGAATATGTGGATACTTATTGTCACCAGAACTCCAGGGTAAACCGCCGGTTGTTGTCACAAATCAATATCTGATAATCACCTGCATTATTTTGAGTGGAATTATAATAATAATAATAATAATAATAATAACAACAACAACAATAATAATAATAATAATAATAATAATAATAATAATAATAACAATAATATTAATAATAATGATAATGATAACAACAACAACAACAATAATAATAATAACAATAATAATAATAACAATAATAATAATATTAATAATAATAATAATAATAACAATAATAACAATAATAATAATAATAACAATAATAATAATAATAACAATAATAATAATAATAATAACAATAATAATAATATAATAATAACAATAATAATAATAATAATAATAATAATAATAATAATAAGAAGAAGAATAATAATAATAAGAAGAATAAGAAGAAGAAGAAAAAGGAGAAGAAGAAGGCAAAGTCATGCCAGATGACAAATTTTGCCGTTCCTGCAAACCACAGAGTGAGGATGCAGGAGACTGAGAAGCAGACCAAATACACGGAACTGACCAGAGAGCTCAAAGGGATTTGGAAAATGGAGAAAAAAAAAGAGGGCACCACTAATTTTAGAAGCGCTTTGAACGATATCGAAAAACTTGAGAATAGCAAAGATGTGAATTAGAAGGATGCCCGAGAAGATTTTAATAAGTAAAACTGCAGAAGTATTTAGGAAACACTTGAATATGGGAACGTACACCACACTGGACATAAAAACGGCTACAGATCCAAAACACAAAGGAACCTCACATGGAATCATATATATATATCTGTATAATTTTAAGATACCGTCCCCCCCTTTTTTTAGTTAGAGAATAAACTGGCATCACACCAAATAATGAGTGTCAAAGAGGATGGAAAGACTGAGTAGAGAAAGCACTAGCCAGACCTCTGCGTCTTAATGAGAAGAGGATTGGGTACTTGGGGAGGCTTTTTGGCATTCAATTCGAGTGAAGACGAATAGCCGCCACCAACGAGAAATCAATGCTAAGTGGCTGTTCCGATAACGCAAATATTTTTGCAATGGTTATCGAAAGAGGTGAGGAGTACTTATATCTGGGGCGACCTGTTGTCACTCAGACTCTAGGGAACACGGCAAGTTGTTTTCAAAGATGATAGCTAGTGTGACTACTCCTAGTTAGTAAATAATAGAAAGCATAAAAATGTTGTTTTTTTTCATAGTCTCTGTTTAGTCTAAAGAGATAATGGAATTCCTGTAGGAGTGGTTGCAATTACACACCTCCTGTGTCGGTACTGCTTGATTCCAGTGAGTAGGAGTACAGAGCGCATGAAAACAATGCCGGGATAACTGGGGAGCACATACAGTAGCTGGTATTCACAAATGTTCTCCTATTTTAGTATTGAACAGGTGTAACTTTGATTACTACTACCACAACTACTACTACTACTACTACTACTACTACTACTACTCCAAGTACTGTTACTACTATTACTCCTACTAATTATAATTATAAAAACAATAATAGTGATGATAAAAAACAGCAGATCATGAGAACATAAGAGGAACAATGAACAATGAAAAATGAAAATTACTATAATGAAAATGTATAAAGGAATGCTAAGGAAGATTATGAAAAAGAAGGGGGAGACGGAAACAAGAACAAAGAATTAAAAAAAAACAACAACCAGAAGAAAAAGAAAAAAGAAGAAGGAAAAGGGGAAAGAAGAGGGGAAGGAGGAAGAAGAGGAATTAGAAGAAGAATAATTAGAAGAAGAAGAAGAAGAAGAAGAAGAAGAGGGGGATGCTGACAATCATAATTGCGGCGTAACAAAAGAGAATGGCAAGTATCAGAATTAATAAAAATGGCCGCAGAAAAGGTGTGTTCAAAGTAAAAACGCTAAAAATAAAACAACAAAAAAAGAATAACTAGAAGATCAGGCATGGAGAATATATGGGAGATTAAAAAAAAAGAACAAAATTGAATCGACAAAACAGAATTGCAGGCAACAAAAAAGTTTAAAGAAAAAGAGAAATAGTAGAAGAAGATTAATAACGAGAAGAAGAATAGAAGTAGAAGAAGACAAAAAGTTAAAAAAAAACAAGAAAGAATAAGAAGAATACTCATTAGAGAGATGAAAATAAGAAAAAAACATAAAAACAATAGAAAAGATAAAAAAGAAACAATGAAAACATATGATATAATACATACATAATGATACAATATATATAAATATACAATATATATATAAATATACAATATATATAAATATGCAATATATATATAAATATACAATATATATAAATATACAATATATATAAATATACAATATATATATAAATATACAATATATATAAATATGCAATATATATATAAATATACAATATATAAATAAATATACAATATATATAAATATACAATATATATATAAATATACAATATATATATATAAATATACAATATATATAAATATACAATATATATAAATATACAATATATATATATAAATATACAATATATATATAAATATACAATATATATATAAATATACAATATATATAAATATACAATATATATATATAAATATACAATATATAAATAAATATACAATATATATAAATATACAATATATATATAAATATACAATATATATAAATATACAATATATATAAATATGCAATATATATAAATATGCAATATATATATAAATATACAGTATATATAAATACATAATATATATAAATATGCAATATATATAAATATAAGTATACAATCGCAAACTTAATATGAAAGAAATATCAAAAGAGAAAAATTAAAGAGCAAATAAACGAGTGTGAGACTACCTTTAATGATGATGCTTTTGACAGTAGATAGAAGAATGAAAATGGGATATATATATATATATATATATATATATACACGTGTGTGTGTGTACGTACATATAATGGACACCCCCGTTGATTTTTACGTATGAGGTCTTGACAACTTAAACATGTTTAATTCGATGTCGCATGCTTACATCTACTCAATCGTAAATGGAATCCGAGTCCTACAAGAGATCTGCACACAACCCTACAATGGGGGCAAGGATGAAGATTGCGCGAATAATTGGCTGAGATTCTTGCAGATGATTTGGTTCTTCCACGTCTAACGCGCAGTTGGTTAATTTCAACTGCAGAGATCTGTCTGATGCCCTTCTGACGTACTAAATACTTGTGTAAAAAGCAGTTATTGCATGTCTTCTAAAATGCCTAGAAAGGGTTGATTGACAGCCAGTGAAAAGGAACGTGTTGTTGCAGGCCTTGCAGAAGGTTTATCCCTCGTAGATCTAGTCAGGCAGCTTGGAAGAGATCGAAGGACATTGCATTCATTCCTTGAAAATCAAAGCATTAAACCAAAGAAGGGGAAAACATAAGAAAGCCAGTTTCTGCTCATGATTTAAGAAAAAATCGCCATCAACTTATCAAGCAGTCGGGCAGCAACAGTGCTGCTATATTTTACAAGGCTAGAGTACTTTCCTTATTAGGAAGGACACGCTGCAATGCCTTAATCGACATTGCAAGGAGCATTAAGCCCATAGCAAGCATTAAGCCCATAGCAAGACCGGTTTTAAACCAAACTTATAAGAAAAGCAGTTGGCTTCGGCTCAGAAATATATGAAAATCAGCTTTGAAAATTTTTTTTTTTTACGCCGATGAGTCCGATGAGTCCAGAGCAATATTAATGTTCCAGATTGGCAGGAAATAGTTTTAAGTCTTCTTGGGACCTAACCCTCATTGATTTCGCCGTCAACACAGAGGTGGATGTGTTATGTTTTGGGCTAGAATAATCTGCGACGAACTAATTGAACCATTCAGAGCCCCAGAAGGTGTCAAATTACCCAATTCTTGTACAAAATACTTTTTCTCAGATTGAGATTATGGGTAAGCTATGTTTTTGGGAACATTTTTGTTTATCTGCCAGGGTTTCCTAAGGAAGTACTCTTTGCATGGATCTTGTAGGAAATTTTTCACCGTCACAGTGCATTCAAAACGGGTGACACTTGCCGTAAGTATCCAACAGCTGCAATGCTGTGGGACCACATGCACATATTTTTCCAATTTCAAGACAAGGAAGTCCACTGCTTACAAACTAATATTTTTCCCAATTTTTTAACTATTATCTGCTATATTGGAAGAGCAGGTCGTCATATTCAAACAGACTATGACTAATACACCAAAGCAACATTAATGGAAAAACTGATCATTTTCTGCATAAGTACCAGAAATCTTTCCATTATTTTAAAATGAATATTTGTCACCATGACCTTTCATTAGCGTATCACCGCAAATTGATTTTCATGCACGACAATGCGCCATCCCACACAGCCCAGGCAACAAAATCCTACCATTAAGTCGTTAGGCATTAGTCGAGGAAATTTGATGATATGGCCAGATATAAACACAATTGAGCAGCTTTCGTTAATATTAAAGATGAAAGATTATGAAGGAGGTGCTCAATTTTCGTCGAAGTATGAATTTTGGAGGAAAATTTTGGAAGTTTTCCTATAGCATCACACAATCTCAAATCCGCCGATTGACATCATCAGTTCACAAGATAATATACAAAGTTATTTTGACGCATGGAATTTATGTTTATTAATAAATATTTCCTTAAATAAACAAAATAATGTGAAATTTGTTCTTGTTTTTGGTTAATATTGTTACTGGATATGTTCTTTATTTAAGATAAATAGACACATGAAGTTAGAGTATCGGTTTATTACCGAGAATATGCATTTTAGACACTTGCAATGAAGTGAGACAGACTAAAAATTACCAGAAAATAGCAAAATTTGAGTAACTTTAAAAAAAAATTATTTAATTCCACCAAAATCAGGAAAATAGGGCATGTTGTTTTGCTCTTCCAGTTTACCAAATTCCACTTCTTTGCATTTCATAGCAATTTCAAAATTAAAAAATATTGACCTGCAATGAAGCGATACATAGGGTTTACTAGCAGTGGTACCCGGCATTACCCGGGTTGAGATGAAGTTCCGTTTGACCACACCCAAGGATATTAATCATTTTCATCCTGGGCAGCAATTTCAAAAATAAAAGAACGGATATAAACATGTAATCTTCCAAAAAAAAAGTACGTGATTCCCTATTTCGGCAGAAGAGATGCAAAGAGAAGAAACTATTCTCCGGATATTGAGCACTTTGTGTTGTCCGTGCGCTAAAAAGAAAATCCTCCCAAAAATAAATAAAAGAAAAAATAAATCAAAACAACTTTTTTTCAATAAAAATAGCAGTGAGTGCCCGAACGACCGAAAAAAAACATTAGCCGAACGCGTACGTAATATGCGCGTTTTATATTTTTTTGTAAAGGCACCCTTTTCACTAGCTTTTTTGTAAAGGTACTTTTTCACTGGCTTTTTTCATAAATAAAGGATACTTTCGATTTGCTGGGAGGGGGGGGGGCTTTTCAATTTGCTTTTGTGTGTGTGTGTGTGTGTGTGTGTGTGTGTGTGTGTGTGGAGGGGTGTTTCTAAAAGTGTGGCTTAAATTTGAATTCGAAGCGGTCAAAGTTTCTGAAATTAATTTTTTTTCAGTTTATTCGTAAGTGTTTTTTATCTGAAAATTAAAAAAATTCTATCTACACGGAATTATTTTTTCAAGCAAGAAACTTGAGATCCTAAATTATTTTATTTGGTGAAGTTTCTAGGGGAAGATAACTCTATTTCTTTAAAAGGTCGATGTCAGAAATAATTCCAAATAAATTAAATTAGATATATTATCAATTAAATTGTTATTTAAAGTTTATTAAATAACAATTTGAAATAGAACACTTACAACAATTCTCTCGGCAAAAACATAAACTAACCTACCGCTATTTAGTAAAACCGATTTTCCTTAATGCAATTTGCAAATGAGGTGGCCTCTTAATTATATATTTTCAAGAATCATACTATATATAGAAATAAATTAAAGTGTAATGTAGCGAATCTTTTGTATATATTAATCACAAACAAGCAGGAATACGAATATATATATATATATATATATATATATATATATATATTAGCAAAAGTACCCGTCGTTGACTGGGTTAAAAAAGAGCCTACAGAAAATTGACTCTAATTTATGAAAGTATGATAGGTTATGAAAAGGAAGGGTTGTAAAGAGATAGCTTCGAAAACCAAAGCAAAACATGATGAAAGTAAAAATAAAATAGATAAACCCCATAATTTATTATACCATACCTGTTCACACTGAAACACTTATCACAATTCTCTGTGTATCTATATCGAAAAAAAACCTTGTTAAACTTTGTGACATATTTCCATTCTATGGAGGTCAGGCGCGACGGAACACCCACAATTTTATTATACCATATTTCTTCAAACTGAAACATAATTATCAAAGTATAATTATGCAGATAGATATGAAAAGTCTTTATTACAGTTAGTGCCTATTTCCATTCCATGGAGGCCAGGTGCGAACGCAGACCCCACAATTTTATTATGCCATCCGTATTTAAGTTAAAACATACGTATCAAAGTATTACTATGTACATCTATATCAAAAACACTTGTAAAGGTTTTTTTTTAATTTAAATTTTTTTATTTCCATACTTTGTGTACCAGGCGCGTACGCAGACCCCACAATTTTAATGAACCACTGTTTTGCCAGATCAAACATACCTATTCCTGTGTATCAATACATCTTCTATCATTATATGTAATCAGTTTTTAAATATATATATATATATATATACATATATATATATATATATATATATATATATATATATATATATATATATATATATATATACATACATATATTCTTCTAAAATCAGCCCAGCCTTGACAGTCCTTTTAAATTCTTTTTTCTACACACATCTTATCTTTCTTTTAATATATTATTTGAACTCATTCCCTTTTCCTTGTACCCATTTGTGAATTATTCCACGGATTTCTGCCTTTGGGATTACTTTGGACCATCACCCAATTACGGGATTCCCTTGGATTTTACTTGGGGAAATGGAAATTTAACCAACTTTTTTTGGATTTTTGGATTTTACAATTATTGGATATTTTACTTTCCACCAGACTATCCATTCACATGAAACCACCTTTTTCTTCATCCTATTTCCTCTGCTTCACTATTTATTACCAAGTAAAACTATGACTTACTTGTAGTTTCATGTAATACTTTTGCAAGCCAAATCCAATCCAACATTTAACTAAATCCTAACTTCTGATGAAAAGGAAAGTATTTATTCGGAACTTCGCGGATTAAGGAATATCCACTTATTTTTTGCTGCCTTTTTAAAATTAAATATGTTTTTTTAACTCTTTTTCAAAGTGTTTCATGTTTTATTTACTACTTGTTCTTATATATATATATATATATATATATATATATATATAGATAGATAGATAGATAGATAGATAGATTATGGATGATATATACTACTAAAAATACTGTTAACTGTAGGTAATACTTGATTACTAGTACAACTATTGCTCCTATTATGACTATTAATATCAATTATAAAAACAGTAATAATGATAACAAGAAGTTAAACATGAGAAAAAAATTACATTGAAAAAGACAAATGAAAATCATCAGAAAAGGTACAAAAGCAGATGGTGAAAAAGAAGTAGGAAAAGGAAATTAAAAACAAGAACGAAATAAACAGAAGACAAAGAAGAAGAAAAAATGAGGAGGAAAAAGTACAAGCAGGGGAAGAAGAAGAAGAAGAAGAAGAAGGGAGAGAAGAAAAAGGAAGAGAAGAACAAGAAGAAGAAGGAAGAGAATAATAATAATAATAATAATAAGAAGAAGAAGAATAAGAAGAAAAGAAGAAAAAGGAAGAGAAGAAGAAGAAGAAGAAGAAGAAGAAGAAAAGAAGAAAAAGGAAGAGAAGAAGAAGAAGAAGGAGGAAGAGAAGAAGAAGAAGAAGAAGAAGGAAGAGAAGAAAACGAAGGAAGAGAAGAAGAAGAAGAAGAAGGAAGAGAAGAAGAAGGAAGAGAAGAAGAAGAAGGAAGAGAAGAAAAAGAAGAAAAAGAGAAAGAAGAAGAAGAAGGAAGAGAAGAAGAAGAAGTAGGAAGAAGAAGAAGAAGAAGAAGAAGTAGGAAGAAGACGAAGAAGGAAGAGAAGAAAACGAAGGAAGAGAAGAAGAAGAAGAAGGAAGAGAAGAAGAAGAAGAAGAAGTAGGAAGAAGAAGAAGGAAGAGAAGAAGAAGAAGGAAGAGAAGAAGAAGAAGAAGGATAAGAAGAAGGATAAGAAGAAGAAGAAGGAAAAGAAGAAGAAGATGCTAACGGTGATGAATGGGGGAAAAAACTGGCAAATATCAGAATTAATAAAAATTGTAGAAATAAGATGAATACAAATCAAAAACGCCTAAGATAAAGCGAGAAAAGAATGAGTAGAAGGTCAGAGGGGGAGAATTAATAGGAGCTTAAATAAATAGCAAAGTTAAATCGGGAAAACAGAATTGCAGGCAACAAAGAAATGTAAATGAAAAATTGAAATTGTAGAAGATAAATAACGAGAAGAAGAATAGAAATACAAAGACTGACAGAAAAACATAGAAACAACAAAGAATGAGAAAGAAGGATATTCACCAGAGAAATAAAAATAACATGAAAGTGAAAACAGAAAAAAAAACATAAAAGCAATAGAAAAGATAAAATGATAACCAATGAAAAACAAGAGGGAAGAAATATAAAGCGTGGGAGAAAGGAACGATGACAAAAACGATATAAATATACAATCGAAAACTTAATATGAAAGAAATATCAAAAGAGAAATGTCACAGAGCAAATAAACGAATGTAGAGACTAGGTTTAATGATGATGCCATTAACAGTTAATAAAAGAAAAAAAGGGCATATATATATATATATATATATATATATTAAAAGAGTTTATTTGTTGTACAGAATTTACATATGACAGAAAAAAGAATTCTTTTGTACCCTAGACCTCTTTATAACATCCATATTATTCTTATTCTATCTTATATATATATATATATATATATATATATATATATATATATATATATATATATATATATATACATTTACCTTTCACCAGACTATCCATTCACGTGTAATCACCCTTTTCTTCACCATATTCTCTCCGCTTCTCTTTATGTTATCAAGTAAGATCTTTGACTTACTTGTAGTTTCATCAAATACTTTTGTATGAAAAATCCGATCCCGCATTTGGCTAATTCCTACCCTCCGATGAGAAGGAAAGTATTTCTTCGAAACTCCGCCCTTTAATGGCTATCCACTTTTCAAGTGTTTCCTTTTCAGATTAAATATGTTTTTAACTATTTTTCAGTTTTTAATATGTTTTATTAACTGTTTGCTCTTTTATATATATATATATATATATATATATATATATATTAAATTCGAAGTACAACAGAATTGTAACAGTTTAAAAGTGAAGCGGGTCATTTTTTATTTTAACCTTATAAAAAAAAGATCGACTATAATGTAAAAAGAAACAGGATTGACTAAAAGTTAGAAAAATAAATTGAAAAGACGCTCAAAATGCAAACAACGACTAAACGAATGAGAGCACTGCTCAACGCATCGGACGATCCACGGATATGGTATTTGATGTTCCAAGTGAGAGCCACATCATGCGACCTCACATCTTCGAAGTCAGCTTGAAAGTAAATACAAAAGTGTACCTGAATGTGTGTGTGGTGATTCCCTGGTGCAATCTAGTGGTTGCTGACAGATCCTGTGTGTGGCAGCAGGACTGGACATCGACCCACTAGTCCAAAGAAAGCCAGGCTTGGCTTCAGAAAGAGTGCTACAACATTGTACCCTACTCTCACTGCCCCCCTCCTCTCCCGATTTGAATCTGCTAGATTACTACGTTTGGTCATACGTCGAGAACATCACCAACATGACCTCCCGCAACATCAAAGCCAGCCAGATCGATTATTCGCCGAGCCCTCGCCGGCGCTTGTGGAAAAATATGCTTCCAGTTCCAGACCCGTATTGAGGCGCTGATTGAAGGCGGCTACATTGAATAGATGTCAGCTCTACTACATAATCAAGTTACCTGAATTGATTTCTTCGGTAAAAGCTTTAAAATAAAACTGCAGTGTCGTTTTCTTTAGGGCGACAATTTCATCGTTCAACCCTGCACATAATGAGACAAAGGCGTTCTGCATCTATGATTAGGAGCACTATGTTTGTGCAGTTAGTAGGGTCTCTGATTCGCCTTTGGAGATTGAATCTGATGTAAATGTAAGCAGCTATGGTTAAAGCACAATTGCACAAGTTGCCGGAAAGGTGTTGCAGTGCTTCACCGTTTTTTAAGGGGGGTTCCAAAGTTTGCTCCCTTAATCTTTGCCTTTACCAATTCATCCACAAGGGAAATGCGCATAGAATTTACCTATAATGTAGCTGTTTTCTTTACTTTAGCGTCATTTGAAAAATAAACGTTTTGACATTATTTTAAGATAAGACGACTTAAATGTTGCTAGCGCTACGGGTGCGTACGATTAAAGGCGAAAAGTGTTCCCTGTATTTTTTAATATCGAGAAATCTCATAACGTAAACGTGGAAGTAAATTCAAGAAGTTAATATGCCATTAGAAGCTATTTGATATGGGGGTGGGGTGAGAACAACAAATCCGGATGTAAGTGACCTCAACATGCACGAACATTATTCGTTTTTTTTGTTTTTTTTGAGGGGGTTGTTGTTTTACTTTTCATATTGCAACACATGTGAAACGTAATTGAATTACAACAAACTAGAAAGCATGGTGCTTTCGGTAGTGTTTTTCGTATTCTTTAAAAGAATGCATACGTATGAACAAAGTCTTATGAGTTGGTCTCTAGTCTTTTATTTTTATTTTATTTTTTGTATTGTATTCTTCGTGAGATTTTATCCTTGGGGGAGAAAAACTATATGTAAATATGCGCGGGAAAATCTTTCCTGTCTTTAACATCTAAGATAAGTTGCATAAGAAGAATAGGCAAAAAAACTTGGCTCAGATATTTTTCTTGGTTTACAGAGAAAGAATACTTTCAGATGAACCCTCTCCTCTTGATGTTGCAGCGAAAAGATTGCTTGTGATTTGGTCTAGCATCGAAAATTATATTTGTCAGGACTAAGGAAAATTTCATCTTTGTGGATAAATATTGCAACGAAAGAAATTCATTTAAGGAACAGTAGCTGTTTATAAAAGAAATGAGACCGAACGATATAATCACGTATCTTCTTAAACAGATAGCCAAACATCTGTGAGTTGCAATATCTGAAAAAAAAAAAAAAAATAATTTTTTACGTAAGGAATATTACTTCAGCATACTTCCGTACATATACATTTTGAAGATAGTTCAAATGATATTTTCATTATAAAAGACTAGACGTGTTAGCGTGATAAAAAAAAAAACGAGTAACAGTTATTTCCGGTTGACATAGAGTAAGTACTTTATGCCAAAATGATGACTGAATTCCGTTAACTTTGCTTTCATGTTTGCTTTAAATTAATCCCTGTTAATCCCTAATAAGCAATTGAACGGATTATATACTACATAGTTCATTACACCTCATCATAAAAAAAGGTTAATACAAAGTTTGAACCCAATCAATACAGCGGTTTCTAAGAAAAAGTGGAACGGAGAGGAAAACAGACGGACAGACTAAGAGAAATAATATATATAGAGAGAATACACGTGTGAGTATATATATATATATATATAGTCATCCACATACAGTACTGTTTCGCTGTTTCACAGCTGATCAGTGCGGCTAGACAGGCAACTACCTGCTAGACAGGCAACTGCTGCGTGAGTCATGGGTTTAACGATGCTTTGACCCCGTCCGAACTACCTCTGCTCGATTTGTTTACACAAAGAGTATCGCTTATACGCTAATGGTAATTCGTGTATCACTACTTTTCAATATGCTCAACTCAAGATAAGGAGTATAATTATTATTACACACACATATACATTATATATATATATATATATATATATATATATATATTAGATTACTATGGACGTTGGTGAGGATATTGAAAAATAAATGTTTAAATTTCAACGATATTTCTAGCGGCCGTGTGGTTTGTTCCCTTCTAATGGACTCAGAGTTGGCTCTCTGGCCGGGTCCGAATCTTCCGACGAGCGATAATCATGACACCCAGCACTGATGGTTCCCGAAAAGATAAAACATTAGTGTATGTTGGTATTTAAAAATGATTATGTCAGCCCATTTAAAAACTCGTTTTTTATTGTTGCGCACTTTTAAGTTGAAATGAAAGTTAGTCACTTTAGCTCACATGCCAAGATCATAATGTTATAATAAATTAAGTCGCTCTGAACGGACGTCAGAACATTTAAATATAAATGTTTAAATTTCAACTATATTTCTCGCGGTTACAGTTTGCCTTATGGTTTGTTCCTTGCTTATAAAATCAGAAATGGCTTCGAGGCCGGGTTTGAAATCTCCCGACCAGCAGTAACTTTAACACTCTGCACTAATGATTCCCGAAATGGTGAAGCAATAGTGCATGTTGGTATTTAAAATTATAATAGTAATAATTATAAGTATATATAAAAAAATTATATAATGGTTATAAATCCCTTACTATTATATATATATATATATATATATATATATATATATATATATATATATATATGTACATACATACATACACATATATATATATGAATATATATATGCATACATATATATATATACATACATATAATTATATATATATATGTATATATGTCTGTAGAAATATATTTTCTTATTATATATCAATCCTTATATAAGAAGCGCAATGTAATTACAGAGCAATATAGAGAATAAATGACAAAATGTTATGTTCCAACATAGATGATGTTGACCAACTTATAATTTATTCCTTTAATTCAGTTGAGTTATACAATTCTTGAGAGTATCTGTTTGGTAACGCAAAATCAATCACTTAATTATTATCTCGATAGTGAATCTATTATGCCTTTACCTCATCAGAAAAAATAGCAAAAATCAATCCGTCAAAAGGAATTGAAATGTGATTTGACATGGCAAAAATCCGAAAATTGGAAGAGAAGCTGCAGTTACTTTCAAATATTTTTCCATTACCCCATATTGAATTTCTTATATAATAATTAAGTAGTTGATTTTTCACTACAAAAGATATACTGTCAAGAATTGTATAAGTCAACTGAATTAATGGAATAAATTATAAGATGGTCAACATCATATATTTTGGAATATAACTTTTTTTCATTTATTCTCTCTCTTTCTCTCTCTCTCTATATATATATGTATATATATATTAAAAGCGAATATATATATACATATGAATATATATGTATTATAGCTTATGTATATGCATGTTTGTGTTCACAGGATAAAATTTACTCTACGATAGAGATATAAAACACCCTTTAAAACTAACAAAAACAATAGAAAATAAACAAATAAACAAATACAATAAATAAACATGCATATATATATAAACTATCATACATATATGTGTATGTATGTATATATATATATATATATATATATATATATATATAAACTAACAAAAAAAACTAACCTAGATTTAAAACAGGTCAAGACAGTAGATATCCAGGCTTAATAGAGCACACACAAAGAATCAGGTCAACCAGAGGTCAAATGAGCCTTTGTCCTATAAGTGCATGTTTATTGGCTGATAGGAAGGGCGCGGTGGATACTAGAAAGCTGATTGGCTAACTAAAATCTCAATAGAAGGTGCGTATATAAAAACGACAGACAACCACAGAATCTGCCCATAAAGCTCAAGAATCCTAGAGTGGATAATACGCGGGATATTCAGTGTAGCTTAATCGCCACATATATTTTATAAATTACTAACTAGCTCTACCTATGTATGGAGCACTTTTGAAGTAAATGCTTAAAGTTTACGCATAAATTTATACTCTATATATATATATATATATATATATATATATATATATATATATATATATATATGTCCGGTGTATTACTGCCAAGTCGGAGGAATAGTGGTCCAGGGGAAAAGTCAGTAATCCCCTGGACCATCGACCAGGCTGGCTTTGATATTGCGGGAGGTCATGTTAGTGATGTTCTCGACGTATGACCAAACGTAGTAATCTATCAGATTACAATCGGAAGAGGAGGGGGAGGAGGAATGACATGGTAAATATTGAATTCATTCTTATAATGGACTGCCACGGTTGTATGAAATTCCTTTTCTTATAACTAGTATTCACCATTCAAATTACATTTTCAATATATGTGCTGAAAAGCAAAATATGTGTTTATTCATAACTGAACATTTTGCTAACCTCATTTTATTTCCTCTGATGATATGAGCCACTCTTGAAAATCCATGGATTACGGAAATTAATATAACCCCCTTCTCTATATTCCTTTTGTCAAACAATAAATTCTTAACCCGAATATATGTGTTTATATTTTGGTTTACAGAATTTAACTTTAGTCATTAAACTTATATACATATATATATATATATATATATATATATATATATATATATATATATATAGATAGATAGATAGATAGATAGATAGATAGATATATTATATTATATTATATTATATTATGTGTGTGTACATGTCCTATTTTCCGATATCAAACCCAATACTAGTAATAATTATTTTTACTTACAAAACTTATTTTTACATTGCTGGTACTAATGAAGAAATGATAATTATTTACTGTTTCTAATCTACCAATTAATCTTAGCTGGCCTACTGTTGATTTTATATGCCTGACATTACTGCTTCTGCGGTGGTAATGACTTTAATTAAAGTTTAAAATGAAAATGTCAAGTATTATTGTGCGATTATACTTTAAACAGAAACGTTTATTTCGGACGTGCACCTGTCGTATCAATGAACCTATTGTTGATTTTACATGTCGGACCTTTCGGCTTGTGGTGTTATAAAACTTCTCAAATGAATTTGTGACGTTAGGCTGTGTAAAGTATTAACTTTAGTAAAGATCGATTGCTACTTTTATTGATTATCAATACGTATCGAGGATATTTTGATACAAAACCCTCATAGCTTATAAAGTACCTTCGTGTGAAATTTCATAAAAATCGAGCCAGCAGTTTTCGAGTCCATGCGGAACTCTCTCTCTCTCTCTCTCTCTCTCTCTCTCTCTCTCTCTCTCTCTCACAGACTAAAAGTCCCTTTTACATAATAGTAGATTATACGGTCGTACAATAGTTAAAAGAAAATGTTTTTTTTTATTTATTAATGATGTGTACTATATACATAATCAGGAAATTTTCAAATAAAATGTTTTGTCGAGTGATCTACTACGTTTCCAGAGTTGACTATAGATAAGTTTGAACGAAATGTATCAGTTCTACAAAATAGCGCTATCTTTCGTCTAATTGGCTAAAACAGTTAATGCAAACATCCACAAGCAAACAAAAAAATAACAAATATAATATCTCGCTTCGTCTCTATAGAGAAGATGCACCGAAAGATAGTCGAACGGAAATCTGGTTAACAGACATTACACATACTAAGAATTCCCTGCTGGGCATTTCATAAAACATATATTTAGATCGAACGTTTAAATTTTTGTCTAATAGAGAAATGGTATTTTAACACGACGTCTTAGCCTGTTAAAAACGGATAAAATGTATAGCACGTTGACGTAGAAATAATGTGTTTAGTGACACTTTTAAAACAAATGGAATATTTCCATGGCTAAATTCTATTAATCCTTATCTGTTCCTTTCTGTACATCAACGGATAGTGTAACAGTTTGTTCGGGGTAGCGTATCATATTAAACGTCAATACAAAATTTAAGCCAGATCGACTTAGTAGTTTCCGAGGGAAAGGTGAATGGACAAACAAAGAGACAGTGAGAGATATATAGTTAATATTATTTTTCGACAAACAATATATGGATATGATATAACATATATTACCCATCCATTATTTAGGTTTAAAGAAATTCAACTACAATATCTAATTTATAAATTCACTATGTCTGTCTGCCTGTCTGTCTGTCTCTCTATATTTTCAAAGTCTATCTCTACCGAAAATAAAAGTCGCAGCGTAGTGCAAGGGGATCAAATGGTTGGATTTTTTTAATCGTTCTTTTCTGTGTCTTTAGCCGGTTAAAATAGTTTTAAGGGGTTAAAACGGGTCAAAATTGAAAAAAAATTCTCATACACTTCGTACATTCATTTTAGTTTATTATTAATCAGTTCATATGCGTGTGATGTTTGTACAGTGGTTACGTCACCAGCTTTTAACGCTAAAGTTTTACTTTCGGTTTCGATTCTTTTTTTTCTTCTTTTAGAATCATGACTCTATAATAATATACACGAAATCTGGACAAATTAAAATATTATATTTAAGCGTATTTTACACCGGGCAAAGCCCGCGCCCCAATCCCGCTAGTATAATGTATTTACATATACAATTAAATTTGTAGAAATCTTCTCTCAATAAAAGTAATGCATTTAGAATAACTATCGACGATTGCCGAAATAGTCTTTCTAGTTATTACTGACATGCATTAATATTTGATATAACTTCTAGTTATTTAACGTGCTCGAAATAACAATGACAGCGAATAATGTCATTACGTATCGACTTTCGATTGAAAAGTGTTTTAATCAGCAATTGTCTTATATGACTCAGAAGAAAAAGGTCACCAGTCCTAAAATGTCGCGTGAAAAAGAAAATACACGACTTTTTACTTCTGTTTGTTCCAACATATTTCTTCCATTACAATTTGGCATCGGTATGCCTCACAAAACTAAACTTGACTTCTGGCCAAAGAATCTCCACAGGTAATGTAATGTTACTAACGTTTACACGCGAGACCCACACGTTGTTGCAGAATACGTCACAAGGAACAGAAGATTATTAATAACTCAACTCCTTTTTTCTTCAACAACGACATTTATTTCCGGGTATTTTACGGAAAATAAACAAACAAAAAGAAAAAGTGATACCAAACGTGCTCATCTTATCTGACGTCTGTCCCCTCGAACGTCATCCCCGTCTCTCACTTTTTTCTCTCTAACCCCTGGCCTATCGAACGAAGTTTCGAAATGCATTCAAACAGTGCTCTTGAACGTGATCGACAGTCTGCGCACACACTTTTTTTTATAGCCTTTTCCTACGCAAATGCCTCGGTATTTGTGTACGCGCGTCCACGCTCTGCTACACAATACTAGAATTTTTTTTACCGGCTGCTAAACCCCGCGTCAGAATATATCTACAGCTAAGTGAAAATCACCACACACGTTAGCATCTACAATCTCTTACTAACAAAAAAACAAAAAAAAAAAAAACAACAACAATAACAACAAAAACACACTAATCAACACTTTGCCGACTTTGAAGATGTGAGGTCGCATGATGTGGCCCTCACTTGAAACCTCACCAAAGACCATATCGTCCGAAGCGTTGAGCAGTGCTCTCATTCGTTTAGCCGTCCGGATTTGCATTTTAAGCGTGCTGGCAATGGTCATGTTTTCATAACTTAGATAGGTAGATCATCAGTTGTGCAGCGGCGCATCTCCGATCTCCCTCGTTGAACTTTGTGTCATTAATAGACCTCTACTGATTGCATTAAATTAAATTAACATATGTTTAAACAAAAAAACAAAACAAAACAAAAATTTCACACCCAAACGGTTTTTGAACTAATTAAACAAATAATTTTTACGTGTTGTTTATCATTAATTGTCTTTACAAGTTGCCATATAAATTTATTTTTTGTATGGATAATATTTACTATCTTTTCATTTGATATTGTATTTCCCTTTCAAAAGATAAATTACTATCATTCGTCCAATATTTCGTCATTTAAATAATATTTGGTTAGGTTTACGTTCCACTAAACGTGTGTTAATTAAGCGTAAGCCAGTTGAATATCTATCGACCATCCGTTCGAAAGCGACACGAATTCTAGTTTTTTTTTCATGTGTAAAAAATACATAATAAAAACATCCGGGTACGGTATATTATTTAATTGGATTTCTTTATTGAGATGAGTATTGTTTTATTAACAAAAACGTCTTCGGGGCTAGTGGCGCAGTTGATAGAGACGTTGAATCTCTACGGTTCCAAGAATTGGAATAGCGGTTTCAATCCTACCCAAAGCCGGCTAAAGGCTTGCGTAGCCAAGAGACGTGGTGATACGACAACTATGGATGACAGTAATTGATGAGAATGCAGTCAGGAGATTCTGAGTTCCTATCCCGTCGCGATTACCACCTGCCAAAAGAATAGTTGGACGAAGAATCGGAAAACAACATCTAAGATAGATGAGGATAACAGTCCGCAATAAAATAAATTAATTAGGGTAAGGGTTGTGTTACGGATATTGAGGGATAATCAATCGACAAGCAAAGTTCGAATCCGGACAGATGTATACATTTTATTTTTTTTATTATTTCTATCCGTACACCTTATAAATATGTAAGATCCCCGGGTTTCACTTCTGTTTGAATGAGAAACATATTCTTTTAATATTTGCCACGTCAACTAAGCAACTTTCAGCGTATGCAACGTGGATATAAGGCCACGTAGCGTTTACTCAACTTAAATTAGGAAAATTCTACTCAACTTAATACCAGCATTTCGCGAAATTTACCGTTTTTAGCCTTATTTTTACAAAGCCAGCTTTTCTTGCATCAAAGAAAAATGCATCTATTAGTGTGTGTAACAAATTGTACATTGCAGGGACTGCTAGGAAGAACCTATCTTGCCTTGACAGTGTTTTTTCAAACCAGCTACGAAACTTAGTACCAGTTTTTCTTTCCTGCAACACCTTCTTCACAAAAGATACGTTACAAGCCTGGATGTTCCACCGTTATGTTCATGGTAAGTGCTCTTCTGAGCTTCAATCACCTTGCTAAAGTTTCACAAGCAAACACTTGTCTCGATACAACCACTATCAACAAGTCCCCTTTACTCGCTATTTGATCCTAGATCTAAACGCAAGTTATATGAACAAAGCTTTTTTTTAGAACTACCCGCCTGTGGAATTCTGTTTCACTGATGCCTTTTTCACCTTACAAAAATATTGTTTAGGCATTTAATAATATAATCTTAAGTCATAGCACGCGTAGCATTGATTTAATTCATTAAAACATGTTGCATAAATTATGTGGCACCAATATATGATCCGCGGAAATACTCTTCAAACAGTTAATAATAACACTCCATTTTACTGAAATAACCAGCAGAATATTTCGAAAATCACTTTTCGTACACAAACAAATGAAACCCATGAAATAGAAATCTAACATATAAACGGCTATATGTCTCTCTGCCAGTCTGCCTGTTGGTCAGTTCGTCTGTCTGTCTGTCTATCTCCATGTTTCCAAACTGTAACTTCTCCGAAACTAAAAGTCGCAGAGCATCGCCCGCGACCATATCTGTTCCGGCAGATACTGCAAGTAAAGACCACATGTGGGTGCGACCCCACATATAAGCCTTGGAAAATGGAGGGGAAATCCTTCATAAAAAATTGTCACTATCCAGCTCCCCTAGTCCACGGGGAGTTGGTCCCCATTTCCTTTTCACTCCTCACATTAAAAATCGGCCTTGTACCTAATTTGCTCGGTGGGGGAGCAAATAAATATCAACCCCACATATAAGACCTTGGTCAATGTAGGGACAACCCTTCATACCAATTGTCATTATCCAGCTCCCCTACTCCCCGGGGAGTTGGTCCCCATTTCTTCTTCACTCCTCACATTAAAAATCGGCCTTGTACCTAATTTGTTTGGTGGGGGAGCAAATAAATACCAATCCCACATATAAGACCTTGGTCAATGTAGGGACAACCCTTCATACAAATTGTCATTATCCAGCTCCCCTACTCCACGAGGAGTTTGGCCCCATTTCCCCTTCATTCCTCACATTAAAAATCGGCGTTGTGCCTAATTTGCTCGGCGGGGGAGCAAATAAATACCAATCCCACATATAAGACCTTGGTCAATGTAGGGGCAACCCTTCATACAAATTGTCACTATCCCGCTCCCCTACTGGTCCCTATTTCTCCTTCACTCATCACATTAAAAATCGGCCTTGTGTTTAATTTACTCGGTGAGGGAGCAAATAAATACCCTTTTCTTGGCCTTTTGGCCAAGATCAAAGTGTAGTATATTTTCTGATACATACATCGCGCGAAGCCGTGCTGTTCTGGCGACAACTGACGAGTTTTTTGGGTAGCTTTCTCTACGCACCCCCACTTTGTCCGTCTTTCTCTGCTCTCTCGAACTGATAATTTACGACCTTCCCGCGAGGGAGGGGCGGAAACACTTTCTCTCTTCCCTCCACTACCCACTCCGTCTCTCAGTTCTATCTCCCCTCTTGCCTCCTTTGGTGCCACTTCTTTTTGGCGCCAAAAGCGGCTAACCACTTTGGACGCCGACTCCATGTCACTCCTTTTCACGATTTCCAAACACAAAGAGAGCTTTTTAAAAATTGACACCCCCAGCCCAGGGGGCACCAATACAGATACCCCCAGCCAGGGGGCGACCATAGAAACAACGATTCCCCAACGGGGGGAGCAAAAATACCAACAATCAACAGAGCATACCGCCCGGAAAATGAACCAAGTAACGCCCCCCAGACGGGGGAAAACTCACCAGCAGCTCCCCAAGAGGACGACTCCCCCCCAAAGGGAGAAAAAACAATGTGGGACGGGGCATCCCGCTATCACAACAAAAATCAAAAGGCAGTAGCTCCAAAGGACGATAAAGAGGGCAATGCTCCCCAAGAGGCCGATTCCCCAAAAAGGGAGGCTCTTCCTGGAAGAAGCATTAAGCAAGGAGAGTCGGTCCCAAAGGAAAGCGGAAAGGGAAATGTCCCCCAAAATAGCAACCCTTCCACAAAAGAACAGCAAAAGCAATCCAACCCCACCAAAGATCCAACACAACAAGAGAGTCTGCATGGGGGAAAACGGTAGAGAAGCAACTGTCTCCTCAAGAGTATAGAGACTTGTACTTGACCAAGTACAGACAATACATAGAGGGGGCAGAAATTAAACCAGTGCCAGGCGCCTGGGAGGCAATCGAAGGCAGAGTCCACTCCCTCATCATCTCCGATAAACCGGAAAACCGCCTCCCAGGGATGCAAAATGAAGACATGGCGGGGCTCCTATACAAGCTAAACATCCCGGTACTATCCCTGTATCAGAGGAGCTATGCCATGTGTGACATCCTCCTACCCACCTAGGAAGATGTAAGAAATCAATCACGGGAGAATAAAACTAAAGCCCGAATATCAGGGCAGGACAAGGACCCGGGTGCGGGTATTCAATGTCCAGCAGAAATCCTGCGATCCTTCTCCACACAGTTCGGCGAGGTGGAAAAAATAACCCCAGGACAGTCGAAAACCGACATGCCCTTGGGCAGCTACACTGTGGCCATGAGGCTAAAGAAAGAAGGCTTCCAGGCGATACCAGCACGGCTGACATTTAAGGAGGCAACTATGACGGTGGTGGTAGAGGGCCGACGTGCGCACTGCTGGTTCTGCCAAAAGCAGGGTCACATGGCCAAGATCTGCCCTCAAAGGTCAACCCCTACTCAAGTGACACCAAAAGCGGTCCCAACATCTGAGACAGCACCAGTGTCCAAGCAGACTGTCACAACTCCTGCAACCGGAGCACCAACCCCAGCACCGAGGAAACCCAAAGTTGCGCAGGAGGCCGGCTGGGTGTGCAGCACAGTAACGAGGTGGAGGCGGAAGCCCACAGTCTCATCTGCAGCCGTCCCACCACCAACCCAGCAACCGAAGCAGCAACAACAACAGTAGCCTCCACAACAGCTGCAGCAACAGCCATGGAAGCAAACACAGCAGTAGCAGCCAAACCAGCCGTTCAACAAGCTGCAACAGCAGCATCAGTTGCCACGGTTGGTTCCAAAGTTAATGCCGCGAAAGCAACGGCAACAACAAAAACAGCAGCAGCCGAAACAGCAGCAGCAACAGCCAGACAGGAGCAGCAGCAACAAAAACGGCCGCAGCAACCAAAGCAGCAATACCATCAACCAAAGAAATAGCAATTAGAGGAGTAGCAACAACCAACGGTCCCCACACCAATTGAGACGGGGACTAAGCGAAGAAAACACTGCTCTTCTGAGGATGAATCCGCTAGCAAGAGGGAGAGGAACTCAACCTCACCACTTCCCGGTTCATTCGAAAGAATAAAAAAGAAAAGCAAAAAGGGAAGAAAAGGCAGCCCCCACTCCCTGTGAGCATACACCAAACAACAACACGGTCCACTTCCCCCCCAAACCACATACTGCAACAACAGTAGACACCGCACCAACACCAGACATCGCACCAACACAAACACCAACACCACACAAACACCAAACACCGCACCAATACCAAGACCAACACCGGACGCCACACAGACACTCGTCCCCACACAAATGTAAATTGAGCCGCCACCCAAGAAAGAAAAGAATGAACCCGGGAGGGAGAGAGACCCTTCAGATTCTCCCACTCACGGACTTACACCAACAGGGGCCCTAGCTCTCGAAACGAGCGAAAAACTTTGTTTTGCAGATCCCCTGTCTGTGGCAACGAACTTACCACACCGGCAGAGAAAAAATTTAAAACCTCTGCTGGAGTGCCAACAGATAGGGGGAAAACACGTTAATGTCCTCTCTAATTTCCCCGACGCCCCACGGCTAACAACTTTCACCAGGCTTCTAGAGGCCTGCAAGACCAACGTGTGGACAATGCTGGAGGCCGCTGAAGGGGCTGTTCCGAGAATTGAACTGATTAGAAAAATCACCCTTCCCTTGAGGAACTCGCAAAATAATGCAAGGGAAGGGTCCCAGTGTTGGTTTATCCATCACTCTATAGAGCGCTTACATTGACTTACCCCTTGGACATCGGTGGCATTGCGAGAGAAGGTCAGGACATGAAATACCTTACCGCCTTGAGCATTGCATACAACGTCGGTGTCCTTCCCCGGCTGACTTCGGAGCTGAGTGTAACACACCTTAAGGTATGTACAATGGCTTTAAATTTGGCTAGTCTGAATGCGAGGGGCTTGAGATCATCGAGCCAAGTGGCTCGCCTCCGGCACGACCTCTTGTCTCTGGTAGTGGATGTGGCTGCGATTAAGGAGACACATTTCATTTCTTCTGTGGACTGTCAGGTGCTGGCCCGAGATTTTGAGGTTTTATCAGCATATGGCAGCCTCCTTGCTAGTTAAACATACCCTGTCCGCAACGGTCGACGTTGTCCATAGGGATGCGGAGGGCAGGCTGGCCGTGGCAGATGTTGCCGTAAAAGATTCTGTGTTTCGGGTGATTGCGGTTCATGCTCCCAGCACCGCTCGCGAGAGGGTCTCATTCTTCAATCAGCGTTTGTAGATTGTCGGAAGCGGGTAGTACTAATCGGGATTAGAATGCCATCTTAGACCCCGAGATAGATAAGGTAGGAGGCAAAGGTAGAGGGTCGGAGAGGTGTGAGTCCAACCTGACTGATCTGAGTGCTAGATGCGGTCTGGTCGAGCATCCGGGGCGGGAGATGTGGACGTGGACCAATAGCGTTTCCTCCTATCAAAACACTTACTTAGGCAGGATGTTAGTTACGAGAGGCGAAGTAGACTTCTTATCTTGTCCCACATTCACTTGGCTAGGCCAGACGGACCAAAAACTAGGAAATAGGGTGACAGAGCGGGAGGTTTTTACTGCGCTGAAGCAGGTCAACTGTGACAGGTCAACTGTGACAGATCGCCGGGTCTGCCATACGAACTGCATTTGAGGCTGTCACCCATGTTTCTGCCTCTTCTGACGGATGTGTTCAACCATTGGTTTGGATCCATCTCGGGGCAAGTCACCAAGAGACGGATCACATTGCTGAGGAAAAGTGGTGGGGAAGAGTTAAGTGATTACAGGCCCATAACTCTGTTAAACACAGTTGAAGATTTTGGTCAAGATCCTGTCAAATCGGCCGCAGGTTATTATCTGCGAGTTGTTTGAACCGGAACAGAACTACGCTGTGAAGGGGAAATCGATTCAGAACAACTTGCACCTGATACGCACGATCATAGAGGGAGGGATAGATGACGACACAGAAGCCGTGCTGATCAACTTAGATCAGTCCAAAGCTTTTTATAGGGTCGACCATCGTTTCTTAGCATCTGTCCTAAACGCTGCCGGTTTTAAACCGGAATTCTGCAAGTGGATTTCCATGATGCATCGACAGCCCAGAGCCGTCTTGCAAGTCAACGGAAAGCGCTCGAAACCCTTTCTTATCTCTCGGTATGTTCGTCAGGGTTGTCCGCTATCACCCCTGTTCTATGTTCTGGCTTTGTAGCCCCTGCTCCGCAAGCTGAGATGTGGGTAGGCAAATTCGTACCTGCGCGGAATTGCAATACTCGGTGGCTCAGTCGCCAAGGTAAACGCGTTCGCCGATGATGTCATGGTTTTTTGTCGAGCTTCAGAGACATCGAGATCGTGTCGGAGGGGCTCGCTCGGTACGAAAAAATTACAGGACGAAGAAAAACCGTAGCAAGTCGGTAGGACTGCGGTTTGGCGCCTGGAGTAGCAACGCCAACCTCCCGGAGCCCTTCAGCTGGATGGATGGACCGGTTCAGATCCTCGGCGTCTGGTTCGGACCGGGTCGCCAGCTTGACAAAAATTAATTTGAGGTATGGTCAAAGGTAGTGGCTGCAGTCAATTCCTGGCTTTCTAGGAAACTTTCCTTAAAGGGTAGAGCGTAGGCGTGCGCAATTTACGATTTCCTCTCTTACTTTACCGACTGGCCGTACTCTCCTGCTTGCACAACACCTAAAAGCTCTCGTCGAACTCTTGTCCTCGCTTCTTTGGGACAGAAAGACACTGGATGAGTAGACAGGTCTGCATTCAACGTCCGTTTTAGGGAGGCTTGGGAATGCAGGACTTGAACTGTCATCGAGACGCTGAGAGGCTGGACTTCCTGAGCCACTATATGCAAGATAACCAACCGTGGCACCCCGTGGGTACTGCCGCATTCCCCGACCTCATTCTTGACCCTTCTATCGAGAGCCGTCGCAGGCCGCGGGGAGAATCTGCCCAGATGAAAGAGTGCCGAGCCGTGCTAAAATGACTACCAAGTTCAAGTGACTTTGTGACTGCTACCCATGGGGAACTCCACAGGGATCTAGTACAGGGGGCCGCCGCCCACCCGCTATGCGTGCGTTTGGGTTCGCAGCAGAGTGAGATCCGCTCCGCATTGAGCTGGGTGCCAGGTTCGAGTCATCTGAACAATTCGGAGTTCTCTCTGACCTTGTGATTGGCCCGAAATGAATTTCCATTCAACAGCATACAATGCAGTTCTGAATTTTTGGAGTGGCCTGATTGTCCGCGTTGTGGGACAACAGCCGTAGAAACGACTGATCACGCTGTCTTCGATTACTGCGAACTCCGCCGGTACTGGTCGTATGTCAGCGAAGTGACGCATCGCATAAATCCTGAGCATCATCGCCCAATTACCGTATCCAATGTCATGGACAATGTGAGACCGCCGTGGGACCGGGAAATACAAATGGTCTACGTTACGATCCTGGCCGTGGCGAGAATGATGATTTATAATCGCATCTGCAAGGTTACCAAGGGGTGTTGTCTTTTTCTGATCCGGATCTGACCGCTTTCTTTAAACACCAACTGCGGGTGAAAGATGTGATAGGAGAAGGCTGCATCGCGCGGCATTTGACAGAAGATGGATACATGTAGCAAGTCTGTGTGTATGAAGAGGGGCCAAATTTGAATACGTGTCTCCTGCCTAGGTGTGGAACGCACAGTTCCATAAAGTAAAATTAAACAATTAGCCTCTCAGCTAGGTGAGTGTGTTTTCCATCCCTCCTCGATTAGGAAGCCTACAAGATACCCACCCCTCCTACTTGCAATTTTTGTTTTCACCCCTTCTTCTAAATTTCACCCATCTTGCAGAGAAAGAAATAAAAACTAACCGCCATCCCTTACCCACAAAATTTTATTTTCTCCATTCACCCGCATCTAGAAAGCATCCCCACTTAGAGACTGACCCGTAGAAGCAAGGTTCCTTTTATAAACCTAGTGGAACGATAGTCTATCAACCAGAAGAGGGTGGAAGGGTTCTACTAATCACCTTTTTTCCGCCCACGACTCAAATGAATTATTGTATCATGTTTATTGTTATCTTTTTTTGTTTTTACACGTCAATAAAAAAATGTTTTAAAAATTGGGAGTTAAGTAGGACGCCCCCATGTATGAAAGGGCGAATGCGGTATTATGGTGAAGGAAGATACTAGCTGGGAGAAACTTTTGATTTTGTTTAGTTCTGGAGTGATAAGGATGACCAAGGACTCCTACAATCTCGCTTTTTGAGTTGGCCATGTGCCTCAGTTTTTTGGTCATTGTTGATTTTCAACGTGTTTTTAACATGAATAAAGGATTTAATATCTACAAAGTGTAGTATTTATTCCGGCAGATACTGCAAGCAAAGACCATATGTGGGGGAAACCCCACATATAAGACCTTGGTCAATGTAGGTGCAACCCTTCAGATAAATAGCCATTATCTTAGTTTGTGCCTAATTTGCTCGGTGGGAGAGCAAATAAATACCAACCCCACATATAAGACCTTGGTCAATGTAGGGTCACCCATTAATACCAATTGTCACTATCCAGCTCCCCTACTTCCCGGGGAGCTGGTCCCCATTTCCCTCACATTAAAAATCGGTCTTGTGCCTAATTTGCTTGGTGGGGGAGCAAATAAATACTTAAATTGTAGTATCTGCCAGAGCATATACTGCAAGCAAAGACCATATGTGGGGGCAACCTTGGTCAATGTAGGGGTAACCCTTCATACCAATTGTCACTATCTAGCTACCTACTCCCCGGGGAGTTGATCCCCATTTCCCTATCACTCCTCACATTAAAAATCGGCCTTGTGCCTAATTTTCTCAGTGGGGGATCAAATAAATACGAACCCCGCATATTAGACCTTGGTCAATGTAGGGGTAACCCTTCATGCCATTTGTTTCTATCCAGCTCCCCTACTCCCCGGGGGTGTAAATCCCCATTTCTCCTTCAATCCTCACATTAAAAATCGGCCTTGTGCCTTATTTGCCTGTTCGGGGAGCAAATACATACCCCTTTCTTTACCTTTTTGCCAACATCAAAGTGTAGTATATTTTTCCGGTAGATACTGCAAGAAAAGACCATATCGGGGACACCCCAACATATAAAACTTTTGTCAATTGTCACTATCCAGCTCCGCTACTGCCCGGGGAGCTGGCCCCAATTTCCTCTTCACTCTTCACATTAAAAATCGGCCTTGTGCCTAATTTGCTCGGTGGGGGAGCAAATAAATACCCTTTTCTTTGCCTTTTTGCCAAGATTAAAGTGTAGTATCTGTTCTTACTACATGCTGTACTTATGTTTGTATCTTTGTGATATAAAGTGGGGGATCACTTTTCTTTAATTATTTCATGTAAAATGATCACCCGCTTTTCAACCAGTCAGTCTGAATGCCATTCAAGTCATTCTCCAGATCATTTAAGTTGGTTTTGAAGGATTCCAGCACTTTTTTAAGCATTCAAGTCATTCTTAAGGTACTTCAATTCATCCTTAAGTTCATTACAGTCATTCTAAGTCATTTACTTTTTATTTATTTAAGTCATATCAGTCCATTTTTCGGACATTTTAGTTTATCTTTAAGAATTTCATGTCAATCCTACATTCACGCATTCATTCATTACACGAGAGCACGGGACTAATGGATATCGGCCTTATTACTTTTGAAATCACGATTTTATGATAATATATACAAAATGTGAACAAATCAAAATATCATGTTTAAGCCTATTTTACGTCCAGGCAAAACCGCCCCCCCCCCTCGGCGGAAATTATTATCTAAAATATTAAAAAATATATTAGTATTATGTTTTGGAATCTTTTTATTCGGGGATTGATAATTTCTATTCTTTACATTATTTGAACTGCAGTTCTCATTATGATATTATTTTCAGAATATTTCCGTCGATATAACCTCCACAAAGACCCGTGTCTTAATGCATAAAATGCCAAACAATTGTAACATAGCCTCTGTTAAAGGTTAAGAGAAGCAGTCATATGCAAATGACCTGCGCCATATGCAGATAAATAAAGGATACATGCCTTCAGAGAAGCAAGTATTCGAGTGGTACTCGCGAAGTGTTCGAGACGTAGAGGATTCGAGACGTGTTCGAGACACGAGTCCAAAAAAAGACATGTTACACACGTTGTCTGATAAAAGAAAGAGAAGGGCGTGTGCAACACACGGCCGAGCAAAGAAAAAATAATACGTGTTCGACACATTGGAACAAAAGAAACAGAACGACCTGTTAAGCACCTTAGTAATCAAGAAGACTTTTGAACACGAAACAAGAGGTTATTTTGGATGTACCAGAAAATAAATTTCTCTTGTTTCAACCGACAATAAATAAATTAATGATTAAATTAATAAATAAATAAATAAATGAATAAATAAATAAATGAATAAATAAATAAGTGAATAAATAAATAGATAAATGCATAAATAAATAAATGAATAAATAAATGAATAAATAAATAAATGAATAAATAAATGAATGCATAAATAAATGAATGAATAAATAAATGAATAAATAAATAAATGCATAAATAAATAAATGAATAAATAAATGAATAAATAAATAAATAAATGAATAAATAAATAAATGCATAAATAAATAAATAAATGAATATATAAATAAATAAATGAATAAATAAATAAATACATGAATATATAAATAAATAAATGAATAAATAAATGAATAAATAAATGAATTAATGAATAAATAAATGATTAAATAAATAAATGAATTAATAAATAAATCAATGAATAAATAAATAAATGAATAAATAAATGAATAAATGAATAAATAAATGAATAAATAAATACATGAATAAATAAATAAATGAATAAATAAATAAATGAATAAATAAATAAATAAATGAATAAATAAATGAATAAATAAATAAATCAATGAATAAATAAATAAATGAATAAATAAATGAATAAATAAATAAATCAATAAATAAATAAACAAATAAATGAATAAATAAATAAATGAATAAATAAATGAATAAATAAATAAATCAATGAATAAATAAATGATTAAATAAATAAATGAATAAATAAATAAATAAATAAATGAGTCCTATTGTTTTCCTTTATCTTTGTTTCATTGCGTCTTTCGGCATACAACGTGTGGGTTCCAAGTGTCGACACGTAAGGACTACGTTGCACAATAACCAGTTTAAATTGCCGTTCTTCTAGAACTTTCTGGTTAACTACTCAGTGCGAGCGATATTAAGAATAGAATTACACATTATATAAGAATTCTACCCGGTTATGGCTGACATAAAGACAGCAGGCTCTCTTCGTGGATTGAATAAAGAGTTCCGTCCGAAATTTCGTGCAAAATTCCGAGTTCAACAGAAGGATTCCCAAGTTCAACAATATAAAATTGAAGATGATCAAAGTATATATATATATATATATGTATATATATATATATATATATATATATATATATATATATATAGAGAGAGAGAGAGAGAGAGAGAGAGAGTGAGAGAGAGGGGGGAGGTTTTTATGATAACGTACAACATAAAATCGCAATACGAAAACTCCAAATAATAAAAAAAGTTAATAGTTCATACCGGTATATTGAAACTTACATGAGATTTTTCATCATAAAAAAATAGTGCATTAGTAATATACATATGGTTAAATACTCAAGCATTAATTTTTTTACACTTCGCCACTGGATTGTTCACTATATCCTTTCAACTTACAATTTCCGGGATTAATTCGATTCACTTCTGTCAAAACTCGCTACTCTAAATTAAATACACGCTATCGAAACTCGCCATATCACAACTCAACACACTGTTGTCAAATCTACTTTAAACATTGGTCACTGCCGTCAAAATATGCTATTCTAACGTCCACATCAAAAATTAAAAAAATCTGAGGCTTTTTGTTCACATCGGATGTATCCCATTTGCACATAATGTTATAAGATTGCAAGCATATACAAAGATAAGCAGCGACCATCCTTTTTCTTTGCACCTGATACTACAGGCTGCGCAAATACAGGTTTGTACCAATTTTTGAAACAGTTTATCAGAATATACTCCGCTTATTCCTTTTTTCATCAATCAATGAAATGTTCTTATTTGGTTACGTAAAAATAAAATAAAATAAAAACACCAGCTTGTTTTAATAGTAAACGGTTTTAATCAGTTCAAATTTACCGTTATACAAATTAAAAAACAAAACAAAATAAACAAAAAAAAAACACAATTTTTTTGCCGTCAGTGCTACATTTTTTTTTTTTAGATGTTTAATGAAACTGAATTATGTTTGTGAATTACGGTAAAATAATTTCACTTTAATCTACTTGAAACTTCAAAGTTTGAATGAAATTGAAAGATATCTAAACTACTTAAGTATTCTGGATAATATATAGCGGGCAAATAAAATGTCCGCCTTTTATATATATATATATATATATATATATATATATATATAACTTTTCTTTCTATTAACAGAATATATATATATATATATAACTTTTCTTTTCATTAACAGAATATATATATGCATATATATATATATATATATATATATGTGTCTCTCTCTCTCTCTCTCTCTATATATATATATATATATATATTTAAATATACAAGTATGTACAAAAAAGTATTTTCTTTCCAATAATTTCACGTATTATTACTTGAGGCTGAGGCGCTCGTTACACCCGCTAAACCATTCATTTAATCAAAGGAAATCATTTTGAATGCAAGAGATTGCAATATCGAAAGCATTTTTCTTTTTCCGTGCATTTTTATCAAAAAGTTTTACCTTTATCTATCGACGTTTTCTTAAAACTAAAATTTGTATGTCTCTATACTTTTACTAGCAGGGAGGGCCGATGTTGTCTGGGATTGAATAAGGATCAACAAATGCCCCCCCATACTTTTATATCATCGTAATCTTTGAAATTCTTCATTTTCCATTCGAATAACTTGCCCGCATAATCGCTTTGACACGCTGGTTCTCGTCAGATCACTGAAGGTAAGCAACGTCGAGCCTGATTAGTACCAGATGGGTGACCATTAAGGAATTCTAGGCGTTGGATGTGCTATCTGCTTATCTCGGCATTTGTTTCCAGTCGTCCTGTACATACACTTCACTTGCCAATGGTATGTAACAATGTCGACACAGGAGAAGTGTGGTTGGATATTGTACACCTTCTGCAATAAAACTTTCACGGGTAGACACCCCTTCGTGGGTATCCATACTCTGTCCAAGACTGAAGCAGCCCTAACTTGCCCGCTCTAGTCGGGGATCCATTGCGGTGTACCAGAAAAAAAAAACTTCACATGCCTCCCTACAATCCACAATCCATTGTAGTCTACATTGCACTATAGAGAATCCAATGCTGATTTTATAAAATTATCTGAAAAAAAATGCCTTCACTTAAATTTTAAAATGCAAAAGTGAGATATCATGATTCAATTGTGCTTTAAAAAAACATTCATTTCGAACGCGCCCCTGTCTTATAAAGGAACGTACTTTCTGCTTATGCGGTGATAACACTTCTCAAATACAGTTGTGATGTTATGTTGTATAACAGCGTTAACTTTGTTAAAAATCGGACTGTTCTTTCTTTGATCGGAGTTTTGTTCGATTATCAATTTTTCATGCTTATCAGACGTATTCCGATACAAAAACTACGTCAGAAACTCCAGGATATATTAAGTATCTTATTGTGAAATGTTTAAAAAATCGGCACAGCCGTTTCCGCGTCTCTAGCGAACGAACTCGCACACACACACACACACACACACACACACACACACACACACACACACACACACACACACACATACACACTCACACGTAAACAAAGTCCATTATATATAATAGTAGGTGGTTCGATTTAATGTAAATGACAAGATTAGAAGCGGAAATTATAATTTCCGCTTCTAATCTTCTCGTCGACATTATGACAGTTTCCCGCGAGAGGAAGAGGATTCAAATAATGAATAACAGCGGCCATTACGACAAAATATATAAAAAGAAGACGAAGAAGAAGACCGAATGCAAAGAAGAAGAGGGCGAGGAGGACGGAGAAGAAAATACATATGAACAAATACTAAGAATTCGAAAAAGAAATAACGCGTAAAAGAAAAATGAAAAAAAAAAAGACAAAATTTGTCCATTCATAATTCGGTTCTGAGTTGCATTTTTTTTGGTGTTTACTCATATATTTTCCCGACTTACTAAAGATCTCTATTATTTATATTAATTAATTTTATTATAAGTATCGTCAAATATATTAATCGGTCAAGATTTGTTCTTATTATTCGAAACCATGTTAACCGATATATTTCTTAATAGCTAAACACACACATACACGCACACTCAGTCAACTGCCGACTATAATATATATAGTTGCAGGTTCAATACCGGGTTATGCATAGGTACTAGTCTAGCCGCACTAAGGAGCTGTGATACAGCGAAACAGTATTGTATGTAGATGACTATATATAGTTTTGTTTTGTTATTCTTTATTAAATATAGTCATATCTTGCCATGATGTGCTAGGCATAGGTGCTAGTCTAGCCGCACTAAGGAGCTGTGATACAGCGAAACAGTATTGTATGTAGATGACTATATATAGTTTTGTTTTGTTATTCTTTATTAAATACAGTCATATCTTGCCATGATGTGCAGACCGCTTCGATCATAGCAGATCTCATCATGCAAGAAAAATTAAAAATTAAAAATGTGTTCAAGACTATTTTTAATTTTAGATGAGAGAAAATATACTATGCTATGACTGTAAGACATAGTATATTTTTACTGCTCTTAATAGAAATGTTGTTTATTTGTCTTTGTTAGCGATACTTTTTGAATGAATTAAATTATTTAATAGGGAAGTGCAGTTTTACCTAAATGCGAGTTGGGAATAATTTTTCCTTTGACAAATTTGGTACCCCCAAATAGGAAGCGGCATATGTATTGTTTTTTTTTTTTTTAAAATATAATTATCTACTGGCACGTATTTCGTCGTTTAAGACTCATCAGAGTTGCTGAATCTAGCGAGATTCGAAATCGGGGCCCCATGATAAGAAGTCTAAACCTCTTCCACTGGGCTATCTCGTACGATTCCTAATAAATCGCGTTTTTACGTAAATGTTGTTTATTTGGAGTTTAAGCGATACTTTTTTAATGAATTCAATTAAATATACAGAAGTTCATTTTTTACCTAAATGCGAGTTGGGAATAATTTTCCCTTTGACAAATTTGTTACCCGCCAAATAGGGAGCGGCATTTCCAGTCTTGCTAGTTTCAACCACTCTGATCAGGCATTAACGACTAAACACGTGTCAGCGGATATATATATATATATATATATATATATATATATATATATATATATATACGCCGAGTAGTAGAATTTTGGAGGTTGGTATCTGGGCGGCGCATTAATTCACTCGGAGAGATGCACCCCCAGTCTTCGTTAAAACATGCATTCATGGGAAGGTAAATCTGATGCAAAAACGTGCGGTATACTGTATACCAGTCCTGCGGCAGTCATCTGCACTGACAAAGGTTAGCAGTAATACCAAAAAGTGTAGTTGATTTTACACAAAGCCTTCACCACTATAACCAAATAATCTGTGTTAATTTCCAGAGCAACTTAGTTGTTGTGGCGAAACCTCATAGGTCGAAATCGGCATGTCCATCATATACATGATGAGTCGCGGGAAACCAATGTTTTTTTTTAAAAACAAAACAAACTCTGCGAATATTTTTACAAAAAATTTTATAATGTACATAAAAAAACAAACATTTACTAAACTATGCAATTATGGAATATTTAGAAGCGAAAAACTACGTCTGACAAATGATGGTCATTTTCACGAGCACACATTTGATGCCGTTTTCTAAAGTTAGCCTCCATTTTAACTGAAGTTTCTTCACCTATTTTTTTTTTTATATTTTCATGTATAACAGTCTCTAATTCTCCAATCGCGCGAGGTTTTCCAGCAGAGACGCGTGATTTCAAAAGTCCCCACGGACAAAAAATGCACCTGGAAAGATATGGTAAGCTTGGAGGCCACGTGAGATCTCCAAAGCGTGAAATGACATGATTAGGAAATGCAGCTTGAACAGCAGTCATGGACGCTCTCACTGTACAAACTAAACGGCATCTTAAGCAGCTTTAAAGACTACCTTCCTCACTTCCTAGCCCTTACTGAGGGAGAACAAGAAGCGCTCTAAAAACGTCTTCTTTCCGTGACTCAGCATATATATATATATGTATATATATATATATATATATATATATATATATATATGTTTGTTTGTGTGTGTGATGAGTGTTCCAATAGTAATATCTCCTATTATTTTTTATTCTGCCTGAATATTGTGATGTCTGAACTTATGCATTCATAAACTAAAATTCTTCTTGAATATATTGACCGTGTGAGATTCTATGAAAGCAACCCCCTGTCCTGGACGTGCGTCTGAAGCAGTGACACAATATAAAATCTGTGGCGAAGGTGATTTGATTGGTTTTACTATGTCGAAAATATTTCTATAGAAAAAATGTCGCTCGTTATAATAGTACACCCCCACCCATCTTCGGGGCTATTCACCTTTGTTAGTTAAAAGATAGGAGGCTTTACCTTTGAACAAAGCGATCTCCGGATGTACATGCTCATCCATCGTTCCTCGCTGAACTAATCGGTGCATTGAGAATGGTGATGACTATGTAGAAAAATAAATTCTGGAGCATGAAAAATGTCCCGAATCAATCGCATCACTCCCGTTTTCGTAAGTCTTAAACGTTCTGTGTCGAGCGATAGAAGCTTTCTTTTTGGAACTACTCACGTATGTATAGGGTTTCTGAAAATAAACAAATGCTAATTTATACGTCAAAGTAGATGGTAAATTTGGGGTTATTTTTGTATATAACCCTTGTTATATGGATACATTCTGTAGGAAGTGTCAATGCGTAGGCGACTCACGATTTCGCTAAGTAAATAATTTTGACGAGAAAGTTAAATAATGTTGACGAGAATTATATGAACCAATGAAAACCTTATGTCTATTTGATTCATAAAATATGAATGACGTCATTCTGCACATGCCTCATTAAGTATATATCTGAACCTTTGTTTCATTTTCTCTCTTTTCTGTCTCTCTCTCACTCTCTCTCTCTCTCGTTCTCTCTCACTCTCTCTCTCTCTATATATATATATATATGTGTGTGTGTGTGTGTGTGTGTGTATGTATGTGTATTATTTTAATATAGGGTCACATATTTCAGATATGTTATGCAAACATTTCAACTCCAAGGATGTATATTATATTTCGCATGTAGTATTTTATTCTTAATATAGTGTCTTACACGTGTTTCATTGAATGGTGGAAATTTACACAACAACTCTACAGAGGAAAATTTCTGAAGGAAAAATCCCCACAGAATTCCCTTTCCTTGGATTAAAAAGTATAAATGTTTGTAAAAGAAGATGAAAATCTTATAAATCATAAAAGTAAAGATCTTACTTATAGAATATGTCAGTAAGAAGTAGAAATTTTTATAGCGCCATATTTGATTTTTTTCAATTTTATCTATACATTTTAACTCTCGCATATAAATGTTCGAAATTGAACGCCATGAGTTACTCGTTTCTATGATGAATAATTTGTAAGCAGTTTCCAAAAATGCTCGTCAAGTCAAGAAAATTCTCGGAAAACCTATCTATATATCTATAAAAGTGAACGTGTCTGTGTGTCTGTGTGTTTACATTTCCCTACGCAATAACTCTGCCAATTTTTAGTCTACAGACTCGAAATTTGATATACAGCGTACTGAGATTTGGGAAAATCTTTGTGATTGGTTTTCGGCCAGAAATTTGGCAGTTAAGTGGTCAAAGTTTAACGATTTGACTTTTAAGAACTCTACCAAACTCATCCACCAATTTTGTGTCTAAGCACTTGAAATTTTAGATATAGGTTTCTTGGACATGGATCTAACTTAATAACTGAATTTGACTCCAAAACAATAAATATTAAGGGGTCAGAATAGGGGTCAAAGTTTTAAAAAATTGATCTCTTTATTTATTTATTTATTTGCTCAACATACACCTCCAAACACCAGGACAACGCCGGACTAAAATGCTAGCATATCTATAAAAGTAAAAGTGTCTGTCTGTCTGTCTGTCTGTCTGTGTACATTTCCCTACATAATAACTCTGTCAAATTTCAGTCTCCAAACTCGAAATTTGATATATAGGGTAATAAGATTTGGGAAAATCTTTGTAATCCGTCTTCGGCCAGAAATTTTCCTGTTAAGGAGTCAAAGTTCAACGATTTGACGTTTAAGAACTCTACCAAAACATTTTGGGTATAAACAATTGAAATTTTAGATATAGTTTCCTTTGTTAAGGGGTCATAATAGGGGTCAAATTAAAAACAAAAAATTGACGTCCGCAGTCTCTACCAAATTACTCAGCAAATTTCTGGTCTAAACGTTTGAAATTTTATTAGAAGGGTATTCAGAGATAGGGCAAGCTTTTTAATCGGTTTGGGTTGGAAATTTTAGTTAACAATATATAAATGTATGCACATATGTTTGCATGTCTGCCTAAAACTTTCGACAGAGGCGAAAGATTTTCATAAGATCAGTATAGTTTTGAAGCTCGATCATTCAGACGACAACTCCGCAGTATTGGCTAAAACATTAATTGCTGCACCCACAACTGGCCACTTTTCTATAGGGATGGACTCGCTTTTTTCATCGATATATTTGAAAGTCATCCCCTCTTTTCGATTGTCTATTCTTAATTTCAGCCTCCGCCACTTCCGGTTTGGCGGTGCTCATAATAGCAAAGACGTCACGTTTTTTTTTCGGACTTTTCCGCCTTCGCGGTACGGCTTCGAGCCTGCCTTCCTACTACCACTTTATTTTTTTTTGCTTAACCCACCCCCAAACACCTGCGCAACGCCGGGCACCCATTCTAGTATATATAATTTATGCTAAAATAATGTCATATTTCTGCGTTCAACTACATATATAAAAACGACATTACTTTTTGCACCAACCTTATATATATATATATATATATATATATATATATATATATATATATATATACGCATACTAGCAGAAGTACCCGTCGTTAAGTGGGTTCAAAAACGCCTATAGAACTATATAGACTGTGATAGATGAAAGTATGATAAGTTATGAAAAATATGATGAAAGTAAAGATAATTTTCGCGGAAATATATTTTTATATCAACTTTGTTTCCATTTGTAGCCAAGACTGACAAACAAAATGATGTTTCTTTACAAAGAGAAAATGTTATACATATAATAATATACATATACAAGAAATAAATGTTACCATAGTCAATAAAATTTACTTTTATGGTAGAAAAGTTCATTGATTTGTATTTTTAAGAAGTTAAAAAAAAAAATAATAATTCTCGAATCGGTTTAAAAAAATAAAAATGGCAGCGACTTTGAAATGGAGAGCCCCGTTTTCAATTTGAAGGAGGGGCACCTGATCAGTCTGTGTTAACAACTTAAGAGAGTTCCTTCAACGTAAGGAATATTTATAAACATATTTTAATGTTTTCCGTTATTTTGTACTTGAGGAATATTCGATTATGACATGTGTAGTTTATATAAAAGTTCATTTCAGTAGGTATCGCCTCAAATTTCATTTTAATTTCGGTTCGCTAAAATTATTTCAAGTAAAATGCATAAAAAAAACTATTTCAAAACAAAAAAAAACATGAACTGAACTTTTATTGACTATGGTAACATTTATTCTTGCATATTTGTTGTCTTTTCTGCTAAACACTCTTACTAAATAATATCGACGAAATATTGAAAAAAAAAGACACAAAAACAGTTTTGAAAAATAATGAAGCTTTACTTACTTTAGTAAAATAATTCGAAACAGCAAAATGGGGTATTAAAAAATTAAACACGTAATTACTTTAGTTTTTTAACGAATCGATATAAATATGAACAAGATGAAAATGGCGGCCTTTTCAAGCAGACCAGCTTCGTTTCAGGTTTACAGTATTGAACGGTGTAGTATTGCACCGTCGAATTCAGGGTTGCACTATTGTAATATAAAGAACACTCAGAAAGGGTTGTAATCAACTGAATTCCTTCTAGTACACTGACAAAAAAACTTGAACAGATATATAAATAAAATAAAAAGGTTATGTAAATGTTTTTAAAAAGATATTTAATCACGTGAGAAGAATCTTTTCCTTCTTTTGACTCGATAACAAGTAACGTTCTTATTTTTTATTATTTATTTATATATCTATTTTCGAAAGAGTGCCACGTGTAAGTGCAGAAGGAAAAAACAGAGTTATGCAAAATTCGTGCCGAGAATTGTCTAAAGTTCCGACTTTTTTTGGGGATTTCACTTTAATAAGAACGTTAAGTTATGAGGTGAATTTATTCGACACAATATGATTCAATTAAATAAATAAATAAAAGCTAACGTGAATTAAGATTAAAGTTAAGGTGTTATTGTGGACCCTCACCCCTTTTAAAAAACCTTGTTAAACTTTGTGACATATTTCCATTCTATGGAGGTCAGGCGCGAACGAATACCCCATAATTTTATTATACCATATTTCTTCAAACTGAAACATAATTATCAAAGTATACTTACGCAAATAGACATGAAAAGTCTTTGTTAAAGTTTGTGCCATATTTCCATGGAGTACAGGCGCGAACGCAGACCCCACAATTTTATCATACCATCCCTATTTAAGGCGAAAAATACTTATCAAAGTATTATTATGTACATCTATATCAAAAACCCTTGTAAACGTTTTTTTTTTTCATCTTTTATTTCCATACTTGTGTGGCCAGGCGCGAACGCAGACCCCACGATTTTTATGAACCACCGTTCTGCCAGATATAACATACCCATTCCTGATCTTCGATACATCTTCTATCATTATATATAATCAGTTTTTTAAAACAGTCAACCATATAGGAGCCTATTCGTGACCACACACACACACACACACACACACACACACACACACACACACACATCACAGATATGTTCAGCTTTATATTATAGATATGTCGTTTTAAAATTTTTAGGATAGAAAAATGAGAGTGATACCAGATTGTTTTCCGAATTTCAATCTGATGAAAAACTATTCCCAAAATATACTTACAACAAAATATGATATATTTGTCTGCAGTGAAAATGCTTTTATCGAGGTTGTGTAGAAAGCCGAAGTTTTTTTTATCCATCTACGAGCCTGAAGACTAATTCCTTATCATATTAGGAAGCTGCAAGCTTTTTTTTTACAGATTAATATTCCTCTTTTCTCTGTTATTTCTAAGGTCTCATTTCGCGTTATGCTGCCGGCATTAGAAAAGTCAAGTTTTCCGGAAGAGTTATATATATGTATACATATATATATATATATATATATATATATATATATATATATATATATATATATATATATATATATATATAATAATTCATCGTCAACGGGCATTCTGTGTACAAGTTTCATAGATGATGTTTTTTATTTTACTCAGCATCGGGATGAAAAATCAAATCGAATATATATACATATATATATATACACACATATATATATATATATATATATATATATATATATATATATATATATATGAATGTGTATATTCATATATATATATATATATATATATATATATATATATATATAACTCTGGAAGATTCATGTCTGCCCCCACTGAGCTGACTTTATATGACATGTATGTTGAACATTTGTCCCCAGGTTTGCTTTTCATGGATCTGCCAAAGTTTTTCTTTAAGGGGTTTAGTCATATATATATATATATATATATATATATATATATATATATATATATATATATATATATATATATATATTCTTCTTCTTCCCTGATCTTTCTTATTATGTCTCGGCAGTCGTGTGAAAAGCATGTCTTATTTTTCTTTTATTAATATATTGTGAATTATTCCATGGATTTCGGCCTTTTGATTATTTTGGACCATCTTCCAATCATGTGATTTCCTTGGATTTTACTTGTGCAAATGGAAACTAAATTAACTTTCTTGGAGTTATATTTTTGGATTATACCGTCATGCATTATTTACCTTTCACCAGACTATCCATTCACGTGAAATCACCTTTTTCTTCACCATATATCCTCTGCTCCACATCTTGTTATCAAGTAATATCTTTCACTTACTTGTTGTTTCATCAAATACTTTTATATACAAAATCGGATCCCGCATTTTGCTAATGCCTCCCTTCTGATGAGAAGGGAAGTATTTCTTCGAAACTCCGCGGATTAAGGACAATCCACTTATCAAGTATTTTCTTTTTCAGATTAAATATGTTTTTAACTCATTTCAAAGTGTTTTTAATATGTTTTATTAACACTGTTTGCTCATATATATATATATATATATATATATATATATATATATATATATATACAGTGATATCGCCACTTATCAAGGCCCGGAAGCCACTCGGGGATAGGGGTTATTGTGTGTACTGTAAGCAATGGGATAGTATCGTAGTAATAGTTCGTATTGGAGATTTGATAAATTGTCTTACTCAAAGGCCGATAAATCAGGAATTTGTTTGTGTTGGACTTGAAGACATCCGAGTTGTAGTCAGGTGGGAAACAGGCAAACGAAAGAGAATTCCACAGGCATGCGCTCCTAAGAAAGAAGCTTTGTTCATGGAATCTACGTTTTGATTTAGCCACGGATAAAAAGGGGGGAAAATTACTGACAGTGGGTTTAGCTGGACGGGTATTTTTCATGAAAGATTGGCGAGGGGGACCAGAGATTGGAGCTCGGAGGAGCACTTGCCATGGAATAAGAGTAAAACAAAGCCAGACTTGCAACGTATCTTCTGTGGGAGAGAGGTTGCAGGGAAGAGAAAAGGGCATCCCTCACTAAGCCACGAAGTCTATTTTGTACTCTGTCAAGGCAGGATAGGCTGTTTTAACAGCTCCAGCCCAGATGTGACATGGTACTCCATCTTTGAGCCTACTTGGCTTTTATATAGATAGAGAATTGCATCAGTAGTGAAATATCTTCTGGAGCGGTAGAAGGATCCTACCATTTTCCCCGGTACCCGGTGAACATACTTGATATACGTGTTCCATTTCAGGTCAGGAGTAAATGTCAAACCAAGGAGCTTGCCAAAACATGAAGCCTTCACAAGACGAGAGCCATCCATTTCAATTGATGCTAGATGGGTTCACTGCGTTGATGATGTAAAGATAGGAGTTTGGTTTTAGATGCATTAAAAGTAACCAGCCACCTCTTCACCCACTGTACTACTCGCTCAAGATCAGAGGAGAGAGAATCAGAGAGAGTTTGTCGTTTACGGCTTTTGATGTGTTGCCATAGATGGTCGTCTCATCAGTATAGATGTCAACGAATGATTTTAGTATGTGTTTTAGGAGATCATTGATGTAGATCAGGAAGAGATTTGGACCCAGGATGAACCCCTGAGGGACTCTAGCATTAATACTGTGGAACTCTGATTTCTGTCCATCAACCACTACTTTTATAAGCCTATCAGAGAGAAATGATTTAATGATTGAGAAAACATTTCCAGTTATACCGTAGCTGGAAATCTTGTGAACAGTCCCTTATGCCATACCTTATCGAAGGCTTTGGATATGTCATGAACAATTGCCCTAGAAGGGAAACCTTTGTCGAGAGATTCACTAATCCTATGGGATATAATCGTTAGCACATCTGCTGTAGATCTAGCAGAACGGAAACCATATTTCATGTCACTAAGGAGGTTATTTCTTCTGAGGTGGTTGGCTACTTCTTTATTTAATATGGATTCCAACAACTTACTCATGATACACTGGATACTTATTGGTCTGTACTGAATTCTTAAATACAGGGCATATTGACGAGGTTTTCCAGGGTGTTGGAAAGCACTTCTCTTTAAGGAAACGCTTAAACAGTTTGGTAAGTATGGGAGCAAGTTTTGGTTGAAGCTTTTTCAACACTATAATTGGAATGCCGTCTAGGCCAGTTGCTTTACTGGAATCAAGGTTTTTGATTAGCTAGGCGACCTCACGAACAGATATTTGTATATTGCATAGTGTGTTGTCTTATATAGGAGGAAATACGGGGAGTTGATGGCCTTTATCGCAGAGGGTATAATTAGTTGCAAATTCTTTGCAAATAATTTGGCCTTATCTGATGCTGACGAGATGACCTCAGGCCCATTGATGATGACTGGGATAGACCGCACGCTTCTGTTTAGGATCGTTTTTGCTATTTGCCAAAACTGGTGGGAACCAAGCCGCTGCTCAGCTACTTTGGACTGAACAAACTGAGCATATAGCTCTCTTGCATTTTTTTATTACTCTTTTACAGTGGCTGATCGCAGCCCCTAAGGCAGCTTTAGTCTCAGTGCATTTATTACGTTGGTAGCTATGGAAAAAGTGATTTCTGTGCGCAATGGCAGTAGCAAATTATGGGGAGAACAATGGTTGGCTGTTAGGTTTTGTTGGAATTGTTGGATGGTAAGAGTCGGTCTATGCCTACAACTAACCATTCGGTCAGGTCTGATACTATAGAGGACACATCCTTTTTAAACATGGAATGCAGAGGTAGATCACATATAAATGTACGGAAGTTATCCCAGTCTGCCATAGCGTATCGATATACAGTACGGTGGAGAGGAACATCTGTAGACTTATTGTATTTCATTTTTATCTTAACTGATACGACGGAGTGGTCGGAGGATCCCAGGGGAGATAGAACGGAACATGAACATAGCTCAGGGGAAATTGTGAGAAAAACGTCTAGAAGGCTTTCATACTGACCGGTAGATCGGGCACACGGGTGCGCTCGTGAACAATCTGAGTAAGGTCTTAGACAATGGCAAAATGATGATAGAACCTGCACTCATCATCTGTCTTATTTGAGTGGGTCAGCCATTCAACACCATGGACATTGAAGTCACCGCAAATGTGAATGCTAGCCGAAGAATGAGCAGACAGGATGAGATCAACTTTCTCAGATATACGCTTAAAGATAGAAACCCCACTGTTGTGGGTGCGATAGAGGGCAAATATAAATGCGGTGGTGTAAGCAAGTGCAACCCGGAAGCATATATTACGTAAATTAGGGTCTTCTCTGGAGATATCTCTACCACACATAAAGCCATCTTAAATGTAGGCGCATATTCCATGTCCATAGCGATCTTGGAGGTCACATTTAAATGTTAAGTTAGAGTATCATTTTATTATGAACTCATCCAGGGAAGTGTTCGGCCCTATGCCAGTTTTGCTTAGAAAGGGAAAGTCCAGTTTCGTCTCCTGTAATTGGGTTTCAACCTCTGAAAGGTTGGAACGTAGACCTCTGATGTTGGAGAAGGAGCCATGGTAGTAGGAATCTACGTTGGAGGATGGGGTTCTAGGTTTATTCGTGTTTTTTTTTTTTAGATATTTCATGTTGGTAATGGGATTTGTGGAACAGGTCGACAGACTTGGTTAGAGAGTGAAAGTAAGAGAGAAAAAGACAGGATTTATTTTGCATGATAAGGTAAAGCCGTAACAATGACCCACTAGTATGGCATCGAGAGGATCCACCAGAAACTACTGCATTGTCCAGAATCCTTCACCAAATGGCAATACTTTGCACCTACTGATAGGACAGCCTCCTTAGTGGTTAATCCAAGGTTCAGGTCCTTGACTATCAGGCGGGTAATGTCAGTCCAGATGAAACGTTTACCTCAACACCCTTACTAGTGACATGGCCACAAGGATAGACATAGAATCAGAAAAAAATTCCGACATCTCAGGCTACTGTTCACAATGTACTTACCGACCTGTAAAGCAGCTTTTTCTTCACCCTTTCTCAGAAAAATCATTGGAAATGAGGACTGAGGGACAAAAAAGGAGAAGTGAGAGTTACTGGAGCTGCCGATAACACATCCATAGTACATTATCTACTCTTTATTTTAAAAAAAGAGTAAGAAGGACTTATAAAAATCTACTTAATCTCAGTCCGTCACTCCATTCCCAGGTTAGAACGATATTTGAAAATAATCTCCCCTCCCATATTTATGCGTGGATATTTTTTGGCTTTATCTCTTTATTTTATCTTCTTAATTTTCCTTGTAGACATTTTTTTCAACTTTCCATTTCTACAGTTTTAATCGTTTAAAATTATTTCTATGCCATCATAATTCTCATCATCATCATTGCCATCATCACCATTGGTCTTTTGCATTTATATACATATGCACTTTTATATATTTTACAAAGTAAGGTATGCAAATTTAATACCTTACTTTGTAAAATGTATAAAAGTGTACTTTGAAGATAAACACATTTCAAATTGAATCTTGTACCTTTATTTTTAAAGCCTATAGTAAAACACTTTGTTTAACAATTTTCATGCCTTGGATGAAATGCTTTTCTAACTGGTATCTTATCCTTTTAAGATTATATTTTATTTAATTTATTAATTTGGATTTAAAAAAAGATGAATGTGATATTGTATGTATTTATAAAAACTCTCCTACTCTCTATTTCGGATTGTATTTCTCCTCACACCACAACTCATTTTTGCAACCCCCTCTTTGTATTATTACAGGTCTGAATATTATCTGTTTCAGTTTGTAATTCTCCTCACACCACAATTCTTTTTTGCAAAATTCTTTTTTTTCATACATGTCTGAATAATGAGAAAATCTGAATTTTTTTAACAGAAACTTTAAAATAACTTTTTTAGATTAATTTTTTAAAACTTCTTTCAGAATAGAAAATCTTTACAATTTAATAAGGAACATATTTCATATAGGTTTCATAAAAAATATTCAGTAGATAACGAAAAAAATAGAAATGAAGATTTCAAAAGGAGTGTATAACTGGTTACGCTCAATAGTAGTCCTCGATAGCGGAAGAATTTGTTATTGTTATTCTATTATTATTATTTAAGACATTTTATGTCCTGCGGTTTCGCGAGATGACTAATATATATATATATATATATATATATATATATATATATATATATATATATATATATATACTTCAGTATAAAATTTTCCAACAATCAGCTGGTATGGAAACCTGTGATTTTAAGATTTATAAAATATTACTGGCAGTAATATGGTATAAGTGTTATCCCATTTAAATAAGAATTACTCGATATACAAGATATATATATATATATATATATACAAGATATATATATATATATATATATATATATATATATATATATATATATATATATATATATAAAATTACAAAGATTTTCAACCTCTCAGTAATTTTTTGGACAACGTGTATAAATATAATATCTATATTGTATTTAACTTAACCTATCTATTTTTCTATTCGCTCATCGTAAACTACTGAGCCGATCTGGCTGCAGTTTGTATAGACAATTTTCTGTGATACGGTGCAACTGACTAAGTATTATGACAGCAATAAATAGGCAATATTTTGATTGGTCACAAAAGCATCACATTTACTCTTAAAAGATTCTCAGAAATAACTGGGTCAATATGGCTGAAATTTTTCATGAGTCTTGAATGCAAAAATAAAAAAAAATTCAATCATATTCTACTATCAATTTTCTTAATAAGATAGTGAGTTTAGCCAATACATTTCACTTAGTCTGTCCGTCTGTTTGTATGTGTGTCTGTTCACTTTTCATCAGAAACCACTGAGCCGATCTGGCTTAAAATTTTACCGTTGTTATGATAAGGTACAGCGTACGAGGTATTAGGGTATCCATTTAACGGAGGGAATACGATAAATAGAAACTAATATTGATAGAAATTTAATTAAAAAATGAACACAATACTATATTAAATTATATTCAACAACTAATTTTTTTTTATTTTACGAGGTAGTCACCACTATCAAGGCCCGGAAGCCACTCGGAGATAAGGGTTATTGCGTGTACAGTAATCAATGGGATAATATCGTAATAATCGTTAGTAATGGAGATTTTATAAAGTGACTTACTTAAAGGGGCGGTTTATCAGAAATTTGTTTATGTTGGACTTGAAGACATCAAAGTTGTAGTCAGGTGCGAAACAGGCAAACGGAAGATAATTCCACAGGCGTGCACTTCAAAGGAAGAAGCTTTGCTCATGGAATCTATGTTTTGATTTAGGAACAGATAAAGAACGGGGAAAATTGTTTTTTTTTTGTTTTTTTTTACAAAGTGATCACAACTTATCAAGGCCCGGAAGCCACTCAGGGATAAGGGTTATTGCAAGTACATTACGTTGGTGTGGAGATTTGATGAAGTGTTTACTTAAAGGGCGGTTCATTAGGAATTTGTTAACATTGGACTTGAAGACATCCAAGTTGTAGTCTGGTGGGAAGCAGGCAGACGGAACAGAGTTCCACAGGCGTGCAGTTCTAAGAAAGAAGCTTTGTTCATGGAATCCGCGTTTTGATTTAGGCACAGATATAGAGTGGGGGAAATTTTTCACAGTTGATTTAGCTAGACGGGTGTTACAGTGGTTTCAGCTATATGGGTGTTTTTCGTGAAAGATTGGCGATTGGAGCCCAGACGAGCAATTTCCATGGAAATAACGATAAATAAAGACAGGCTCCTGCCCAGATGTGGCAGCAGTACTCCATCCTTGAACGACTGTCGTTTGGGCGGGCGAGTTTCGATCGTGGCTTGAGAGAGTTGCTTGTCTAGTTGCACTGGTGAGCTGTGATGCAGCGAAAGAGTACCGTGTGTGGATGACTATAATGGTCCCTATCTTGGGTTGAGCATATTGGAAGTGATATACAAACTGCTATTAGCGTATTAAGTGATGCTCATTGTGTAAAAAATAATGGAGGTTAGGCGTTTGGACAATTTCAACACATTCCTAATTTACTGTCAACATAACAGCAGCCAAATAGCGTAACGGTTAGACGCACCCGCTCTTGTTTGACGGGCGAGCTTCGATCCTGGCTGGAGGTAGTTGCTTGTCTATCCGTATTGATGAGCTTTGGTACAGCGAAACGGTACTATAGATCACGTGTGTATACATAATTAGTATATATATATATATATATATATATATATATATATATATATATATATATATATATATATATATATATATATACTAGCGGAACCTGTGGAAATTCCACAGCAGCATTTTTTCCATGTAATATATTGTAGTTGGGCATGCTATCAGCGTTCTGTTCAGCATGAATGAAGGCACAATCATATTATTCAAGTTTTTTTTTTTTATTAAAACTGTTCTGCGCCCTTACTAAAATAATAACTTTGATATATTTCCTGGGCTGATTCTTTCATTACAAACACACCGGTCCATTAACTCACATTTTATCATTTTTCATAATTACTGAATATGTTACTGTGTTCGACATTAATTTTTCATAATTTCAACCCACATTATCGCCCCTCCCATTACTAAAATTTTAAATTTGATATATTGTATCGGCTGATTATTTTATAAAAAAAACACAACTATCAATTTACTCGCATTTCGTCATTTTTAATAATTCTTGGATATGGTACTAATTTTGACAATAATTTTTCATCATTTAAACTCACCATATCGCACACCTTATTAAAATGATACCTTTGGTATATTGTGTAGGCTGATTATTTCATTAGAAACACACACACCAATCAACTCACATTTCATCATTTTTCGTAATTCTTGGATATGTTACTAATTTCGACAATATTAAACCAACGTTGTCACCCAACTTTACTAAAATATTATCTTTGATAGATTATCGCCCCCTCCTTAATAAAATAATAACTTTGAAATATTTTTTGGGCTTACTATTTTATTACAAACACACTAATGCATGAAATCACATTTAATCATTTTTCATAATTCTTGGATATGTTACTTATTTCGACAATCATTTTTCATAATTTAAACCCACATGTTCGCCCTTCCGTCTTTACTAAATAATAACTTTGATATATTGTCTAGGCTGATTATTTCCTTACACACACACACCAATCAACTAATATTTCCCCATTTTTCGTAATTCTTGGATATGTTACTAATTTCGACAATATTTTTTCATAATTTAAGCTCTCCTTATCCCCTTCCCCTTTACGTATATAATAACTTTGATATATTGTCTAGGTTGATTATTGTATTATAAACACACCAATCAATTAAATACATTTCGTCATTTTGGTAATTCTTGGATATGTTACTACTTTCGACAATAATATTTTATATAATTTAAACAATCCTCGTCGCCCTCTCTTACTAAAAATTAATTTGATATATTGTCTGGGCTGATTATTTCATAAAAAACACAACTATCAATTAACTCACAATTCATCATTTTTCTTAATTCTTGGATATGTTACTCATTTTGACAATTATTTTTAATATTTTTAACCCACATTATAAACCCCGCACTATTAAAATACTAACTTTGATATATTATCTGGGATGATTATTTCATTTCAAACACACCAATCAATTAACTAATATTTCATCATTTTTCATAATTCTTGGATATGTTACTAATGTCGACAATCATTTTTCATAATTTTAATCCACATCACCGCCCCACTTACTAAAATAATAACTTTGATATATTGTCTTGTCTTATTATTTCATGGCAAACACGCTAATGCATTAAATAACACATTATCATTTTTCATAATTCTTGGATATGTTACTAATTTCGACAATTATTTTTTAATAATTTCAACTACAACTTGGATGTCTTCAAGTTCAACGTTAACAAATTCCTAATGAACCGCCCCCTTAAGTAAACACTTCATCAAATCTCCTCACTAACGTAATGTACTTGCAATAACCCTTATCCCTGCGTGGCTTCCGGGCCTTGATAAGTGGTGATCACTGTGTAAAAAAAATAAAAATAAAAATAATTTCAACCATTCGTATCTCCCTCTCTTACTAACATAATTACTTTGGTATATTTCCTGGGCTGATTATTTTATTATAAACACACATTCGATTAACTCACATTTAATCTTCGTTCATAATCCTGGATATGTTACTAATTTCGACAATAATTTTTATAATTAAAAACCAACATTATGCCTCTCCCTCCTACTTATATAATAGATTTGATATATTGGCTGGGCTTATTATATCATTACAAACACACCAATCAAGTAACACACATTTCATCATTATTCATAATTCTTGGATATGTTACTAATTTCGACAATCATTTTCATAAATTTAACCCACTATATCACTCCCCCTTACTTAAATAATAACTTTGATATATTGCTTTGGCTGATAATTTCATTACAAACACATCAATCATTTCTGGGTATTCTCATAGTATATATGTTTCACCTATCTTATCCAATCCCGGGTGACGCCACATATTCTGCTAATATATATCATTCACCTATCTCATTCGATCCCAGGCGACGCTGGGTATTTTGCTACTATATGTTTTCCACCTATTTCATTCAATACTGGGTGACACTTTCTGATAGTATATATTTGCACATCTCATTCAATCCCGGGACTTACTTCATGTCCGCCACCCCACTGTTGAAAATATAGATTAAATAAAGTAATGTTTTAATCGTAAACTGTTTCAGACATTTCCGGGACTGACTTTATATTCCCAACCTACTGCTAAAAATATACATGAAATAATGTAATGCCTAAATAGTAAACTGTTTCAGCCATTTATGGAACTGACTTATAATCCCCACCCCACTGTTGAAAATATACATGAAATGAAGTAATGTATAAATCGTAAACTTTTTCAGTCATTTCTGGGACCGACTTCTTATCTCCCATCCTACTGTTAAAAATATACATTGAATAAAGTAATGTCCAAAACGTAAATGGTTGCAGCCATTTCCGGAACCGACTTCATATTTCCCACCCCAATGTTAAAAATATACATGAAATAAAGTAATGTTTAAATTGTAAACAGTTTGAGTAATTTCCGGGACTGAATTCATATCCCGTAACCCACTGCTTAAAATACACTTGAAATAAAGTAATGTTTAAATCATAAACTGTTTCAGCAGCTTTTCGAAAGTAATACATAAAAACATTAACACCATTAGAGATTAGGCAACCATTGCTTCAACATGAATTTCTGAGTGTAGTATCAGTTTCAGCATTCAAGTGACTTTAATCCTCCCCTTTTTGGTCTCGGTTAATGGAGGAGAAATCCTTCATTACTGTTCAATTTTTATTTTTGTTATTGACCAAAATGCTCCTTTTGGGGAGCTAGTTTCCCCCTAAATTTTAACCGACCTCATGTCCAATTCCGCCCTTGTGGGGAGGCAAGTAAATAAAAATATAACCAGAACGGACATTTTCCAAGGCATTTTATAATTAATCAGAATTGACATTTCCAGGGCCTTTTGTAATTAAATCAGAAATAACTTTTTCCAGTTACTTTTTTAATATTCAAACTTTGTTACATTAAAAATAGTACCTATTCACAATGCCTCCCCACGGGACAGATTTAGACACCAGGGTCGTTTTTTAATGTGGAGAAAAAATTGTCTTAAAAATTGTCTTAGTCGTAAAGGATTTCTATTCCACTGAGAAAGAAAAAGTTGAAATATAGCACCTGAAGAACAGATACTACACTCCTATCTTAGCCAAAATGCCAAGAAAGACAAATCATTTTTATTAACTTTGCCTCAACATGATAACGGACGGAGCGATAAGCGTAATAATATAAGGATATATATATATATATATATATATATATATATATATATATATATATATATATATATAGACACACACACACTTTAATTATTTATATACATGTGGCTTTCAAAGATTGTTAAATTATTTCAGTCATTTTATTATACTATAAATAAACCTTTTAAAGAAACACATAAACTATTAAGTGTTAAATATTGCATATTAAACCGGATATCCGGATATTAGCAATTTTTAAGATGCGTCCATGCATCTCATTGTCGGTCAGTCGGCCACGCTTAAATGTATACTAAACATTTTATCGCTTAACTCGCTGATTATATTGGCCCATCTTAAATGTTCCCTTCTTTTATTAATTCCATCCGGACACCCACTTTCGATTATGCTTTCCGTTCGAAACCTTTGGGAGTTGTTAAAAACAATGTGTACGTGGGCGTGACCCTTTACAATATTGTCTGCCATTATACTTTTTACTCGTTAATCGACATCTGTTTCCTTTCCGTGATGAATTCCGGTCATTCGATAGACTTCCGGATTAGTTTTGGGCATCAGATGCTGAGAGACTAAAATCAAGGTTAAGATAACAAAATTTGTTGCAACAGTTTGCGTGGCCCGGTTACTCTTTACATGTGGTTTGCACATGAATTGCAAATGTTCATTGGGTTTGCTTCACATTAAATCTATTTAAATACATATGAAAACGAGAATGTTTATGCGTTAGAACATCTTCTCAAGATATATACTTAACGAAGTTTTTATCTCCAGACTTGAAAATTAATATATCGGATATTCAGCCATATAGAAAACTTTTTAACCCGTTTTCATCCGGAATGGACGGGCTGTTAAGAAGTCAAAATTGAAAAGTTGGTACGTCAGAATCGTCCGATGTTTATCTGATTGGTAATAGTTTCACGAATGCGCATGCGTGTATTTTTTTACATGACAAATCACTTATGTTTTAAAAAAGTAAGTTTGAAAAAAACCTTCTGCAAAAACGTTTCAAGCTGGCCTAATGGTTTCGTACTCGACACAGTGTCACTAGGTTTTCGTTTCGATCTCAGCTCGCGTATTTTTTTTTCCTTAAGAGTACTGTTTAAACAAAATATAATACTGGCATGCAGGTCTCAGTTGCTTGTCATTTTTTCACTACATTTTTTTTTTAAAGGAATTTAACGTTACGTTTTATACCTACGGTATTTCTGTTTATAATAAATACAAATTCTGCATTAATTAAAATATAATATTTATGCGTATTTTGCCAACCGGTAAACACGGGGCGGCCAACTAGTATATTTATAAAAGTAAAAATATATGTGTGTGTGAGGACACTTCCCAACCTATATACTCAACGAATGTTTGATCTACAAACTTTAAATTTGGTGTATAGGGTATTCCGACATGTGGAAAATATTTTAATCGATCTTCATCCGAATAAAAGGGCAGCAAAAAGGTCAAAACTGAAAAAAAAATACTTGCGGATAATAGAATTTTATCCCTTTGTCAACTGTTTGACGACTGTGTATGCACGAATCGTTCACATTAGGTTAAGAATAAGTGTGTTAAAAAAATTATTTTAAAGCTGTTGTCAAGCTGGCCTTATGGTTATCGAACTTGACTCATTGTCTTTAGGTTTTGCTTTCTATCTCAGCTCGATTATTATTTTAAGAGGTGATATGTTTAGAAAAAAAAATCATATTACCGGCATGCACATGTCTAGGTTTAGTTGTTGTACTTGCTTTTTTAAAAGAATTTAACGTTACGTTTAAAACCGGGCAACGCCGTGCACACCATCTAGTATTTAGTAAAGCAAACTATAAAAACGTAGCAGTTAGACCCGATGTTGCCTAGCATTAAATGAGAATTAACAAATGTTCCACGCATTCAATAACATTTACTGTCATCGAATTCCGTAAAATCCCATGTTTTCAACCACATCGATTTATGCCCTGCATTCACCGGAGACCGTTTTACACAGAGAGACAAAATGAACGTCAAAAGAAAACATAAACCGTTAATGTTTGGGTTTCAATTCTCAGTGGTGGCGCACGAGTCATTTATTTTTTTTAGCTTCTCAAATCTATACTATATATTGTGTCCAATAATAAAAAACGAAATCTGCATTCATCAGTATATTATATTTGAGCGTGTTTTACGACCGGACAGTACCGGGCGGCCTTTATGTGTGTGTGTATATATATATATATATATATATATATATATATATATATATATATATATATATATATATATATATATATATATGTGTGTGTGTGTATATATATATATGTATATATATATATATATATATATATATACAGCGTGGTCGCTAGAAAATTATATGCATATATATATATACATATATAGGTATACATATGTATATATATATGCATGTATATATATATGTATATATATATGTATATATATATATATATATATATATATAGACACACACAGCGTAGTCGCTAGAAAAGCGGGACATTTGTCAAACAACGATTTATTTTTATAAAAAATAATTTTTACAAAGATTTTCAAAGACTAATGTTATATTATACTCATAAATACTCAAAATGTCGTCCGTGCACTGCATTTCATCAGTGACGTGCCCCGACATAGGCGTGAACCCAGGTCGTCGCACGCACGACGTGAACAATACTGACGACCTAACCATCCTTTGTCGATGCAATTGCTCGATTCCATCTAATTCTGGGTTCCAGCTATATCATGGAAAAATGCATGTGAACGGGTATCTCTCTCTCTCTCTCTCTCTCTATATATATATATATATATATATATATATATACACACATATATATATATATATATATATATATATAGAGAGAGAGAGAGAGAGAGAGAGATTTATTGAATGAGCTTAGGCAAATGTACGTGCTTAATGCTTTCGCAATACCAAGTACAGGAAATAATAATTGTTACTGATCAGGAAATTTGAAGGCACCTACAAAATCACCTTTGACTCCATTCGCTGGGAACATTTCCTCTCGATCACTTTCAGCACCAGGAAAATTAACAACTAATTAATACATATACAGGCACACCGTTAAGACAGTCAATAGCAATCTAACGACCAGCAATAGTGATCTATTACATATATATTAATATTGTATTGTGTTAATGATCATAATATATGTGGTACAATTTATATTGGTTTAACTAATTTTATTTGGCATATCGCGTAACACCGGTTGCTATGTAGTGCTACGTAATTTGGTTATCAACGGTCCAATTACAGAACGTTTACCATCAACATAGCTGTCATGTACTGGCCCAGCTCTGCATATAACTTTTTCTTGTATTGTGTGTGTAACGTGATGACATTTATTTAAGTTACACTCATACATATATCACACATTATTTATTTAAATATAAGCAACTTTTCTGAAAACGCACATGGGAGCTTAAGATATGCATAATATACACCATGAAGGATTTAGATGAATTGCTATTGTGACTGATACGAGAGGAAATGCGCAACTATTTAATATGTAGATCAAGTGTCACTGAAAGATTTTCAATTACCGAATATTTCGGCGTATAAGGCGACCGTCAGATAAGACGAGGTACAAAATTGGAGCACATTTTAATAAATTCATCATATATCAGCTGTATAAGACGACTGCTAAATCACGAAACCATATTTGTTTAGCCTAGGCCAGAGATTGCAACCCCCCCGGTATCTTATGAAATATTGGTTTTTAAAGATAATTCTTTAACTTTAAGGATCGTCTGATACGCCGAAATATACGGTAGTTACATTCCATAGACTATAAGAAACGTTTTTAAAAGTTCTAAAATGTTTTTAATAAATATATGAGGGCCGTTCCAAAAGTAACGCCTCCTATTTTTTTTAACTAATAAAGCTAGAATGTTCAACATCGATAAATGCGAGAGTGACAACAGTAGAAGGAGCGACCTTAGAAAATTTTTTCTACATAGTCACCGCCTTTTTCAATGCACTTTTGCCAACAATGAACGATACAGTGGCCTTAAATATCCAGAGCGCGCTTTGTAACCTTCATATCTGTCGCCGCCCTGAAATCGACGAACCCATCTTCTGCATTGACATCAACTCGACAGGCACCAGTGAATGATGATCGGTTTACTTTTCTTTTGCACGGAAGCATTCAAGACGCATTTCTGCTTCTGGCGCCCGTCCATGACAGGAGTTGCTTGCTTAGTGTCTCACATTGTCAATATTTTCAACAACGAGGTGAAACTTTAAGGTTATTAGTGCATCAGTTCAGTCATCATAACAGTGGAACGTGTACTCCTCTTTGATCAGTTCAGGTGGAGTAAAAAATTGAAGGCATTAATTTTGGAACTTCTCGCGTATTTTTCTGGTTTACTTAATCATCCAAAATATCGACATTTAAGCGGCATGAGAAATGCTAAATAAACAATAAGCAGGGGCAAATATTAAGGCACATAAGAGTATCCCAATAAAATGTATACACTCTTAAAATTATCTCAACTTACTACATGTTTAGCAATAAAGAATGACACTTCCAGCAGGATGAAGCACTTCCCTATTATCATCATGACATAAGAGCATATCTTGATAGTCACCTGCGAAACAGATGGTTAGGACGAAGAGGAAGTATCGAATACTGTCCACGCTCACCGGATTTGACCCCCTCCTTCAATGGACTTTTTTTCTTTTGGGGGAATGGGTGGGTAGGGGCATGTTAAACACAGGGTTCACACAACAAAACGAGCTACAATAAGTGAGTTGAAAGCAACCATTAAAAGAAGATGTGTCAACATACCAATTGAACTGATTAGGAACGTTTTCAAGCCAACCAGGTTGTACGCTGTTCATGGACAACAATGTCCAATAATTTGAACACCTTCGATAATTAGCTGGTTTATATATTTGATCACAGTATTTTTATGTATGGAACTTTTCTTTCTTATAATAAACAATCTTGGCTGCCCTGCGTTGCCCGGGTGTTGAGGTATGTGTTGAACAAAAAGTGGTAATAGGCAGCCAGGCTCGAACTCCTAACGCAAAGGCGGAAAAGAAAGTGAACGAAAACCTGACGTCTTTCCCCTACTCCATGACGCGACCGGATGTTGAAATAAGTAAAGTCATTCACACCGATACCATGACTTGCAAAAATGGCGACACAAAAAATGCAAAAAACAAAACAAAAAAAAACGATCCTCCTGGAAGTAAAGTGCCCAGTTGAGGGATAAGAAATTAATATTTTTGCCAATTTTTCAATATTTTTCGTTCGAAGGGTCGTGCTTCAAAACGATTCCGATCTCGTGAAAATCCATTGCCTCTGTCGAAAGTTTTAGGCAGACATATAAACATACATTCATGTATACATTAAAACAGACAGGCAAGATTTATATAACAGAACGATTTACATTAAATATTTTGTTACCTGATTAGGAAATTATGGCCCCTCCAACTAATGGTTTAGTAGGTTTACCTTTTAAAATCTTGGGCCACTTATTGCTGTAAGAAGAAATATTAAGCGTTTAAGGAAGTGATGAAGATTTAAATTAAGGCTGGTGAATCGAAAACAGGGGATGACTTTACAAAATATCGTAGGAAAATGCGACTCCCTGTAAAAAAAGAGCACAGTTGAGGGTGAAGGAATCAATGTTTTTGGCCAATTTTTCGATATTGGTTGTCCGAATGGTCGTGCTTAAAAATGATACCGATCTTGTGAAAATCCGTCGGCTCTGTCGAAAGTTTTGCGAGACATACATACATACATACATACATTTAAACAGACAGGTGAGATTTATATTATAGATGTTAATTTAATGGTTACTTTGTATACATTTTATTGGGACACCCTGTATATATCTATGGCGATACATAACAGAGTTAAAAAATATATATGTAAAATTTCTATATGCAACTTACCTGATCCCACGTTATGAGAAAACTCGGAAACAATTGCATATGTGAATGACAAGTTTAAGGAAACTGAATTGAAATACTTAGTTCAATGTATGAAGTAAATATACAAATATATATGTTCAATCCTATATTATATATTTGTTTAGTTTTCACTTTTATACCCACATATATGCATCTATATTATACGTTACTTAATCTGTCAGCGTGTGTTTGTGTTTGTGTTTGTGTGTGTGTGTGTGTGTGCGTGTGTGTGTGTGTGTGTGTCTGTCTATCCTGTCGCTCTGCTTTTCTTTTTGGAAAGAGCTGAAATTTAGTACTGATCGCTGTTATGATAAACTGCGAACTAAGTATTATGGTATTTGTTCCATGCACAGTTAGGAATAAATAAGAATTAGTATTTAAGTTCCGCTTTCTCTTGGTAACTACTGAACAGATATGGGCGAACTTAGTATATACGCTTTTTTATGTTAAGCTGCAGCTAGCTAAGGATTATAGTATCCGTTTGATGCAGGATTAATAGCGATTCATGAAGATTCGTATTTAAGTTCCATTTTTTTTGGAAAATCCTGGCTTTATTCGACTGAAATTTGGTATGAACTTTTGTCAGGATACGGTGCAGCGAACTAAGTATTATGATATCCGTCCGATTCAAAGTTGGGAATTAATAGAGATTAGAATTTATGTTCTAGTATTTTCCCGGAAATTCCTCTGGCTTATGTAGCTAAAATTATGTACGTACGTTTGTTATTGTATGATGCAGCGAACGAACTCTTATGGTACCCCTTCGATGCAGAGTTTGAAATTAATAAACACTAATGCGGTTTAATCTTCAAGTTCCACTTTTTCCCAGAAACTATTCGGTCGATCTGTTTAAAATTTTGTATCGATCTTTTTATGATGAAATGTAGTGAAATAAGTATTGTGGTATCCGGCCGATGCTCAGTTAGTATGGATAATTAGGAATGACGTTTTAAGGCAAAACGTGAGCATTTATTTAAATATATTCGGCTACCGATCTCTGTATCCATAAAAATGAAATTGTCTGTCTGTGTATTTTTCCCTATCAAATTACTTTGTCACTTTTCACTCTGCAGACTCGAGATTTGACATGAGAGTATTGAGATTTGAGAAAATCTTTTTAATCGGTTTGCGATAAGAAATTAACCTTTCAAGGGGTCACAGTTCAACGATTTTATCTTTGAAAACTCTACAAACTATTTCGTCAATTTTGGGTCTAAACACTTGAAATTTTAGATATAGGTTACTTGGCTATAGACCAAACTTTTTAAATTAATTTTATCCCCAAACAATAAATGTAAAGGGGTTAAAATTGGGATCAAAGTTAAAAATAAAATTTGATCCCTGCAGTCTCTACTCAGCAAATTTTTGGTCTAAACATTAAAAATTTTACGTAAAGTATATTCAAACATATGGCAACTTTTTAATCTGTTCTTGGCCGAGAATTTAGCTGCCAGTGAGTCAAAGTTCAAAGGATTTAACCTTTGCGGTCTCTAGTTAACTATTCATCCAATTTGGGTCTAAACTGTAGGGTATTCAGAAATGCAGCAAGCTTTTTAATCAGTTTTTGGCGGGAAAATTCGGCTGCTAAGAGAATGAAGTGAGAAGAGTTTACCTTTACAGACTCTACCAAACTTCACCGCCAATTTTGGGCCTAAACACTTGAAATTTTAGATGTAGATTACCTAGACAGGAGTCAAACCTTTTAATATATTTTTTATATTTTTTTTAATTTTTTATATATACATATGCACATAAAATTATGGAGAGCACATTGGACTCGAGCAAGCCAGGCTGAACAGCTAGTTTGAGATTAAGCACTAATTTTGAGTCAACGGCTTTTGCTCTCCGTTTAATTCACAGTAATGGGTTAGTAAGAATGTAACCAAGTTATGGGGTTGATATGCCGTTATAGAGAAAGAGCCAAAAGAACGAAAAAAATAGGACGATCAAATGACTCTTTGGTTAGGACAGACAAAGGAAAAAGTATGTCAAGAGATACTTATTGTTGTAACGGTCAGAGTTTGGAGTGAGCTGGCTGCTTATTTTTAAACACAGAATTCGAGATGAAATGACAGGCGGTTGTTTATTTTAGAAAACAAGGTTTGAAAGCTGATGACAGGCAAGTTTTCTTGTTGTAAACAAATACAAACTCGTGATGTTTAAAGGGCATTGATGAATATGTATATATTCCTCGAACACAGAGAAAAGAACAGAAGGAAAAGATAGGAGGGGAGAAGAGAGAAAAAGAGAGAATTCGATTTTGGCGAATTCAGATGGTGTTAAAGTCGGGCAGAGAGGGCTTTTGACTTAAAACACGTATCTCCAATGGCCGAAAAACTTATCTGAACTCGAGTCACAAGCTACCGTTTTAAAATAGCTACAGCCAACTTCCTTCAAACTCTGAAATATTATTAGACCATTATTATTGTGAATAAACCCATATTAATTGTTTATTCGTGTGTGGAATCCTTTTTCACCACACTAAAATCCACGGCTCTCTTATCGGCGATGTTCGCCGGTAAGTGAGTACACAACGACAGGTCCAGAGTATAAATTTAGACGATCAATTGATAATTCTGTCACTACCCCATATCAGCAACATTAAAACGGCTATGAATTATCACCGGCAGTGGTCACTGGAAGGACGAAAATAGTGAACTGCAAACCGCCAGAGTCGGGTCGTTTTCAGGCTGCCGAAATTGGAGTGGAAGAGTTCTGAGGTCGACGATCGTCTCAACCGACCGGCTGAAGGGGGTGACAAGAATACTTAGGGGTTATTATGTAATGCAAAAATCAGAACATATTTAGCACTAATTAAACGTAAATGTGAAATAAAAACTCATTCTGAGTCGGCCCTGTCGGTGGGGCATTAGAATACACCGACTGCCTCCCTGCAGAGGGAAAAAGTCCCTCAATTGGGGTCCTGGATATCATCTTAAACTATATCCAGTGGTGAGGCCCCAGCTTGCGGGCTTTGGGGAGTGTGGAGCCAACCTTTATTTACCATTGCTCCCAGGGCCACTCTGACCTGGAGTGGTAGTACCTGTTAGGGTTCCAACTATGGGTTAAATAGAAACCGACGTGAAAACAACAAATATATTCTATTAAAAAAATTTTTTTCTTCAAAATCTTTGGATTCGGCATTAAATAACCCGAAAAGCATTGATATGCCGTAAAACGAAAAAAAAAAAAACAAAAAAACAAAAAACAATCAACCAAATCATTCTGAGTCAACGGGCTATAACTTTTGTCTCTTAAAAAAGGCAAATAATTTTAGCTGATCTTTTGGATCATCTTTAATGTGTTGACACGTTTATGCAAAAAGTTTTAGATGTGTCTTGACCCCAAACATTGGCTTACGATTCCACGGTTTATTTGTGGTTTGTGCTGTAAAGTTTTTTGTATTACTGAACCTCATTGCTTTGAATAGCTTGTACATTTGTAAAAAAACAAAAAATAAATATATTCACTCCGTTGACATTTGGTGTAACTCTATATGAATAAGCAAAGAAAGACGTAATTTTGCCTTATGGAATCCGTATGATTATCTGTAGGCGAAATGTGCTATTTTATTTATGTTTTTTTTTCTATACGTATTATCGGTCTGTCGAAGCGTATTCACAAGAAAAAAAAATACGCGGAACACATTATAAAAACTTAAGGGTTTATATAAAGCAAGTCATGCATATACCCATATCTCTTCGAAACAGCAGAGGAAGGTTTTGTTGAATGCGCCAGTCATTAGAGGCTAAACTGAATGTTAGCGAATTTTCGTACATTGTGAAGCGATGCGGACAGCATAATCGATCTCTCTCCCTTTCTCTCCCTCTCTCTCTCTCTCAAACTTTTTTCTTTCTCGCTCTCTAACTCTTGTTATCTCTCTCTTTCTCTCTCTCTCTTATATATATACATATATATCATATATATATATATATATATATATATATATATATATATATATATATATAGTCTTGGAAGTTTTTTAAACTTTAAAACTATATAAAAAATATGTAATTTCTATCTTTTGTATCATTAATCAGAAAACTATTTAGTCAGTAAGTCCTTTACTCACGTGCAATAAATGCATCAATTTGCTCTCGCGAATTCACTATAATGTTAATTTAAGGGATCGTCACTTGTTTACCATGATCCAGTGTTTCGGGGATGTAACAACAAAACCGTATATAAAGTCATGGCTCCCAAGCAGTGTTGATCCAGCACCACCTCCCTCAATCTTAAGAACAACAAATGTTACATATATTATATCTAGTTTCCTACTCTTAATTAATTTGGCTTGCCTATTCATGCTATAAAAAATGTCTTCCTTACCTGTGAGATTCGTCTGTTTCCAAATTCGAAATGAATATATTTTTTAATTTACATTAATATTGCATTCATAAAATTAGGATTAATTCATTTGACTATTATCACCCTCTACTATGATTAGAACTTTATATATTTCTTTAAAATTAAAAATATATAAAAGTTGGTTGGTGGGTTGTTTTTGTTTTACGGCATATCAACCCTTTTTCATAATATTTAATGCCGAATCCAGTTATTTTGAAGAAAATTTTTTTAATAGAATATATATATATATATATATATATATATATATATATATATATATATATATATATATATTTAAGTCGGTTTCTATTTAACCCATAGTTGGGACCCTAACAAGTACTACCACTTTGGGTCAGAGTGGACCTGGGAGCAATGGCAATTAAAGGGTTGCTCCACACTCCCCAAAGCCCGCAAACTGGGGCATCACCATTGGATATAGTTTAAGGTCATATCCAGGACCATATAAAAGTTATATATATATATATATATATATATATATATATATATATATATATATATACACACACTTTGTGTATATAATAGTTTTGAATTTTTCCTTTATTAATATATTCTGGTTAATTTCATTTTGATTCAAGAGCATCAGTATAACGAACAAATGCTTTATTTAACTGTTTTAATATTTTAATTTCGTCCCCTCCTTGTTTTATCATCTTTACATGTTAAGCTATGAGCTAGAAACTGAGGGTATAAAATCTATTAATTTTAAAAGTAATATACATATGTATATATATATATATGTATTTATATGTATATATATATATGTATATATATATATATATATATATATATATATATATAGAAATAAAAATTACAATAAGTTTACCAAGGTAATCAAAATGGAAAACTTTAAATATATTATAAATATTAAAGAGTTAATATTTACAAGTAAAGTAATCTCAACCAAATGTAAAAGCTCAATAAAACCGAAAAGGAAATAGATCTTATAATATGAACAAATGATTAATAAAACATGATAAAAGACATCTTGAAAAAGAGTTAAAAATATATTTAATTTTAAAAAGGAAGCACAACATAAGTGGATAGTCCTTAATCCGCGGCGTTTCGAAGAAATACTCTCCTTCTCATCAGAGGGCAGGAATTAGCAAAATGCGGGATCGGATTTTTCATGGAAAAGTATTTAGTGAAACTACAAGTAAGTCACATATATTACTTGGTTAAAAATGGTGAGGTAAGGGGAGTAGGAGGTAAAAGAAAAATGATAAAAATATTTTACATGAATGGATAGTCCGGTGAAGGGTAAAAAATCCAAGAATGTTAAAATCCAAACACGGTAGAATTAAAAATTTCCAATCCAACAGGTAAGTTCCAAATGGTCCAAAATGAACCAAAAGGCAGAATTCCTTGGAAAAAATCACAAATGGAATGAGTTCCAAATCATTAAAAGAAAAGTTCAAATGTGCACAGAAAAAGCACTGGAGAGAATATTTAAAACACGTCTGCCAAATTAAATCAGCCCAAAAAATCCCTTTCCCAATCCAACCAAAAAACAACTGCAATTGTATTAAAAAACATCTTTGCCCACTCAATAATGATTGCATCAATAAAGATGTAATATATTCATGCACAATTACAGAGCTCCCATGCAATTCTCCCATAATAGACAATAACATTTTGCCACCAAATTATCCTTCCTCCGACCCTCCCTCTGATATAATTATTAATCCAACAAACGAATTAACCAGCACCTCTATTTTCAATCATACAACCAGATATAATAATAATAATAATAATAATAATAATAATAATAATAATAATAATATTTTTCATAGCAGCCATCCTAACACTGACAACACTAATTATCCCCTCCAAACCAATCCTGCTACAATCATTGTCCTACCCTCTGTTCATCAAAATGAACAAAATTTAAATTCTCTTCCCGGTATAAATCAACAAATTAATATTAATTCTCGAATCCGAGCTATTAATAAAACATATACATATATTGGTGCTACTTCAACTTTAATAAAGAAAAGAATTTCAAACCACACTTCTTCTTTCAATAACCAAAATTCAAATAATAACCAGGGAACTTCTCTAACTACACTGGTTAAAAAGCTTAATTCTGCCAATACCCACTTTTCAATTAAATGGACCATCCTAAAAAAAGTTAAGTCTTATACTCCAGGATCTAAGTCTTGTCACCTCTATACATCTGAATCTATAACTATTATCACCTTCCCTCAAAGTAGTAATATAATAAACTTTAAAAACGAACTGATCTCCTATTGCAAACATATGTCCAAATTTAAATATGGTAAATTTGAAATTACATAGTTATTAAGTTAACCCTTCAAATATATATCTTTTCCCATAATTTTTTTTATCTTACCTTTTAAACTTTTTATATTTTTAATTTTATTTGTTTTTCTTTATTTCTTTGGCCGGTTTCCCATCTGCTGTCTCCGTTTTATTGTATAAGTATAGCTATTAATTAAATATATACATCAGCCTACTAATTTTTATTCTATCTATTTGTTTACTTATATTTTACTATATGCATTTTCATACACATTTATTTGCCTTATTCCGGAGTTTGTAGATACCGGCCATTCCCTCCCCTTAAATTGCATGTAAGTATATATGTATGTATGTATTTGTTTAAGTTGTATATGTTTTTTGGATATGTGTATATATTTATGCATGTGTGTGTGTGTTTGTATATATATGTATATATATGTGTGTGTGTGTTATTCCATATGTATACATATATGTACATATATGTATATGCGTGTGTGTATGTATATGCTAGTATGTGTGCATTTGTGTGTCTGTCTGTATGTATATGTATGTGTATGTGTGTATATATATGTATGTGTGTATATATGTATATATATGTTTTTTAAAATCTTTTTAACTTTTTTTTAATATAATAGACGCTCCATTTCATAAACTTAGCCATTTATTTGTTTCTCTGACTCGTGTTTCATTCTGGGACTTTCACGTGCATATTTAAGTTGACCTAATTATTAACGCTTACTTTCGCGCTTTTTGCCTGGGTCAGTTTTACCTTGCTTTTCAAATTTAAACTTTCTGTTTTTTAAATTTTTTTTTTAAAACCTTAATTTACTTGATTCCTCCGGCCTTGGAAGACGTGTTTGGAATATTCTCTCCAGTGCTTTCTCTGTGCACATTAGAACCTTTCTTTTAATGATTTGGAACTCATTCCATTTGTGATTTTTTCCAAGGAATTCTGCCTTTTTTTAAAATTAAATATGTTTTTAACTCTTTTTCAAGAGGTCTTTTAACATGTTTTATTAATCATTTGTATATATATATATATATATATATATATATATATATATATGTGTGTGTGTGTGTGTGTGTGTGTGTTCAACAATGGTTTGTATTTAGATTCTGTGATTTAAAAAGTTAACATCCAAATACAGAATTTTTTTTATTGTTTCAAAACAAAGAATACAATCCAATAAATCCATTTCCATGAGTTTTCGATGCTTATTCATCTCCTCAGAAGAGAAATATTAGAAAATAAAAATTTGATTGGTTGTCACTGCATTTGGTAAAAGCAATAAACATAGAAAATAAAAGTTTTAAAAACACTTTGCATACATAGCATAAGGGAATTGAATATTTAGGCATTAAACGATATTCTACTATAAACCCCAAATGAATGCTTTATATATATATATATATATATATATATATATATATATATATATATATATTAATATATATATATTTACTATATATATATATTTGATTATGTATGAATAAAAAATCAATACTAGAAATATATAAATGCTTATATATTTGCTGTATTTATTTCTGTGTGTTGACGTATAGGAATAAAAAAAAATTCTTTAAAAAATAAAAAACAATAATGCTTCCTTCAAAAGCACATAATTTTCGACCGATCCTTTGATTTTCTTTAGTGTGAATATATATATACATATATATATATATATATATATGTATGTGTATATATATATACAAAGTAAGTTATAAAAATATATATGGCAATTAAGCCTGACGAATAGTCCCAAAAATAAAACGCGGAATATCTTGTGTAGCTTAATTGCCTTATACATTTTATAACTTACTACCTAGTTCTATCTCTGAATGGAACGCTGTTGAAGTAAATACTAAAAGTTGACGCATAAAATTATATTTTCGTATATTAATTTATGTGATTTAATGAAGTAGTTATATATATATATATATATATATATACCCCATTTTCTATTTATTTTTAAAGAAAATACAATTTTCTTTTATCTTGATTGTGGAATTGCATTCACTAGCATACAATCTAGCTAATTTGAATATTCTTTTAAACATTCATTTAACTAATCCCCTATTAGCTGTCAAGTTTAAAAAATTGAGTGTTTTTTTTTGCTCAGGATACATCTCACACCCGGGCAATGCTAGTACACACACACACACACACACACACACACACACACACACACACACACATATATATATATATATATATATATATAAATATATATATATATATATATATATATATATATACACCTCACACTCGGGAAATGTTAGTACATATAAAATAGTAAATAGAAAAGGGTTTTTTATATGAATACCGATAAACACAAAAGAAAACCGATTTTATAGGAGTATATATATATATATATATATATATATATATATATATATATATATATATATATATATATATATATATATATATGTACCTATTTACTATGCCTCCCCACGGGACAGAGTTAGACACTAGGGTCGTTTTTTAACGTGGAGAAAAGGTACAAAAATAAAAATTGTCTCAGTCGTGAAGGATTTCTCCTCCACCGAAAGGGAACAAGAACAAATATATATATATATATATATATATATATATATATATATATTTAAAAACTGGTAATTAGTAAACATCTGAAGAGAATGCTCAATACTTTTGCAGAGCAAATATGTGTTTTATTTTTTATTAACATCTTATCTGTTTGGTTACGTATGTTCCGGATGTTGGACCACGTTTACGATCCAACAGCCTCGCCAGACCTTACAGAAATGGTTGTTAGTATTAGGGAGAAGTGTTTTAGAAGAAATACGAAAAAAAATGCGGGGATGGGGGAGTTAGGTGATAATAAGTGGGAGGGAGACGGGTATTAACACTATTTCAGTTTTGAACGTTAAAATACATTAGATTGTATTGTGTGTGAGGAAGTAGCAGATTTTGGTAGGCGTAAATGAAGCTTATGGATATAGGGAGGGGGAGGTGGTGAGAAGATTATAAAGTAAAAAAGAGGGAGGAAAGAAGAGGAGGGGAGGAGTTTCAATTTTTAGTTTTTAAATTTTAACTTCTTTTTGCTTGTTCAGCAAGGTATATTAAGTAGATGAGAGAGATAGAGGAAGAGAGAGAGAAGGAGAGGGAAGGAGAAGGATGGAGAGAGAGGGAAAGGGTTAGTGTAGATGTTATGTTTTTGACAAGTACAGGGTTCGATTAACAATTTTCTTAGTCGCTATAGGTCGACTTGTTCATTTCAGTTTACAATGTTTTTTTTTTAAGAATTAATACATACGCCAACGCACGCGCAAAAACGCATGCATATACATACATAAGGACATTTCAACGCATACACATACAGGCATACACGCACACACATCTATATATAAGCAATTTATATGCAGACATACACACACATACACACAACTCTTATAGGCATATAGATACTCACAAATATACATAGGCATATATATAAATATATATATATATATACACGCACATCCACCTATATACAGATATGTGGAGACATAGATCTCCAGTAAGAAGATGTACATATACATGCATACACACATACATGCAAACATATACACACGCATGTACCCATATATATGTATATACAATTACATAAATATACATATTTGTAAAAATATAAATGTACAGACATATATATATATATATACAGATATAAATACATTTATACCAAGTAAATAAAGTAAAGTTAGGATAAATAGATAATAATAAATAAATAAGTAAATATATGGGTGTAGTTTATAGTGCGAGGTTAGGTAGACGCATCGTTTAGTTCATATATATATGAGTTGGGGTTCTAACATGGTTCTTTAGGCATACATATACACATACATATATATATACATATAGATAGACATGTATACATTTATACCAAGTAAATAAAGTAAAGTTAGGATAAATAAATAAATAAATAAATAAATAATAAATAAGTAAATACATGGGTGTAGTTAATAATGAAAGGTTAGACAGACGCATCGTTAAATTTATATATACATGGGGTGGGCTTCTAACATGCTGTTTTGGACAGTCGTTATGTTGACTTTATTTTCAGTGTTAAATGTATTGTTGATACAGGCATATACAAACATATAAACACATATATGCATATAAACTCAGATACAGCTGTACCTGTATACATACGCTCAGCTATGCATATCTATAGAGGCACACACACACACACACACACACACACACATATATATATATAAATGTAGACATAAACCCCCAGATGTATGCCAACACATACACGTGCACATAGATATAGATATACACTCATGCATATACACACGACCCATGAGTATATACATTCGTACACGCGCACATAGAAACATATACATAAACACACACAAGGGAATATATATACATATATATATATATATATATATATATATATATATATATATATATATATATATATACAGACCCAGTCATACATATACAAATGAAGATACATGTACGGATCTCCAGTGAGATGTAGATGTGTATAGACATACACACATACGTGCATACATACACATGCATCCATACATACGTATATACGTATATACAATTATACAACTATACTATTTGTTCATAGTAATTTGGTGTATACAACTTTTCTTTCTTATAATAAATGTTTGTTTTTTGGCCATTTGAAGAGTGTGTACATTTTATTTGGACTGTATATTACCCTGTATATAAGTGAAATATAATATACTAAGCTATTTAATACTTTGAATAATTGCTGTGTCTTTTGCAAAACCATCAAAGAGTAAAATCTATACTCTAAAGCTTACACTTCCAAATCAAATTCACTAAAACAAAGCTTTATAGAATTACCCTTCCTCAATATACTAGTACAAATTAAACATTGATATAATCACAGGCATTTACCAAA